>NC_081409.1:683486843-683844837 GCF_030272615.1 Cryptomeria japonica | reverse complement strand
TTAGAGACAATGAAAATTCTAGGCCTAAGATCATCTGAAAGTAACAGTGAAAGAACTATTGTCAGAAATCTATTTGATGCATATCAATCTATTGGTTCAAAATCACGTAGTAAATATTCTAATGCTACTTGTCGTGTCATTACATCAACCATAATGAGCAAGAAAATAAAAAAAGATCATTTGATAAGAAAAACAAGTAAGTAATTAAACGTTAGTAGAACAACATTAAGTAAAGCATTAAAGAGGCAGGAAAAAATAGAGGAACCTAACAATAATTCTCTTTGGGCATTCTCGGGTAGACTACCACGCAAAGACAAGGTTGTTGTTGATGCACTAAAAACATTAATTGAAATTTTTTTGGTATGACAACACAAGAGTATCCCCAACCAAAGAGATGTTGTTAGAAGGTGAATTGGGTCTACAAATCGTGAACCACATGCCAAACACTATTTGGATATGACTCAAACTAAATTTATGAAAGATTCCTTCAAAAGTTTCCTCAAATAAGAATTTCTCAAAGATTTTTTGAAATGGCAAAACCTTTTTATATTAAGATTAATCATGTATGCACCACGTGTTTTTGTAGGATGCATATTGAATTTTCCATGCACTATGATATTTTTTCATCATATTTGTTCTACTTTGCACACTAACGATGTTTTGTAGGAATGTAATATACAAGCACCTCCTAAGTCGGTAAGAGAATTTATTTCAAGTGTGCTATGTAATAGACATGATGGTTGCATTTATTATAAGATGCCTTGTTTGGAAGGTTCTTGTGCTATATGTGGTGGTTTTGCAACGTTTACCAAGATGCGTACATTTGGAGAGAACACATGAAATTGGTACGAAACTAGTTTCTTTCGAAAAATACACGACAGTCACATATGGAGTTAAAGATGGAAAAGATTTGAAGAGATGTGAGCTAGTGAAAAATGATATATATGTAGCTCAATTTATAAAAATGCTTCAAGAGAAACTAGTTTATGAGTACATAATGCATACACATAGAGCTCGATGGTTAGATGAACAATTCAAGTTATGTAAGGACACATTTCCTCTTGGCACCATTGTCTCTATAGTTGATTTCATTGAAAATTATACACTACAACCTCAAAATGAAGTTCAATCCATTTATTATCACTATACACAAGTTTTCTATTTTTATACACATAACATTCATGCATGCAGATGATAACACAGAGGGGGATAGAAAGGTTGTAAGAGAGTATCACTTCTACATAAGTGATGATCGTACTCATTCATTGGAGTTTGTACAATGATGCTTTAAAGTTTTCTATGATAGTTTAAGGGAAATGAACATACAATACAATTGACACTTAATATGGTTAGATAATTGCACCGCACAATTCAAGAATGCAAGAATGTTTCATTGGTTGACAAGGAGGCATATGATAAGCGGTGTACAACATTTTTGAAATTTCACTGAGGCTGGACATGGTAAGGGAGAGCATGATGGTGCAGGAGCATGTGTGAAAAGAGCCTTAGCTAGGGAAGAATTGAAGTACGAAGGTGGTGCTAAGTTGGTAGATGTAGAAACAATTGTGCGATGGTGTAAGTCTATGATGGGTCTAGGTAATCTAGGTACGTTAATGGTTTGTAGATATGTTTGGTTGATCACTGAATCTAACATTGAAAACTATCTAGATTGTTGTACAGTTGCAGGATCGAGTGACATGCACTCATTTATGAGTTCAAATCCAAGTTCACTGGTAACTTATACGAGACAAATGGTATATTTTTGCTCTTCATGCATGTATTGTTTGTGGGAAGAATGTGAATCACAAGAGTGGGTTGACAAATGGTCTTGTAAACCGTTGGTTCCCATTGATTCATATCAAATTCCCAAAGCACTACAATTGAGCTAGATGGAGACATCAGTGAATTTTGACCATGTATCTGACCTAGTGGATTTAGGTGATTTTTTGAGTTAATTTTTTTGCAAGTATACTTTTCAGTTCATTTTGTTGTACATCATACTTTAGTTTTGGTATTAATTAACACTTTATAAAATGTAGGTCATGTGTATGCATTTGTTGCAGAAGAGAACAATAAAGAAAGAACAAATTACTATTTCTGTCATTGTGTTGAGCCTAAAAGAAAATTGACAACCACAATCATTGATGGAGAGGGTATTGAGTACCCAATAGGGTCTATTGTCGTGACAGGAACTGGCTTCAGAGATACCCTATCAAGAATTATGATGTTTGGTTGTTCAAGGACTTTGAAACACACAGACATATTCTTCATTTCTCTAACCTTGTTGTTGCAACAAATATTCATTTGATGAAGTATCGTGGTAGACCTCATAACAAGATTTTATGGAAAGTTCGTGAATATGACCACGAGGCAATACTTGACATAATATGGGTTAGAACCAATCATGAAGGCTCACTTGATTGATTTTATGGTTCAAAGTAGAATGATTTTGAGAATTTTGTATAAATCGTCGACGAATTGTTCTATATTCTTTTTTTGTATATATAAATGCCCATGAGCTGATTTTTACAAGTTTAGGGGCATAATTTTGTATATTTAAATGACAATGAGCTGATTTGTACATATGTACATGCCAAATTTTGTATATTAAAATGGTGATGAGCTGAATCGCACATATTGTAATGCCAAATTTTGTATAAAAGCCCATGAGATGATTTTTAAGACATTTTTTTTGCATAATCAAATAGCTAAGAGCTGATTTGACCATATTTAGAGGTAAATTTTTGAATAATATGTGACAATGTTTTGTGACTATTTTGTGTGTCAATGTTTTGTGACTATGTTTTGAGTATATGTGATGTGTCCTTGGTCAATCATGAGCATTCTTAATTCTTGTATAATCATGGACAATTATTTGAGTCATTATCGGGTCATAGGGGTCATAGATTGAGACTAGATACAATTTGAGCAAAAAATGTCATTGTTGTCAAACAAATTGTCAAAAAAGTTGTCAAGCAACTTCTACATTGCATCGGTAGGGTATGACACTCGACGTTTTGGTGCTTTGGGATGCATGACAGGGGTATGCCTATCATAAAATTGCCCACCCAGATGCACTCGTGACGTCGGTTTTGTGCACACGATGAACCAAATCAATTCTAGCCAATCCTACAACTTTGCATTGCATGCAACTGACGACTTTTTGTAGCAGGAGAAAAAATGCTACCAATCGAAAATGGCTCCGAGTTGTCAAAAAATGAGAAAGGACATTGTAGAGGAGCCTCACGCGACCTAACGGGTTCAAAAAGATCAACCATATGTGTCCTGGATTGGAAGAAATAGTCCGTCAAGTTTTGACAATTTTTTGGACTCAGGGCACTTGAGAGATCGCACCGGTATGGATGACTCTCGACGTTTTCGTGCTTTAAGATGCACGATAGAGGCATGCCTAGCGTAAACCTGCCCACTCGAGTGCACTCGCGACATCGGTTTGTGCACACGATGAACTGAATCAATTCTAGCTAATCTTGCAACTTTTCATTGGATGCAACTGACGGTTTTTGGAGCAGGAAAAAAAATGCTAATAATTGAAAATGGCTCCAAGTCATCAAAAAATGAGATAGGCCATTGTAGAGGAGCCTCACGCAACCCCACGGGATCAAACAGATCGACCATATGTATCCTGGATTTGAAGAAACAATCCGTCAAATTTTGATAATTTTTTGGACTCAGGGCACTTGAGAGATCGCACTGGTATGGTATGACTCTCGATGTTCCGACATTTTGGGATACATGATAGGGGCATGCCTAGTGTAAAACTGCCCACCTGGATGTGATCGCGATGTTGGTTTGTGCACATGACGAACTGAATCAATTCTATCCAATCTTGCAACTTTTCATTGCATGCAACTGACGGTTTTTGGAGTAGACGAAAAAATGCTAATAATTAAAAATGGCTCTGAGTCATCAAAAACCGAGATAGGCCATTGTAGAGGAGCCTCACGCAACCCCACGAGAACAAATAGATTGACCATATGTGTCCTGGATTTGAAGAAACAGTCCATCAAAATTTGACAATTTTTTGGACTCAACGCACTTGAGAGATCGCATCGGTACGGTATGACTCTTGACATTTCGACATTCTGGGATGCATGACATGGGCATGCCTAGTGTAAAATTTCCCACCTGAACGCGCTCGTAATGTCGGTTTGTGCATACGACGAACTGAATCAATTCTAGCCAATCTTGCAACTTTTCATTGCATGCAATTGATAGTTTTTGGAGCAGGCAAAAAAATGCTAATAATTGAAAATGGCTTTGAGTCATCGAAAATTGAGATAGGCCATTGTAGAGGAGCCTCACGGGACCCCACAGGATCAAATGGATTGACCATATGTGTCCTAGATTTGAAGAAAGAGTCCGACAAATTTTAACAATTTTTTGGACTCAGGGCACTTGAGAGATCGCACTGGTACGATTGACTCTCGACGTTCCGACACTTTGGGATGCATGACAGGGGCATGCCTAGCATAAACCTGCCCACCTGGACATGCTCGCGATGTTGGTTTGTGCACATGATGAACCAAATCAGTTCTAGCCAATCTTGCAACTTTGCATTGTATGCAACTTACGATTTTTGGAGCAGGCAAAAAAATGCTAATAATTGAAAATGGCTCCGAGTTGTCAAAAAATGAGACAGGCCATTATAGAGGAGCCTCACACGACCCCTCGGGATCAAACAAATCAACCATATGTGTCCTGGATTTGAAGAAATAGTCCGTCAAATTTTTGACAATTTGTTGGACTCAGGGCACTTGAGAGGTTGCATCGGTATGGTATGACTCTCGACGTTCCGATGCTTTGGGATGCATGATAGGGGCATTCCTAGTAGAAAACCTGCCCACCCAGATGCACTCGCAACGTCGGTTTGTGCACATGATGAACTGAATCAATTCTAGCCAATCTTGCAACTTTGCATTGCATGCAACTGACGATTTTTGCAGCAGGCGAAAAAAATGCTAATTATCAAAAATGGCTTTGAGTCATCGAAAATAGAGATAGGCCATTATAGAGGAGCCTCACGCGATCCCATAGGATCAAACGAATCGACCATATGTGTCCTGGATTTGAAGAAACAGTCCATCAAATTTTGACAATTTTTTGGACTCAGGGCAATTGAGAGATCGCACCAATATGGTATGACTCTCGACGTTCCGGTGCTTTGGGATGCATGATAGGGGAGTTCCTAGCATAAACCTACCTACCCAGACACACTCATGACGTCAGTTTGTGCACACAACAAACCAAATCAATTTTAGCCAATCTTGCAACTTTGCATTGCATGCAATTGACGATTTTTGGAGCAGGCGAAAAAGTGCTAATAATTTAAAATGGCTTTGAGTTGTCAAAAACTGAGATAGGACATTGTAGAGGAGCCTCACATGACCCCATGAGATCAAATGAATCGACCATATATGTCCTAGATTTGAAGAAATAGTCCATCAATTTTTGACAATTTTTTGGACTTAGGGCAATTGAGAGATCGCACTGGTACAGTATGACTCTCGACGTTCCAACACTTTGGGATGCATGATAGGGGCATGCCTAGCATAAACCTTCCCACTCGGACACACTCATGATGTCGGTTTGTGCACATGACAAACAAAATTTGACCATTGTGAGTGTGAGGGTTCTCTCGCACCAAACACATTGTTGTTTATATTCATATTGTCGATTTTTTGTTGTTTATATTCATATTGTTGATTACATATGCAAATATTCATTTAAATTTATAAAAGGGCAGCCACCAAATACAATGAATACACAATAATGAACTGAATACAAGAAGTTTTGTAGGGTTAATTCAACATTTTAAATTTTTTATCAAATCATATTCCATGATTGCAATGTTTTATATCATATATTTTTGTTGTTTATATTCATATTGTTGATTACATATGCAAATATTCATTTAAATTTATAAAAGGACAATCAAAAAATACAACGAATATAAAATAATGAACTCATTACACATTTATTGGAACGAATATCGATATTTATATATATAAAAAAAAGGCATGTTTGCCAAGTCAATACAAGTATTACAAAAATGTGGCATATGCCATGTCCAAATCAATATACAATAAAAATGTAGAATATATCTACATGTATTGGTCATTCTATGACCAAAACTAACACTATTTGATCCTAAACTTGTGGTGGATCATCAAAATCAAGCCTCTTCGATGCAGTACGCGTCTCTGTAGATGGCTGCAAAACCACAATTTAAAAGCCAAGTTAGAATTCTTTTGTAGAAAATAGTTCACAATTAACAACATAACTATGCATTTAACTTTAATTCCTTTGCAATTGAAATGTAGATTACCTCATCGACTGATCTAGGAGCTAATGTCTTCACTCTCCTCTCCTTGTCACTCTTAGGAGTTTTCTTGAAGACATAATTAAATGGATCCACGTTATGGCCATACCGGGAAGGGGTCCATTGCAGATTAAATGTATAATTAATACAATGTACTAACATAAATATATCAAAAACACTTAAAATCTATAATATAGAGAACAATGACGTACCTGTGCCTGAGATGCTTCTCCAATGGACTGAGGATGGCTCACCATCGATGTAGAAACTGTCGCTATTACCTATACAAAAATGTTCAAAGATTAAATACAATTAATATAATGATAAGTATTGAAGGTTAAAAATAATTAATTTTACATATCAAACAAAAGTGTACAAGATCCCGAGATGCTTCTCTAGTGCAAGGAGGAGGGTTCACCATTGATGAAATAGGTATGGATATTTCCTGTATGAAAAAATTATACGATTATAATATATCACAAGTTCACATGTACGCGTGAATATAATCATGAAATCAAGAAAATAAAGTAGAGATACATATCTCCGCCCTCTCTTGATCCGCGGGCGAATCAGATGCATTCAACAAATCCACAAAGCTCAATGGCCGCTGCACATGTAAAATAGACAAAAAACACTAATCAATCTACAAACCCCAACTAATACTTGATTTCAACATTTTCAAACAATTGTACAACTAAAAATGTGTTCAATTACCTTCTTCCCACGTTTTGGGGTCTTCGAGGAATTCTTTTTCTTAGGATGAGCCCTAGACGCAGAGGGGGTACACCAAAAAAATAAAATTAACATGAGATATTAGTACATAATAAATTAAACATAATTTTAAAAATCTAAAATGAAATGACTTGCATATTCCATCAAAACAATACATAAAAAGAGTTGTACAAAATATGATACCATATAGCCTTGTAGGCCAAAATTGATCGGTGAGAGCGTGATGTCATCAATCTGGGACATTTCATCCCTTGTCAACACCTACAAACCAAAAATTGGACCAAGCATTAAAGATAGTATATCTTGTATTTTTTTGAATTCAAAGTGTATAATTCTATTTTAACATGTTACAAAATTTATACCTCAGGCATCGAAGTTGCACCTATAGTAACTGGGGGAGGTGTATGGGATACCACTGCTGCATCCTAAAATGCATATTATTTGTCTCAATTTAAATCGATGTATAAATTAAAATTCATTTATGTAATTACAAATTTAAAGTGATTGATAAATAAAATGTTATGAATTCAAATCAACACACCTGTGTTTATGGCTCATGGGCAAACACCATGTCCATCAACTCATCTATCAACGCGACATCCTCGACCATGTGAGCCTGACATCTATAATCGTAAATCATGCACAGATGATATGAGGACCCATCTGCACCGACTGCATCATCTATCCCCGAGCAACTGACACACATATGCTGGATGGGGTCTCTGTCACCCTCTAATGGCTCATCATCCAATACAATAGGGTGTGCTAATGACGTCCCATACTGGATGATGACACCAGTCAATGTTGTGGCCGCCTGAAGAGTTTGTAGCTCCATCGACTCTTTCAACTCTAATGGAACAACCTGAAGCACCTTGGGTTTGGGTGCTAGGGGGCAGCAACTCTCCGCGGGTAATCGCCTATAGGCTCCAGTCTATCTTGGGCAGAGCCACCACCTCTACCATGAAACTCTCTCATGTCAAAATAGTTTGGCCGCACATTGAGCACAAACTCACAATATATTTTTCTCAAAAAATATAATGGCACCTCATAATTATTACAAGGTGGATCATCAAAGACCATCCACCACCTCTGCCAAAAAAGATTCTTCATCTGTACATTGGTACACCAATGTATGGGAAACCTCTTTGCATTAAGAGGTAATGACTGACTAGTTTTGGGATCAACAAAAAGGGCACATATTTGTTGTTTAGTAATATTTTTGTTTTTTACTCCATCGTATGATAGCCCATTGGCATAGAATTGACGACACCTATCCCTAAAGCTTCCCCATTTGGTAATTTATGTGGAAATAGCTATGGCACCACTAGATAATTTTTCTAGGCTAGTGGTGAGGGATTGATGATGGTCAAGCGCAGAAGTTTTCAATTTAACAATCAATCTACTAATTTTAGACATCTTTTGTCTTAACTGATTAATTAATTCTTCCTGTGTTTCGGGTGTGTAGTCAAAAGGAGGAATTGGGGGTTGTTCTTGTGTGTTTTCAGGAGGTGCATTTGGTTGTTCTTGTGGGTTTTCAGGAGGTGCATTTGGTTGTTCTTGTTCTGGATTAGAAGAATCTGGTTTTTGAAACAAAAAATGAAAAACCTTAATCAAAATTAATGAAATTAAATTGAAAATGTAAAACAAATTGCATAAACCTGAAAGAAAGACAAAAATAAACAAAAAATAACTTGATCCATAGCTTGGAGGACAAATATAGCACCCTGTTCGTAGTTTAGGAGAGGAAATGGGGAAAAAATGAAGTTAAAAACACACTATTCATGGGTAAATGAGACCCAGTTTTTTTTAAATTTTTTTTTTTTACCAGGCACTGAGTACGCGGTTTTATTTGGATTATTAGTGCGTACACGCTCATTTTCCTAATCATAGAGCGTACGCGCTATCTTCTCTAGGCTCAGGAAGAACCTAAGCGCGTACACAAGAATTTCAAATTTTAAAACCGTGTATGTGCTGCTTGTTTTTCCATGTTTTTTTGGGTGGTGTCCACTTTTCTGACCACCATCTTTGTGCACATGCCCATATATGCATACATATGTATATATATGTATATGCATACATATGTATACATATGTGTATATATATGTATACATATATGTGTGTGTATATATATATATAGAGAGAGAGAGAGAGAGAGAGAGAGAGAGAGAGAGAGAGAGAGAGAGAGAGAGAGAGAGAGAGAGAGAGAGAGAGAGAGAGAGGAAAATATTAGTAGAGAGGGAAGGGAGAGGTATACAAGGAGTGATTGAGAGACCTACAAAGAGGAGAGGTAGAGAGATGTAGAGATAAGTTTAGAAAGAGAGAAATAGGTGTAAGGAGGAAAGGTGAGAGGTGAAGAGGGAGGGGAAGAACTAGAGAGGAGATAGATATAGAGACAAGAGACCTAGAGATTGGGGAGGGAGGGGTGAGAGACCTAGGGGAGAGATAGAGGTCAGAGACCTACAACCTAGGGAGAGAGGAGTGAGAGACCTAGGTGGAGATATAGAGGGGGAGAGAGAGGTGGGAAAGAGGGAGGTGGGCAATAAGTCAAGGAAGGAAAATTAGTGAGATAAAGAGGGAGGGAGAGACTTAAATATTGGGAGTAAGAGGGAGAAGAGAGGAAGAGAGAGGTGAAGAACACGATAGGGGAGGGGGAGAGAGAACAATAAAGAGAAATAGATGGCTAAGAAGTGAGGGTGAGGTAGACATAGAGTGATTGCGATACTTGGAGAGGGGATATAAAGAGAGGTAAGAGAGATAATTTTAAAAGGAGAGAAAGGTGGGTAAGGAGGCAAGGAGAGAGGTGGAGAGGGAGGTAAAGAACTAGAGAGGGGAGAGAACTAGAGCCTAGGGATAAAGGGTTAGAGACACAAGGGGAGGTAGAGGTGAGAGAGATAGAGGGGTAGACAAAGGTGGATAATAAGACACGGTGGGAGAGGTTAGATACCTAGAGGGGAAGAGTGAGGTGACAGACATAGATGGGGAGAGAGAAGGGATGGATAAAGAGGGTATATACCTAGAGGGGAAGAGAGAGAGATGGTGGGAGGGAGAGGTGCCAATCTAAACGAGAGAGAGAGAGAGAGAGAGAGAGAGAGAGAGAGAGAGAGAGAGAGAGAGAGAGAGAGAGAGAGAGAGAGAGAGAGAGAGAGAGCTCATGGCAGAGATCTAGAGAGGAGAGCGAGAGGTGAGATAGAGAAGAGAGGGAGAGAGATAGGTATAGAGTTTTTGGGAGATAAAGAGAGCGAGATAGTTATAGAAAGACAATGCTAATAGGAGCATGTTGGTTATTGAAATTTGACTAAGTTTGAAAATTTATATAATCTTTTAAATCCTAGAATTTATATTACAAGTCCTAGAGATTTGAAATCACTCTCAAACATCTTGCCAATATATACATAAATGTTATATTTTATGTATATATTACACTAAAGGAATGTAGAATATGTATTTTTTTTTTGAATTTGGTGTGTGCCAAATTTAGTGCCCGCCAAATGGGTTGTGTAGACACCTAAAAATGTCTCATTAATTGCACACTAATTATTCACCTTATTAATTAAGTAATTATTAATTATTTAATTAAGCCAATTATTCTTTTGAACTAACTTAATCATCATTATCTATCTTACTAATTACTCAATTTGTATTTTTTAATCAATTAATCACTAAACCCCTTTCTCAAATATTAATTATGATTAGTTTTCTTAATTAAATAATATTTATTATTTAATTAATCCCATTTCTAATGATTAAATAATTTCATTTAAATTATTTAATTAATTAACTTATTCCTCCAATTCCCCAAATTCTAATTTCAACTCATTCCATCTAATTTGATTTTCTGAAATTCACATTTCATCAAATTTGAATTTCAATAAATTTGAGTAAATCTCACGTGCATTTCAACATTCGAAAATACATTCAAATTCAAATCAAAATGAAAATGAATTTTAATTCAAAGTCCTACAACACATGCTGAAAATCCTAACTGGTTCATCAAACCAGTTAACTTAGTTAACTCTTCAATCTCCCCTTTTCACTCCAAATTACCTTTTTTGACTAATCAATCAAACCAGTCATCTCCCTAATCAATTCAATCCACTAGTCAATCAATTGAGTCAATTATCCAATCAATCCACTTAACTGATCAATCAAAATCAGTGAACAATCAATCGACACTTCAGTTCCAAATCTCACCCCATCTCACCTAAAAATCTATAAAATCAAGGCTTATTTCTCAATTTCAATCTAGAATCACTATCTTCAAAATAATTGTGTCAATCATATACATGAATCCCAGTACAACACCTGAGAGTCACCTATCACACAATTGGAAGAAGAGCAATGGAAGCCACAATGCAAAATAGGGAGTTTGATTAGTTTAATTATTCAATTCTTAGATCTCTATTTCATTGTCATTTAGGAGTTAATTTTAATTGGATTAAAGTTTGTGATTCACTCTTATGTATATGATTAATTTTACCCCTGAAATAGGTTGCAATGGGAAATAACAAGCTGTTGGCTTGGATTTGCCTTGGGAATCCAATCCAAAGGCTTGGATGACCATCTCAGGCCCGATATATGTTTTTTTGAAAACATGCAAAAATTCCTCACATTTTTGTTCATGCTTTCCATCAAGTTTACATGGGTTTCAATGCAAACAAATATACCACAATGATGTTAAGATCTATCTTAGCTATCTAACCATATAATATTTTCACAATTTGATTATGTTAAGGTTTTCATCTCTATTTTTTTTGTTGGCGTGTCCATTTTTTTGTTAAAAAGTAACTGTGCTATTTTGGACACGATTTTTTACTTATTCATCACATTTTGAAACAAATTACATTTTTAGAAACTAGGATCCATTCTACACATAGTGAAAAAATAAGATTTTTGATTAGTTTTCAAAAATTTTAGGGGGGAGCAAGCTTAAATTTTTATTTTTTAGGATGTGTCCACTTCAAAAATTAGTTAAAAAATCATATATTCATAAAAAAATTAGCCTAAAAAATTATCATAAACTACATGGTGTTAGCTAGTTTATCATTGAAATGATTTTAAAATTTGTAAAATAAATTTGATATTTTTTGGGCACCACATTTGACGCTATGTTATGTTTTTCTGATAAAAATAGGACCAACAATATGGTGCCCCTTTTGAAACCTTTAATCTCCACCATTAAAAAAAAAATAGTTGTTCAAAAAGTTGATTCATAGCACTACAACTCTTGTTCTTGTTGTATCTTCAATTTTTGAGTGTAGGTACCTTCAATTTCTTGTAAACTTCCATGCTTTCCATCAAAGTTCTTGTTCTTGTTCATGCTTTCCATCAAAGTTCTTGTTCTTGTTCTTGTTGTATCTTGTTCTTGTTCTTGTTCATGCTTTCCATCAAAGTTCTTGTTGTATCTTCAATTGGGATCTTAAGACCCCCTTTTTCTCCCCCATCTTGGTGCACATACCCTATGGATGATAAGTTAAAATGACATCTTTAGATCCATATTTTTAGGTTTAACACATTTTTCAGCAATAGCTATGTTGAAAGAGTTTGAAGAGTATTGTGACACTCTCAACTCTATCTATTTTGGTCCTTATTATTAGTTATGGGTAGAATATGCCATATTCTCATTACCAAGGGAGAAATAGGAGAGTAACCAGTTATTGTTAGTCTTGTTAGTAAGTGTTTTTGTTCAATCAACAAGTTTGATATTAGTCTATATAATCACTTTTGATTTTCAATAAAAAGATGATTTTGAATAATGAAGCTTGTATATTGAAGATCAATTGAATTATAATAAATAGGATTGTAGCCACTCAAGCAAGGGCCACTTGAGGTATTGTGTCTCTATAGTATTTTATATTATTGTTTATATGTGTTAGTAATGAGTTGTTTTGGATAAGTTGTGTAACATAATAGTTAATTCTATTAGTTTTACAATAGTCGTCCTACAACCACTATTGTATCAATTAACCAATCAACTCTTAAAAACTATTATGTAGTTAGATACGCTTTTAGCATTGTTATCTTTTTAGTGTAGCTCATTACTTTTAGTTAATTTAATAATAGACGTTGATAAAACAATGTAGAAGGCTTCCCTAGTATGTACATATAGTGTTGAAATCATCAGAAAAACATGTCCTTGGTTGATAATTAAATGAGCCTCTCTAGGATAGTAGGTTACTTAATTTGGGATCCATTGGCTTGTTAAGCATATGCATTAAATTATTTGTATCAACCTATTGCACTTAGTAGAGATAAATCGATAACCACATTTGATTAATGAAGTCAAAAGCCTATGATCACAATGGCCCAATGGGGGTTTGAACCTTGTTGGTCATAACATCACCACCACTACTTAACCAACACACCATAGGAATAACCCTGTCCTCTCCCATTTTGTTATTCTTTCCTTTCCCTTTCCATTTATTTCTAGTCATACCTTTTTCCACCATATAGTAAAAGATCCTTTCACCTTATTCTTTGCAAACCTGGTCTTCTTGGGATCTTCAATATCTTCATACTCAACATGACCTAAATATGGAAAAAATCATAAATTTAGCTTAAGCGTAATAAAATTTAAAAGGGGAACTAATTAATTAATTAATGATTAACTAATGTAGTGTCAAAATTGCACATGATGGTAATTATACACTTAGCATTGGTCCCATAGAATTTATGAAAAAACCTTTGTTGAGAATTTAATAAGTTTAATCTCATAGGTCAAAAATATGAAGTCTTTATAGTCTGTAGTTTGAAAATCACAAAAATTCTTTTTGACAACAATTTCATGCATGCAAACATCTATACGACGTGCTAGCATTCTACAAATTTTTGAGATCCAAAATTGAATATTCCATGTGTTTCATCCATGACATATGTCACAATGTTCACATGGAAGCATAGTGCCTTGTCTTGTCCTTTTTCTGAAATAAAATCCCATGCTTTCATTTATTTGACAAGATTTTTTTGACTTTTCACTCTCTTAGCTCACAATAAGAAAAATATATCAAAATACTTTCACCTCTCAAACTAGCAATGGTCTGAGCTCTTCTACATTATTTATGCCATTAAATCTATCAAAGTGTCTTAAGGGAGGATCCACAAGATTATTGGTAACACTCTCTTGCATTGTGTCTTTTGTTGTATGGGTTTGAATATATCATTTATCTATCATAATAACTATTTTCCTCCATACAAGGGATTGTTTATATCACACGTCTATTTTTTTGATGCCTTTTATTTCTTCTATTTATACATTGTTATTTTTGACTATCTATGGAGAACAAAAGACCAAAATGGAGGTTTTTATTGAGGAAACCCCTATACAACCACCAAATTTTTTGATGTTATTATGTATATGTAGGTTCAGACATGATACAAGTTGAAGTTTAACAATTTGGAAGCATTCTAGTTAAATTTGACTAGACAATAGTGCGAGCATTTTGTCATCTACATGACTTATTGTTGTTTTGTTGAGAGCCACCTCAACTAGTGATGTGTTCCTTTTTGTCTATATTTCATGCTTTTGTAGTTTATACATTTATATCCTTTCATAGATAACTATATAATTAAGCATTTTTTATTTCATACTTATAAATTTAATATAAAAAGTTATCCTTTTAACACATAAATTCCTCATTCATTCTTGTAAGTTATAACTAAGCTAGACCAATAAAGTAGCCTTTATCATTTAAGGTAATTGAGAGATATTTTCTCCTTAAGACCCCATGGTGTTGAGGGTAAATTCCCTCCTCTACAATTAATAAGGGGATTATTTATTTACTAAAACACCCTTATTAAGTTCAACTTAGAGAGAATCTCAAAATATATTGATGATTGTAATGATGGATGAATGGATGAGTTTTGATTGCAAGTCCTATTGAGGTACTCATGCACAGATACATGAGTCTCTCATAAATAGAGAAAAAGATTAAATCTTATTAAAAAACTCATCTCCAATAGAGAGAAAACATAATAAATGTGCTATTTGAAAAAGGAAATAATGAGGACTTGATATGAGCATGGATGTGCCTTGAATGCAAGGCCTAATGAGGTACCCATGTGCAGATAGATCATTCTCTCATAACTAGAGAAAAGGAGAATACCTCATTGGAAAAATACTCCTCTAAAAGAAACAAAGTACAATAAATGCCCTAGCGAAAGACAAAAAGGAGGAATCAATATTATCCCCAAGGATTGATTTTGTAACATAATTTTAATGAATATACCCTCAATAGAACATAAAAAATGAAGGTATGAGTCACTTTATAAAGAAGTAGCTCCAAATCCAATGGAAAGTTCTTGCAGATAGAATGTAATCCACTACCTACAAACAATATTTTCTCAGAAAGAAGTAGATGGATAAATAGGGAATCCAAACCTCAATGATGTGTGTCTATAAGAATTTCTCAAATGTCTACATGTCAAAATAAGATGATGGCAATCCAAAATCTTGTGACGATTTATGTAGAGGAAGCTCTAGAATGATAATCATGATGGGATGAAAATAATGACATGGTTGCCTTGAAAGATGAGATGCATATCCTCAAGATAATCCTCTAAATATAAAATGTTAGACTCTACAAACAAAGATGATATTTTAACAAGATATGAATCCCAAGTAGTTGTATTTGGAAGATGATAAATATCACACTATACTAAATCAATAGGGTACAATGATGTGATGGTGATAGTGATGTAATTAGGATCAGCAAAATATGGAGATTGGGAATTGAAATGAGTAGGAAAAAGGAGAAAATTCTTGGAACCACCAAAACATGCAAGACCTATGATATACTCAAGATCCTCTAAAGTATCATCATAAAATAGTATAATTATTCCTTTCTAGGATGACCAAGATGATCATAGAAGGATGAACAAAAAAACCCATGATACATCAAGTCAAATGATTAAATTAGAGACCAATAACCTCAGTGCTTATAAAAAAATGCAATGAATTCATCTCATTTAAATAGATCCTTTCTAGGTGCAATAAAATCCATGTAATTGACAAGAATGTGAAACCAAAAAAAACTAAATAACAAGTACTTGGAGTAGGTTATGAAAACTACACATGTCTAGATCTAAAATATGTCTCTAAAACCAATTGTGAAAATTAGAGATAAAGGAAATATTAGTGAGCCAAAAAGTAGAAAATGATGATATAAATTTGATAGACAATAAACTATACCAATAGAAAAAATAGATGATGAGATTTATACTATTAGAAAAGTACATAAAACTATCTTTTTGATGATATCTTGTTTGCCTAATTTTGACATCATACTTTTAAATTATGCCAAAAAAATCCTTTAAGCATAAAATATTAGGTTAGGAGGCCATGTGATGGTACAATCAGTCATGTGAACATTACATCAACATAGCTGGAGGCCCAGAGGGAGGGCCAAAGCTGATGTGGGTTCAAACCCAACAATGCTAGGAAGAAGATCAACTACTCAAATGAGGGAGCTATAAGCTAGCACGAATATGGCAGATGGTACCCAGTTGACCATCCCTGAGGTATGCTCTTTTAAACGAATATGAAGATTATTTCATGGAACATTCACGTACTTAATGGTCTACATAAACAAGAGATTCTCAAGAATATAGTTAGGGATCAAAAACCTGATATTGTTTTAATTCAAGAGACTAAAATGCCTAAGGATAAAATGGAAAAAATCAAAGTGTTTAAGAACTGTGGGGCTTTAGGGGGTAGCTCGGATGGTGCCTCTAGAGGTATTACCCTCTTTTGGAACCTTCAACATGTCCAGGGGAATCTTGTTTTTCCTGACAAGAATATGATTTTTGTTAGATTTTATCACATTAATGATTGGACTACTTGGCTTTTATCTAATATCTATGCCCCTAAATTCAAAACTAGGGAGAAGCAGACTCTAGAATAAGTTAGATTCTATCAGAGCTCAATTCAATACTGAAGGATGGCTGGTGATGGGAGACTTTAACACGCCTCTCAAGGAGAATGAGAAATTTGGGGGGATTCCTTCTTAGCTTGAGAGTAGAATGGATTTGATGAACTTCATTGATAATCAGGCGCTCCATGATGTGGATCTTTAGGGTGCTAATTATACTTGGACTAATAGAAGATCTGGTTCCGATCTTATACAGGGGAGAATTAACAGGGCCCTCATCTCTAATGATTGGTTCAATCATTAAATATGTTCCTTGAATGCTTTTTCTCGTATTGGTTCAGATCACTATCCAATCTCTTTTGTGGAGGACCCTATCTCTGGGAGGAGAAATTTCCCCTTCAAATTTGAGAAAATATAGATGATCCACCTCAAGCTTGAGGAGGCCATTAAATATTGGTGGAACATCTCAGTGGAGAGTTCTTCCATGTTCCATGTGGCTAAAAAGCTAAGGCATGTGAAGGACAAGGTGAAGAGATGGGATAAGGAAGTCTTTGGTAATATTTTTGCCTCTAAATTTGCAATCCAGCTTGATCTTAAGGATATTCAGGACAAAATCCAAGCTAATGGGTATGATGAGGTCTCTATTACCTCTGAGAATGAGATTTTATCCAGTTATCATGATATAATTAAAAACAAAGAGATGTTCTGGAAGCAACGTTCCCGCTCTCTGTGGCTTAAGGAGGGAGATAAGAATACTAGGTTCTTTCATATTACTACCATGAAACACAAGGTGGCCAATAGAATCTCAAAAATGTCTATAGGGGGAACCTTGTCCTTTGAGGAAGAGGAAATAAGAAAGGAAGCTAGATCCTATTTCTTGTCTCTATTGTCGGGTGATTGTAATCTGGATAAAAGTTCTCAAGATTTATTCCTTGCTGCTATCTCAAATGTGATCGGAAGAGATGTGAATAAATTTCTCTCTGCTATTCCTTCTGAAGTTGAGATCAAGATGGTGATATTTTCCTTTGAAGGTAATAAAGCTCCTGGTCTAGATGGCTTCCCGATGTTCTTATTTCATTCGTATTGGCACATTATTAGCTAGGACATTGTCAAGGGTGTTAAATAATTTTTTGGATCTAAGCTGATTTTGAAAGAGATCAATGCCACTTTTTTGGTCCTTATCCCTAAGATCCGGGTGCTAATGCTATGGAGATTTTTAGAATGATTAGTCTTTGTACTCCCCAACAGACTAGTTTTATTCCTCGAAGGCAGATTTTGGACTCCATCATCACGTTCCATGAGAATATTAACTCTCTGGATTTCTCCAAAAATCAAGGTTTCCTGATGAAACTTGATTTTTCGAAGGCTTATGATTGGGTGGATTGGTATTTTCTTTTCAAATTCCTTAAAGCTTTTGGCTTTAGTGAGAGTGATTCAACTGATTTCCCAACTAAATTTTACCCCCTCACTTTTGATCATTGTCAATGGTTCTCCTACTCCCTTCTTCAAGTCTTCTAGGGGCCTCAGACAAGGGGATCCAATATCTCCTATTTTGTTCATTATCTTGGCTGAAAGTATGGGCAGATATATCAACAAACTTGTTTTTGAAGGTCAACTCTAAGGTGTCAGATCCTCGTCGGCTAAGAGGGTTTTCTCTCATCAACAATTTATTGATAACACAGTGTTGTTGGGTGCATCTACTATCAAGGAAGCAAGGACCCTAAAATCGGCTAACTATTGCCAAGCCTCCGGACAACTAATTAACTGGATGAAAATCTCCCTCTTCTTCCTCAATACTCTTGAAGGTAGACAAGTGAGAATTGCTAGAATTTTGGAATGTCAGATCACTTTGGTCCCCTCTATCTACTTGGGTCTCCCTCTATGTAGAAAGCCTCCCGAGATGTTTTGGAGTAACTTGGTGGATAGATTCCACAAAAAATTAGCAGGTTGGAAAGGTGCCCTTCTGACTCAAGCGGGGAAGATCCAATTATTAAAATCCTCCCTCCAGAGTTTACTTGTGTATGCTTTAAGTCTGTTTAGAATCCCGACCAATTTTGCTGATGCTATTGAAAATATTCAAAAGTCCTTCTTATGGTCAGGGGTTGAGGAGAGGAAAAGGATTTCTCTGATCGCGTGGGATAAAGTTTGTAGACCTAAAAAAATGGGTGGCCTTGGTTTGAGAAACATTAACACCATTAATAAAGCCCTCCTCACCAAACAAATCTAGAGATAGTTTGAGAAAACTAGTGAATGGAATTCAATCTGGAAAGCCAAATACATGCAACCTCAGACATCTCTCATAGAGTTTTCTTAACTCCTTTGAAGCCCCTTTTGGATCTGCAATTTGGAATAATGTTGCTTAATCTAAAATTGTTTCTAGAATAGGTAAAAGATGGACTATTGGTAATGGTAGAAAAGTCAATTTCTAGGAGGATATATGGTTGTTGGAGACCCCCCTCTCCAACAAGGATTGCTTTTCTCCTTTATCTCTGTGTGCAAGGCCAAATTTGGTACTAAGGTGGGTGATTACTAGAGGAATAATCACTAGGTGAATCTGAATTCCATAGACCCTTCCCTTAACCTTGTCACGATTTTTCTTACTTCTGTTTTGGTGGACCCTTTGCTTGAGGATATAATCATTTGGGTTGGTACTTCCTCTAGTAGTTATTTAGTGGCTTCTATTGTTCTTTTGTTGTCCCATTCTCTTGATCCATCCCCTTGCTGGTCTAAAGTTTAGATTTGTGGTCTTATTCCCAAGATCAATATTTTTTTTGGATCCTTTTGTAGAATAAAATCCTTACCACTGATAATCTCTGCAAAAGAGGCTTCCATCTGCCCAATAGGTGCTACCTTTTCCTCAATGAGGAAGAGAATGTTAACCATATTTCTCTCCATTGTCCTTTCTCTCATACTATTTGGTCGTAGATTTTACAACTATGGAATCTGAATTGGGTATTTCCTGCTTCTGTTCAAGAGTGTTTCATTGGTTGGAGATGCCTTTCCTTGAACAACTCCATCAATCATCTATGGGACCTCATTCTACCTCATGCGTTTTGGGGAATTTAGAAAGAAAGGAACAACATAATATTCAGAGATTCCTTCTCCTCTCCTTAATTGGTGTTTACTAAAATTAAGCAGGCCATTGTGGAAAATTTGAAAGCTAATGGAAAGCCTCTTCTTTTTAGGAACAAGGATGAATTGGATTTGTTAAAAAATTGGAACGTTTCTGCTTCTATAGACAAAGGTGATAAAAAGGATAAGAGAGAAAGTAGCAAGTGGTATTTTCCTTCGACTGGTTGGATCAAAGCTAATTTTGATGGGGCGGCCAAGGGAAACCTGGGGCCGACTGGGTGTGGGGGAGTGATAAGAAATGAAGCAGGCTATTGTATCGTGACGGTGACACTCCCCATGGGATCCCATACCAACCACTTATCCGAAGCCATGGCAGCTTATCAAGCCCTTGCCCTTTCTAAATCTTTGAGATTTAATAAAGTTTGGCTCGAGGAAGATTCTAATAACATTGTTAAATGCCTAAAGGGGCTATCCTCTCCGTCATGAAACATTAAAAACATTATATCTCCAGCCAAGGAGATAATTAAGTCCTTCGAGCAATGTGTTATCTCTCATAGTTATAGAGAGACCAATACTGTAATGGTGAAAAAAGTGAATGATGGAGAGATCAAGAGGAAAGATTTTCTTCCTTCTGAGGAGAGATGAAAGTTTCACTACGAATTTCCCTTCAAACACTTTATCCACATTACATTTAAAAGAGGGGGGAATTCACTAGCCAATCTCTTAGGGAATAGATTGAATACTAAATGAATTGATAATGGGATAGAAATAACAAGCTAACCTCTCTTTTAGAATGGAAAATGATTGAATTATGTGTTGTAGAACTAAGTGTAAAAGTAGAAAAGAATTGATTATAACTTGAGATAGAAGCATGAGATGAAGATGTGCACCTAGATCTGGCTATAATATGTCGAGACGAAGCTGCCCTATGAATTTGAGGAAATATTGTCGGGACCATGCTGAAAGTGTCCATGGTCCTCTGAAAAATCCAAGAAATGAAAAAGGTTTTTCCACCTCTACAAATGTAGCCTGAATATGAAAACATAGCTACACACCTGCAACCTACACACATAAAAGAGAAGAAAAGGGGTTGGTATTGGGGGTTTGCCTTTAGGTCAAACTCCAGTTTTAGAATTAACCAAATGATGAAAGAAAGTACTTACAAGTAAATGTAAATGAAAGACTGAAATGTATGTCACCTCAAGGGAGGTTGTAGATAGAATGTAGGTAGATTTGCTTGTATTGAATTGAATGTTGAAATGGATCTCCTCTTCAATGGTTTAATCTTTGACTTGAATGCAACACCTATCCTTGAAGGGAGACTTGAGAATGCTCAATGCTGGAAAGGAATGCTTGAATGCTTGAACTTATGCCCACCTAATCTTTTATCCAACTTTTTCGCTTGTTGAAATTTTTCGCTTCTTGAACTTCTGCAAATGAGAGGGAAAATGCAACTTATATACTTGTCAATTAAGGTTAATTGACTGATTTTTCATCATAGGCCGACACAGGGAAAGTTTTTACCGCTTTATGCAAAGTCCAATGCAAGGATAGGATAGAGGAGGCCCCAAAATAGGGAAAGGACAAGGGTGCCACACCCCTATCCTAGGGGGACATGGGTGCCATTCCCTTGTCCTTCCCTTGTCTCAGGACAAGAAGCAGGTTCAGGCAGTGCGGAGGATAGAAGAAGACAATTTCTGGGAGTTGAGCAAGTCTTGGGTCTCCGATCAAGCTTGGGGATTCAATTCGCCAACGTGAAGACCCTAATGTGGTCACAAATTGCAAGGGTCACAATTTTATGTAACTAAATTTATCCCCCACTTTAATGGGAGTATAAGTGTACACCAATACTACTGGTAAAGTACAAGGAAACAAGATTGAAATACTTCTACGATGTCAAGGAGGCAAGATGCACCAAGCCCTCAGTGGACTAAGGATCTTACAACATCGATTGATAACGTAAAAGGGAAGATCAAGAAGGGAAAACCATGACTGCAAGTAGTAAGGTTCCCCTCACTATGAGTCATGAAAAAGATACCAAAAATTATAAAGAAAAGCCGAGTTCACTAGATAATTCTAACTATCGAAAGGAAAATATGAGTGTAGTGTATGCCCCCACATTAAAGAGATCGCACACGCCTTATCGGGAGTGATTTATTTAAGGTAGGATACACCCAAGAGAGAGAAGAGAGGGAGAATGTTATCAGAAGGATTTAGCCCCCAGTCAAGGAATAAACCCAAGGATAATGAACACAAAACACGAGGTAGTTTCGCTTTCCTCGGGGTTAGTATACTGTATGATAAATCATGTATATCATATATGTATGTTTGCATATTATAATTGTCATTCCGCAAAGAAATGACACTACCTTGGAAGAAAGGGAAGAGATGATGTCTTTTAAGTCAATATGAAAGAGACCAAAAGAGATCTCAATGCTTTGCATCATCCTCAAGTATACATTGAGGGAAAAATAGAAGAACAAGGATACACATAGAAGAATAGTCACAAAAGAGCAAGAAACGAGAGAGAGAAGTGTTGGCATTTTTGATGTTTATGTTGTGATTGTCATTGATGGACACACACTTGCATTGAGGTCCTCTTTATATGTATGAGTTAAAGCACAACCGGTATTTGTTCCAACCGGTATGTTGTATTATAGTCTTTAGACTATTGATGTTTTGCAGAATGTGTTTCCCGGTCTGAAGCGACATGTTGACCTCAAGCAGTACGAGGGATTAAAGGGGCATAACACATTTCTACCAGTCTTCATTTTTGTCGAACCGGCAACCGACAGTTTGTATGAACCGGTAATACTTTGTGATGAGTTACCACCCACCGATTGTTTGACGGTGCGGATACTGTAGCAATGCTTTTTGTGACGTATTACCTAGTATGTCTAGGTTCATTGAACCTAGGAAATTGTGATGTAATCCTATTGGACCGACATGAAATCAGTTTCCTTTATAAGGACATCATGTCTAGGGTTTTAGGTTGTTGTTGTTATTGTTGTTGCGATAGTTGATATTGCGGCTAGGGTTTAAGGTGGTTGAGGAGTTGGAGAGATTATGAATGTAGAAGACTGAAGTAATGCAATAGTGCATTAAGAATGAGCTATCAAGGATCTAACCAAGCAGTCAGTGCTATTAGCTAGATCAAACACTTGTTGATTACTCACATCTTTGACAAGTCTGTAGCCCTTAACTGGGTAGGCCCAAAATCCTCTTGTAAATCCTCTAACAAGGTGGTTCACATCTGTGGATCTAAAATCCTCTAGCAAGGTAGTCTTTAATAGGACTTGTCTCCTAACAGAGATTGAGATTCTTAACAGGATCTGTTCTGGTAAAGAACACTGTAAGACCTTAACCGGTCTGACCTTAACCGGTCTAGTTCCTATTTTGCAGATAGTGACTTGTGAGTTCCATCTCACTGTGGTTTTTCCCATTTGGGTTTCCACGTCAAAATATCGTGTGTTATGGTGTTTGTGCTTCTGTGGGTAAATGCATTATTAGCTATTTGGTTTGCATGTTTGTTAACTAGTTTGTCTGTTAAACTGTTTTACCGGTTTACTGCTAGTCTTGCAAAGTGTTTAAGTGTGAAGGTTTTTGGCATACTAATTCACCCCCCCTCTTAGTATTCATCAATTGGTATCAGAGCCAACCTTTCTATAAGTTTAACCACTTGGAAAGAGATATGGGGGAATACACCTTGAGGGAACTTACTCAACGACTCACTTAGTCTGAGCAAGCCTATGATGATCTTATGGTCAAATACAAGGCATCTCAAGCAAAAAGGAGAGAACATGTAGAAAAGATGATGGAGCTATCTGAAAATAGTTCTGCAAATGAAGTAGATATGGAAGCCCTAATTGCATAAGTAAATAAGTTGAATGAATCAAACTCCAACCTGAGAAAGGAGTTGGAAGGACTGACTATTCGGATGTGTCAAGAGCTTGAGAACCAGAGAAAAGATGAAGAACTAGTGAAAGAAAGAGATCTTGAGATCTCCAAGCTGAAATAAGAGATGAGTGCCCTAAATGCTCAACTCCATGCAAGCAAGGTGGAAAAGGAAGACATGCAAGGAGAACTGAACACTGCCATCTCTGAGAATGAAAACCTATTGGAAACAAATGCTACTATTTCCAAAGAACTCTCTGAGTCAAAAGAAATACTTGATAAGTTCAACAAGAGTACTGTCAAGCTAGAGCAAAAGCTTGAATCTGCCAAACCAGTCAAGAATACCAATGGACTTGGTTATTCCGGTAATGAGGAAGGTGAAACCTCTGGCACAAATGCTGGAACATCAAAGAAACAACCGACATCAAAGGATAAAGGTAAGCAAAAGTTTAAACCTGTTTGTTTCAATTGTCTTAAAGAAGGACATACTGCAAATATGTGTAGGAGTAAGGCTTACAACAATTTTCCTTATTTTCTAAATGATAAGCCTAGACCCTATAGATTTGATGGTAACTGTTATGCATGCAATAAGTATGGACATAGAGCATTTGAATGCAGGTCTGTTATGAATAACACTGGAAGATATCCTTAGAGGACCCAAGGAGCTAGTCCTGAACCTTTTGTGAATCAGAATCACAACCGGTTTAATATCTTCAATCATCAGCCAAGAAGCAGTGGTTATCAAGTGGCAACCAGATGGAGAGCAAATTGTATGATCTGTCATGGTTAGGGTCACACTGCTGCAACATGCAGAAGGAAGAATGGAAACATGAACAATGGACCTTGGAGAGCACCTGGATTGGTTTGCTATCACTGCAACAAACTGGGTCACATTGCCAGATTCTGTAGATCAAGAAAGGACACATCTGATGATATACCGGTCACTCCGGAAGGAGACATTGATGTTGACACTGTTCAAGCGGATATGAACAAAACCTGGAAGAAGAAACCAGTGGTGTTACAAGAGGAATTGGTTTCTGCACCTAGTGTGGAAATCATGGAACTGACAAACTAAGCTTCAGAAAGGCTTAGGGGGAGCAAACGGCAAAATGTTTCAAACCCTCAGTTTACACTGGTGAAAGACCTTAACCGGTATGTTATACCTGTCATTTGGTAGAAGACTGGAAACGGTAAAAAGGGCAAATTAGGGTTTACGCCCTAATGAAGGAGCATTAATGACGGTAGGTGAGGAATATGTTTAAAAGTATTTTTCAAATCATTTCTCACTATCAGTTTTCAAGCAAAGAAATTTTTTTCAAAGAGCAGAGCGACGAAAAGGCGATTTGAGCAGAGATTTTGAGAAATTGAGAAACCGCGAAGGAGATTCAAATTCAAACTGGAAACGGGTAAGTGGTGAACACAAAGTGGTGATTTAGCAACCAATGGAGTGTGAAGTGAAGAAGAATTAGCAAGCCCTAATCTCATGTATTTCAAAAGGCATTTCTTGAGTTCTTAAGATTTCTATCATGGCTTCCGCATCACATACAAGCTCTAGTGCATTTGTCGAGTCTGCAAGTTTTATTCAATAGAAGTCCAAGTATAATGCCCTATCACAAGTTCTAGCTAGTGTGATAGTAGAAGAGGGAATTTCTGACTACATAGATTGCAAAATAGAAGACCTAGGGTCTCTAGCTATCCACACCCAGTTAGGTTTATTTTGCAGTAAAGATAAGAAGATCAAACTGGAGTTTAATATTTTGGAGAAGAAAAAGCTCCACAATGCTGTCTACTTCCTAAAAAATTTCACAGAAGATCACATAAGGATCATTCTGAGTAGAGTCCATGGTGATAAGATGTACTTGGAGAGGACACATGACATCACGCCGCAGGCAATTCATGCAGTCACCAGATTCTACAACATAGGGGAAGTGGCAGCCCTAAGAACGGTAAGAAAAACTGAAATGGCCAAGCTCACCGGTTCAACGAGCGACTCATGAGGCATGATAGTAAATCCTATCAAGGATGATCTAGTGAAGTATGCATGTATGGTGATTGGATATCAGACATTCTCAGCCAACAGGATTAACTCTGTATCTGCTACAACGGTAAATGTCGCTTACCGGATGATAAAGGAGGATGCATCATTTGATCTGTGCACCGGTATGCAAAGACAACTCCTATTGAATCTGAAGGCGATCAAACAGGATAATACCCTTAGGTTTAAGTTTGGACAACTACTGGTTAGGTTGTTCTTCTATTTCCAAGGCTACTTCCCAGGAGTAAGATATGTTCAGTGGTCTGGTGACCAACCGGTAACCAAGCAAATCAAGGAAAGCATTGAAGCACTTGGAACCGATTACCCTGATATTCTGAACAAGTATTTTGATGAGTTCAGAAGGAAGATGAGCCAAAGAGTGAGGATATCAGGTGACATCGTCAAGAAATATGAAGACGATACCTGCTTCATCATCCAAGTAGATAAATGCATAATGGAGGTTGTTGAGCCTAGACAGGAAGAAGTGGAGCCAATGGGCTATGAGGTGATGTACGATATGCTGGAAGGGTATGCCTCTACCCTTATTGCCTCATTGCTTGACCCTAAGGCAAAGAGAACCGACACCTACCTAGAAAAGATAGCACCGGTTGAGGAACCACTAGCAATGAAAGAAAAGGAACTGGCAAAGAAGAAGGCAAAGATAGTGCCTACAGCATCCGCACCAGTTACTACTGGAACTCCAAAAGTGACCAAACGGTCACCAGCCAAGAAGAAACCAGAAGCTGCACCAGCTAAAGTGTTCTAGAGAAAGAGGAAGACAAGGAACACCTCTCCAGACTCAGAAGAAACCTTGTTTGAGGAAAAGCCAAAGAAAACACGTCAAACAAAGAGGAAGACAAAGGATGAACTAGCAACGTCTGCACTGGTAAATATTGATATCTCCTCATATAAACCTTTGACCCATTGTCAAAGAACAATAAAGAATATTAGGAGAAAATTATTACATGATTTAGTAGACTACTATGATGATTTTAGTTATGAGGAGAAAGAAGAAGTACTACAGGAGATTATTGTTTATTTGTGTACAAATGACCGGTTGCCATCATAGATTAAATTTCAGACACCGGATTCTTGTATACAACATTAGATAACAAATGGCGCATTGCCATAGAAAAGGAACAGGAAATTAAGGAGAAAGTTTTTGCTCAATACTTTCTCGACTTGTCAAAGTCTGAATTATTTGATGTTATTGACCAAAATAAAGGGCTCTTCTTCACTAGAAGAAGAAGACTCTGGCTGTTAGAAGGAAGATTTGATGATGTCGAAAAGGACACTCATTAGTATATGATAACCGCTATCCAAAATCACAAAGCGCGTCTAGCCAACTGACAAGCTGAGAAAGAACCGGTTATATCCAAACCAGATGAAGCATTTGATGATGAAGGAAATTTGGTTGTTGAACCAATCGACACCATTGATGTCGATGCTTTGGATCTTGAGGATGTTACCGAGGAGATACCATCTGAGGCAATAGGATAGGAGCATCAGGCTGAACAGGAGAAGAAAGCCGAGGATAGACATGAAGTGACGAAGGAAAAGGCCGAGCAGAGAAAGAAGGATGAAGAAGAGAAGTGGAAAAAGGAAGAAGAAGAGAAGCGGAAAAAGGATGAAGAAGAGAAGTGGAAAAAGGAAAAAGAAGAGAAGCTCAAAAAGGATGAAGAGGAGAAAAAGAAGAAAGATGAAGAGGAGAAGAAAAAGAAGGAAGAAGAAGATAAGGAACAGGAGAAGATAAAGGAAGCAAAAAAGAAAAAGGCTGAGGAAGACAAGGAAGCAGAGAAGAGGAGAGAAGCGGAGAAGAAGAAAGCAGAAGAGGACAAGGTAGGAGAAGCGGCGAAGAGCACCCAGATGGAGACTTCGAAGGCAATCGGGAGTCAAGCTAAACCAGTTGATCTCACCAGTCCTATAGATCTCCAACCTGCAAGTGAAACAGAGCTAATGCAGAGCATCGAGGTAGCTCAAGAGTGCCTTGAAATCATTCGACAGAAGGAGCAGGATGTAATCCAAGTAGCTGTGGATACGCTTACTAGTTTGATACCCGGTACAAATCTTCCAAACATCGATTCATCACTAGCTAGACTTAAGCTTTTATGCACAGTAGTAGATGATCAGGTGTAGAGCCTTGAAGAGGCAGCAGAGGCTAATGTCAAGAAGGAGCATCAAAAAGCTCTTAATATAGCTCTGGTGAAGAAGTTGAATGAGCTCCGGACTGAACTGAAGAAAGGACAAAAGGTTATAAGGGACACTCTAGATGAGGGGAATTTGCTACTCAGCAAAATCTGCCAACCCCATCTGTTCTATGATGATGTGCTTGCTCAGAAGCAAAAACTTGAAAAGGACTTGCAGTCCTACTTGAGCACATTCAAGCCGCCTTATGATTCCTTTACAACTTATGGGCAAACCGTTCACCGGTTTCACATCCAGTCAGCAAAAATGGAGCAAGAGATCAGCACTCGGTCTAGAGATTTGTAGGAGCTACAATTGGTTCTACTCCCACGATTGCAAATTCTTCAGAAGTGCTATCTGAACCTGGATGCCTTAACAGTTACACAGGAGATGAGCACAATCGATGCCATGGAAGAACAGGTCTCCCAGATGTAGAGAGAGCAAGAAGTAGCCACCTCCCTACTTGAGTCCTAGTCTTTGTCGATGAAACAATTCTTGCAGGACTTTAAATCTGTTTTTGACAAGTATCATTCCTTGTTGTCATAAAATTTTATTATTTTTTAATATCAAATGGAAACAGGGTTGTTCAGTTGTACTTTGTCATTGTTGGCAAAGGGGGAGAATAATTCTATTTGGAGAAGTATCTGGTAATCAAATTTTGATTATATGCTCTGTAGATCTCAATGTTTATCCTCTTTATGTTCTTTATGCAAAATTGTTATACATTGTATTGTCAAAGGGATAGTGTATATACTTAGGGGGAGCAATTTTGCTAATGGCATGATTTTGTTGTAAAACACTTAGATGTCAAAATTTTATTTTCCTAAGTGTTTCCATCAATGCCAAAGGGGGAGATTGTTGGCATTTTTGATGTTTATGTTGTGATTGTCATTGATGGACACATACTTGCATTGAGATCCTCTTTATATGTATGAGTTAAAGCACAACCGGTATTTGTTCCAACCGGTATGTTGTATTATAGTCTTTAGACTATTGATTTTTTGTAGAATGTGTTTCCCGGTCTGAAGTGACATGTTGACCCCAAGTAGTACGAGGGATTAAAGCGGCATAACACATTTCTACCAGTCTTCATTTTTGTCAAACCGGCAACCAACACTTTGTATGAACCGGTAATACTTTGTGATGAGTTACCACCCACTGATTGTTTGACGGTGCCGATACTGTAGCGATGCTTTTTGTGACATATTACCTAGTATGTCTAGGTTCATTGAACCTAGGAAATTGTGATGTAATCCTATTGGACTGACATGAAATTAGTTTCCTTTATAAGGACATCATGTCTAGGGTTTTAGGTTGTTGTTGTTATAGTTGATATTGCGTCTAGGGTTTAAGGTGGTTGAGGAGTTGGAGAGATTATGAATGTGTAGAAGACTGAAGTAATGCAATAGTGCATTAAGAATGAGCTATCAAGGATCTAATCGAGCAGTCAGTGCTATTAGCTAGATCAAACACTTGTTGATTACTCACATCTTTGACAAGTCTGTAGCCCTTAACTGGGTAGGCCCAAAAGCCTCTTGTAAATCCTCTAACAAGGTGGTTCACATCTGTGGATCTAAAATCCTCTAGCAAGGTAGTCTTTAATAGGACTTGTCTCCTAATAGAGATTGAGATTCCTAATAGGATCTGTTTTGGTAAAGAATACTGTAAGACCTTAACCGGTCTGGTTCCTATTCTGCAGATAGTGAATTGTGAGTTCCATCTCACTGTGGTTTTTCCCATTTGGGTTTCCACGTCAAAATATCTTGTGTTATGGTGTTTGTGCTTCTGTGGGTAAATGCATTATTAGCTATTTGGTTTGCATGTTTGTTAACTAGTTTGTCTGTTAAACTGTTTTACCGGTTTACTGCTAGTCTTGCAAAGTGTTTAAGTGTGAAGGTTTTTGGCATACTAATTCACCCCCCCTCTTAGTATTCATCAAGAAGATCTACAGTGCTAATATTGCTAATCTAGCACGACATTCACCTCCTGATATTGCTGATCACTATTTCGGGAAGGCGAGCAACATGCCAGAGGAGCGACATCGAGCACAATAGATGGAGCTATCACAATATCCAAACAAGGACTATGCTCATGTGGTAAGTCACTTTGTTCGATTCTAGGAGCTAGGATTAGGGTTTGTGAAAATTCAGTTGATAAATGCTTGTTGACATAAACATATTCATAATCACTATCAGAAGCATTAGGAGTTGTATTGCCATCATGGATAACATTTTCATTCATTTCTTCATCAAGATTTATAGAAAGAGGAGTATGAACATGAATAAGAGTAAAACCATCACATGTTTTGTGAGACTTATGATTTGGAGATGTAGGTTCAACATCTTGCTTAGGAGAAAAGGGAATCATATCAACTATTGGAGTCTTGGGAGATTGAATGGTTTGAGGAACGACTTCATGAGCTCGAGCACGACGTCTTCATCAGCGGTCTTTCGCACAATGATTTCGTTGAGTCTTAGCAGAAGACTAAGAAGGAGGAGGAATATTTATGAAAGGAGGAACAATATCCTCTTTGATAGTTGGAGGTTTAGGTTGAGGTCTTTTGGGTTGGAAAAGAGGAGATGCGGGCCTCTTCTCTCTATAAGAGTAAGGAGGTGGATCTGCACCATATAATAGAGGAATATTAGGTGTAGGAAGGAGACCTGGTCCATCATGGGGAGGTGGTATAGGTCTAACCTTAGGAGGAATATTGTTGTTCTTCTTAGTAGAAGGAATAGTCACATCCATAGGAATATGTTGAGGATTTTTCTTAGGAGGAAGATTAGTCCTATCCGTTGGGTGAAGCATTTCATCTTCAAGAAGGATGGGAATGTCAAGTGTTGGGGATCTTGGTTGACTCAAGGATAAGATCATATCTTTCTTCCATTTTTGATAAGATTGAAAAAGAGCATCACTCCTTTGTGGAAGAGACTGAAATTTCTTAGGCCAAAAGAGATCAATAGGAACACTAGGGCTTCTTTCGGATGGGTGAAATAATCTATGGTTCACAGTTATGATTTCTCCATTGTGGGGAAATTTCAAACACTTATGAATTGGATAAGCAATAGCCTTCATGGAAGATAGCCAAGGGTATCCCAACCTCACACAAAATTTCTTGGAAGAAGGGATGATAACAAAGTTGACATCCATAGATTTAGTGTGAACTTCAACAAGTAGGGTGATAGAACCAATGGTAGGACAAGAGAATCCATCAAGTAACTTCACAACCATATTAGAGTCATCATAGATCGGTTTATGCAATCGTAAAGTGAAGAGATACTCCTCAGTAATGACATTAACCATGCAAGAGGGATCAACAAGAGCACCACGACAAGGTATGTCCTTAACCTTCACAACTATGTATAAAGGCCCATCGGGTGCTCTAATGGTCTCACTAGGGTCAAATGTGATACAAGGATCTGTAGGTGTCTCTTTTTTCTCTATCATGCTCACCAAATTCAAAGATGTGGTAGTAAAATTAGTAGGAGAGAAAGAAGTATGTTCAGTCTCAATCACGTTAGAGGTATGAGAAGGCAAAGGATCAGTGAAAATATGAACATTTTGATTAGGAGGAGCTATTGATTTTTTTCCCTTATCATTCATACCCACCACAAATATGGTATTACTATCAATCAAATCTTGAATCTTACTTTTCAATGCAAAATATTTCTTAGTATCATGACCAAACTGACGATGAAATTGACAAAAGGAATTGCTATCAAAATAAGGGGATGCAAGCTTAGATGGGTCAAGTGGTTTGATAGGAGGAAGTTTGATCACATTTCTTTGTAATAACTAAGACATAATACTATGTAAAGATTCATTCAAAGGAAAAAATTGTCTTTCTCTTTTAAAGAATTTAGAAATAAGAGGCACACCTGTTGTAGCATTCACATTGTTGTTGTTGATTGTATCATTGAACTTGATGAAGCTTTTTTTTGGTTTGAACTTCATAAACGGTTGTTGAACACTTTCCCCTGTATCACTCGGAGCCTTAGGAGTAGATTGCTCCATTTGACTCACAACCAGTTGATAATTGTGGAGTGTTGCGCACAACTACGGAAAGGAAGTAAACTCAGACAAAAGAAGCTTTTCCCTGATATCTTTTTGCAAATTATAAATTATTATTTTTTGAATATCATTATCAGGTACATGAAAAGAAATTTGAGCACACAAATGCTTATATCTACCAATGATGAAATCGACCACTTTTTATTTAACAACTTGTATACAATGCATTAAATCAGTCAAAGTGATTGTAGGACCAATGTTGTTTTGAAATTGTTGAATAAAAGAATTTGCTAATTGTTGAAAAGAAGTAATAGAATAGGAAGGTAAAGAGAAATACCATTTTAAAGCCTTATCTCGCAGTGTTCTTGTAAACAATTTTGCAAGTAATCTTTGATCATAAGCAAAATCAGTACACAAGGTTTGAAATGTTTTAACATGTGTGAGAGGATCACCTTTTCCATTATAGAGTTCTGATTGAGGGACCTCAACATGCTTAGGCTAGACAACTTTAACAATATCAAGAGAAAGTGGGCTCGCAACATCAAATGTGGGCACACTAAACATGGATTGACTCATGAAAGCAATTTGTTGTTGTAAGGAAGACATAGTTTGAGAAAGATTGTTAATGGTTGCTTCTGTAGAAGAATTGATGTTAGACATGGTTGATTGAGAAGGTGGTGTGATGTTATTGAAGGAAGGCATGGATTGAGAATAGGGTGGTGGGACATTATGATAAGTGGGCATAGGCGATGATTGAGTAGGAAATGGGACACTTAAAAGAGGAATAAAATTGTTGAATGAATTGCCCCCTTGTGTCACATTGATTGGTTGAGGGATAATAGGAATACTTATGGAAGACATAGGTAAAGATGGAGGATTAAATAAAGAAGAGGGATTTCCCCCATGACCAATGGTTGTAGGAATGACATTTTGAGTTAATGTAGCCATGATGTTTGAAGTGAAAGTAGGAATACTAGTCATTGGAGTGGTCAAAGGAATAAAATAATTGTTTTGATTTGAAGGTTGTGAATAACCTAAGTTCTCAACACAACTCTTGATAGACATGACATTAGAATCAACAATATGAGAAATTCCATGTATATCAATTCCATTCTTATCACTTTGAATCATGCGTTTAAGGCCTTCAATTAATGGAAGAGCGTCACTATTAGGGTATTCTTGGGACATCCATTGTTGAAAGTTATCAAATTGATTTCCCAATTTTGAAAGTTGATCTATGTAAATTCTAGTTAAAGCTTCTTCTTGTTCATCATGAGATTGATCAATTGGATATATCAAGACATGAGTAGGATGAGAAGAATTAGCATTAACCTCATTAAAAAGAAGTCACCCAAATTATGCTCCATTTCCTTGGTAATTAAACCTTGGGAAGCCTTAATTCTAATGATTCGTCTAACACTAATAGTGATGAAACTCATGCACTAGAGGGAAAAATTGAATTTTGAATAAGAAGAGCAAAGTGTACAAAAATTGAATAATGCAAAATTTGGGAAAATGTTGACTAAACAATTTGAACTTTGTTGAAAGAAGAAAATGACACAATTTCCAAAAATATTTTTTATGATAAATGAAAGGAAATTGGAATTTAAAATTAGGGCCAATGGGATACCACTTAATTTTAAAATTGATAAAATCAAAATTTTTAAAATCAGGGCAGATTATAATCAATTTTTAGATTTTCCTTGAAATTTAAAATATTGAATTTTAAAGGTAATTTTGATTTAGAGGGATAAAAAATTGACAAAATCAACCAATTTTCTAGATTTAAGCTATTAAATACGGTCATAACAATCTCTCAAAATTTCAGGAAAAAAGCCAGGGACCGTGTTGAAAGTGCACACGATCCAACTTTTTTCAAAATTTTTAGGGATTAAAGTTAAAATGATTTTAATGATAGCCTAAAAAAATTGTTGGATTTTATGATCTCTAGATAGGCGAAATGAAGGGTTGAATGTGAAAATAGGACCCTATTAGGGGTTTGAGAAAAAAAGAGGAATTGAATTGAAAATTTGAAAAGGGTCAAACTTAATGGATAGGGACACTTTGAAAAATATTTATAAAACTAAAATTGATTGAAATTTGCACAAAATCCAATTAAATTTGAAAAATTAGGGTTTTAGGACCTAACCACTTAATTTTTGAAAAAGGAGGGAAATTGAAAATTTGAATTGTAGGATAGAAGATAAGTCTGAAAACAATCACAAATCTGAAAATTAAATGGAAATTCAATTTTTGTACAATTTCAAAATGATTTTTAAAAATTAGGGTTTTGACAATTAACCTCTTAATTTTGTGAATTTGATTTGCTAATTGAACAAGACAATGAAGAAATTGAATTTGACCAACAAAGCAATTTTGAGATCTAAGACAATAAAAAACAATGTTTACAAGACACAAGTTCAATTTCAATTCTAAAAACTAGGGTTTTGAATGAATTAACCACTAAGTTTGCAGAAAAAATTAAAATTGTAAATGAAATATATGCAATGATTTTTAGAATAAAGCATGTAAGACGTCGAGTTCACCAAAATGTAATGGTGAAAAAGGTGAATGATGGAGAGATCAAGAGGAAAGCTTTTCTTCCCTCTGAGGAGAGATGAAAGTTTCACTACGGATTTCCCTTCAAACACTTTATCCATATTGCATTTAAAAGAGGGGAGAACTCACTAGATCCAATCTCTTAGGGAAGAGATTGAATACAAAATGAATTGATAATGGTATAGAAATGACAAGCTAAACCCTCTTTTAGAATGAAAAATGATTGAATAATGTGTTGTAGAACTAAGTGTAAAAGTAGCAAAGAACTAATTATAACTCGAGATAGAAGCGTGAGATGAAGTTGTGCACCTAGATTTGGCTATAATATGTCGAGATGAAGCTGCCCTATGAATATGAGGAAAAGTTGTCAGGACCGTGTTGAAAGTGTCCACGGTCCTCCAAAAAATTCGTGAAATGAAAAGGGTTTTTCTGCCTATGCAAATGGAGCCTGAATCTACAAACATAGCTGTGCCCTTGCAACCTACACACAGAAAAGAGAGGAAAAAGGGTTGTGATTGGGGGTTTTCCTTTAGATCAAACCCTAGTTTTGGAATTAACCAAATGATGAAAGAAAGTACTTGCAAGTAAACTAGATGAAAGACTGAAATGTAAGTCACCTTAAGGGAGGTTGTAGATAGAATGTGGGAGATTTTCTTGTATTGAATTGAATGTTGAAAGGGATCTCCTTTTCAATAGTTGAATCCTTGACTTGAATGCAACACCTAGCCTTGAAGGGAGACTTGAGAATGCTCAATGCTAGAAAAGAACATGCTTGAATTCTTGAATGCATGAACTTATGCCCACCTTATCACTTATCTAACTTTTTCGCTTCTTAAAATTATGCAAATGAGAGGGAAAATACAACTTATATACTCATCAATTAGGTTTATTTGATTGATTTTTCATCACATGCCAACACAGGGAAAGTTTTTCCCACTTTATGCAATTCCAATGCAAGGATAAGACAAAGGGGGGTCAAAAATAGGGCAAGGATAAGGGCGCCACGCCCCTGTCCTACCCTTGTCTCAGGACAGGAAGCAGGTTTAGGCAGTGTGGAGGGTAGAACAAGGCAATTTATAGGAGTTGAACAAGTCTTGTGTCTTGGATCAGGCTTGGGGATTCAAATTGGCAACGTGAAGACCCTAATATGATCGCAAATTGTAAGGGCCACAATTTTATTACACCACAAATACTATGTCTGATTGGGCTACCAACATGGTTGTCTGTGCTGATCATATGACTAGCTAGAGAGGTGAGATAGACCTTCCTCATGAGGCCTGTGCCATCCTTATTCATGACAAAGTGCATGGAAAAGAGGGGGTGATAAGTGATGATTACAACGTACTTATCAATGAAAGTTTTCATAATGAGTTAAAAAGAGAGACATTCAAAGATTGAGATGGCGTTCAATGCAGGCAAGACTCCACACGCTTTTTGGGTGCCCATTTCTATTTCGAGGGCTTCCCTGCTATGCACATTGATCTTTGTTTTTTCCCTGTTCTGCATTATGAAGGGAGGGAGAAATTCTGCCGTTGATGCTATGGGAGGTAACAAGAAAAGGATAGAGCTGCTTTCCTATGATGAATGGAAGAAGAAGCTGAAAGTGTGGGCTATTTTGGAGACTGCTAAGATGACAAGGTATATGGAGCGAATTCTTGGTAAAAACCCTCTTGTTACCAGAATATTCAAGAAGAAATGGAAGGAAGGAAAAATTACCATAGGCGGAAGAAAGGTAGAAATTGATGAAGGGATGATTGCGGAGGTCACTGGGATGCCTATGGAAGGAAATTTTTTTTATAGAGATAGAAAGCTCACAGAGGCTGCTATTAAGCAATTCTCGAAGGAAGAGTCTGAGAAAGCCAAGTTGGTGAAATCCAGCAAGACTTGCTACTTGCCGAAGGTGATTAAAAAGGTATGGAGATGGGTTCTGTTTGCTATAATGCAATATGTTACTTTAGGTGGTAGATATTCTCGTGTCTATGGTTATCATTTTGTGCTCTTATATCACTTTTGCCATAAAGATTTGGTGTCTATTTCCTTCTACCTGTTTATCTCCTTAAACACTAGCATAAAGGATTTTAGGGCTAATTCAGATAGCAACCCTCTCATGCATCAAGGATTAATGTTGCTCTTATACAACCATGTCAAGGCCTCCTCTGTGCAACATTCTATCATTGTGATTTTAGACTCGGAAGATGAGTCTGAGAACTTAGATGACAGTGAAGATGAGGGGTCTGATATCGAGTGAGAAGATGATTTAGACAAGGTTACCTCTGCTAAAGGGACTAGTAAGGGGAAGGATAAAGATATGGCTTCTGGGTTGGGAAAAAAGACAGCTAGAAAATGGGTTAAAAGAAATAGGAGTAAGGTATAGGAGGAGGGCAACTGGTTTGAAGAAGATGATGAGGGGATGGAGACTAAAAGGGATTATGCTACCCCACCGCCCAAGAAAAAAAAAAGCAGAGTCCTGTCATTACTGATATTAGCCCAAAGAAGGAGGAAGGTACCTCTAAAGTCCAATCTACTCCTCTGGATCCTAATAAATGGACTTGTGATGTTGAGAAAGAAGTGAACATGGTGATGGAAGGTGAGACTATGTCTCCCAATGATAAAGCTATTATTGGTGATGTGGAGACCTTGGATAATACTGCTATCTTTCCAGAGTTCAACAAAGGCAACAACAATTATCCTATTACCATGCTGCATACCGCGAAGAGTGGGATGATGGATAGTTTGAAGAACAAGCGGGTGGAATCTTCCAGGAAAGTGGATACTTTAGAAGCTATTCGGACAGGTAATCTCAATACCTTGCCTAATTACCTAAATGAATTAACATAATCCATCAACGATGCATAGGCTATCACTAGAGCGTATGGCTCTCAATTTAAGGCTATGGAGGCTAGGTTCAATGAATTGGAGAAGAGGGTTCTCAGTCATGAGAATACCTTGAAGAAAATTGGAGAACAAAGCAAAAAAATTCTGAAAGCCTCTATTGATAGCTTCAGTGTGATAATTAGAAAACTGGAACAGATCCACTACGAAAAAAAAAATAGATATTACTGAGGATAAGGTTCCGACCCTTGAGGGTGGGGCTACTGGACACGGTAAAAGAACCCGGGCAAGTACGAGGAAGTTGGCTCAACAAGCCAAGGAGCTGGAGGATCTGAAGAGTGATGCTACCTCAATGGTCCAATTGGAGCAAGAAGCTGCAGAGCTTCTAAATAATTTTTCTTAGTTCTGTTGTTCATGGCTGTCCCTTAGGTGTTTCTGTGTTGTCCTTCTGTTTCTTTTGGTGCTCTTGCTAGCTTTTTGTCTTTGCCAACTGTCTCTTTTTCGTGTTTTGTTATATGTAGTTGGACTTTAAATGTTTTATCTATTTTATAACTTGCTGTAAAGGGTTTCGGGGCCCCTTCAAAACCTACTTTTCACTTAATAAAAAACATAGAATATGTCGATACTATTAGCATAAATATAATATTACATTATTAACATGTAGTTAGATAGAGATGGTTATGTAGTTGTTAACTGCATACTTGTATCTTCCATTATATGCTTCAGTTATGTGCTTGCTTCTCCTATATAAATATTGTTTCTATTCATTAATTGAATAAATCTACGTTTTGATGAATAAATCTAAGTTTTCACCATTCTCTCTTAGATACTAGCTGAAATATACAACTAAGTGAAATATACACCATCCACTGAAAAAAGAGTTGGAATATTTGTTTCTCCCTCGAGTATACTGTCACCATAATATTTGTCAAGGCTCGTGAAGTTTATAAATTTATAGAGGGTCTCAAAAACCTAGCTAACAAGATGGTTTTTATTGTCCACAAAAATTTAACCACCACTAGAAAAGTTTTAGCTCATCGGAAAAGGGAGAAACTATTGAAATTAAGGTGCCTCAACCTTAGGAGTCCCAAGTGGTTTTTAATTAATTATTTAATTGGTCCTATGTGCTGATTTTAATTAATTTATTGTTATAATATAAATTTCCAAAGTGCAAGCAACATGCATTGAGTAGGAAGTAGAATTTTGACACTTGTCACAAGGTAGGAACTTTGAGAAGAAATTTTCTTTGAAGCTCTTCAAATCTCCCCCTTTGTGGCGAGTGGCTGCATATTTTTGTTTTCTTTTCTTGTGCACATTTTTGAAAAGATTTGCAGTGGGACCAAATCTTCCACATGGATAGACTTGGAGCAAAATAGAAAGTTCTTGTTTTGGCAGAAAGGCTTAATTTTCTTGGATACCTTGTATTTTTGGAATAAATAATATTATTTATGAAAGAGTTGTGCACAAAAAAGAAGTTGCTAATTATATGTTGTAGATACATTGAATGTGGACGCTTTTGAGAAGTTATTTACTTTTGCATTGTAAACTCAATAAATACAATATGTTGTAGAAGAGAAGAAGAGTGAAGTATTTTTTGAAAGACGCTGTTATGCTACTGAAATTATTCTGGATTTAGATATCACAGTAGAAGACACCTAGAAGAGCATAGGCTCTGCGTATTATTTATAATAGCTTTTTACTCTAATATAATTGATCTGTGCTTTGATGTGGTGGGTTTTTCCCAAAAGGGTTTTCCCATGTTAAAATCTTCTGTGTTATGTGTTTATGCTAAATCTGAAATTTATTAGTGTATGTATTTCTTTTATCTGTAACGCTATACAGGGGTTTGCAAAGAGATTTGCATTCACTCTCCTTGGGGGTTTGCATTAGGAAGGCTATTTCTGTTCCTTTGCTTTCCTTTCGAAAACATCACCCATGAGTGATTTGTTGTCATCAAGAAATGGAAGAGTTTCCTCTATTTAATATTAAGGTATTTATAAATTTTTAAGAGTTGCTACTCTTATCCCCAAGGCTATACAAGGCCCAACAATGTCTATGGTAGTAGTATCTTTGTACCCTAAAAAGTGATTAAAAAAGACTTTATTGTATATGTAGGTAGAGGGAGATTTTTTATGCAAACACTATATATGACAACATGTGTCTGTATGTATCCATACATTTGTATGGGAATTTATTTTTTGATCTATGCATCTATAATTTTTTTCAATTGTTTAGATTTGGTCATTTGAAAATGTGTTTCGAGGCTCTTTGGCTATTTTGGACTCAATGATAATATTTTTTTTAGGATGATTGAGTTTTTCATTCAACGCTGGATCTCTCAAAATTTGGATATGAAATTATTGATTTGAAGTTCTGAACCATGCTACAGTTGATAGTGAACCCCATAGCTCCTAGAAATCACCTGCAATTAAAACTTCTTTCACATGAGGAGAGAAAACTTCATTGATGTGCTCGTACAATCTTGAGAAGAGAATGAATCTAGAAATTGTATGTGCATTGAATTGAATAAACCTTGGATTAATTATTGTAGTCACATAAATCTGTCCATTTTAATTAAATGAATATTTCGTATTTATTTGATTAAAAATCCACTAGCCACCAATTAATTAAATTAATATTTAATTAATTCATCCCCAAACATTCTTCTATTAATTAAATAAATTACTCAATTTATTTTAATTAATTCATTAAAATCCAATTACAATCAATTAAATAAATAAAATCAATTTATTTAATTAAAATCCCCCTATTCCTCTTTTAAATAAATTAACATTTATTTAAATCATTTAAAAACCTCCCCCACTTGCATTTTCCTATAAATGCAACTTGCACATATTTATTGAAATAAATAAATTTTTATTTTAAATAAAATCCTATTTTCCCTCACCCACCAAATCCACTTGCAAAATCTAATCCCCTTCTAGATTCTTCTAACCCCTTCCTAATTAGCCTAATCCATCCCCTAATTATTGTCACATTCCTAAGCAAAATGGAGTCACTTCTCAAAGCCTAAAAGTCTTTGATAACCATTAAAGGCTTTCAACCTTCAACCACTAAATGTCTCAAAGTCTTGGATAACCTTTGAAAGCTTCCAACCTTCAACCACTTAATCCACAAAGTCTTCAAAAACCATTAATGGTTAACCCAAACCCTCCTACATGGTTAAAACATTTGTTTTGACTCAACCTCTACCCAACCCAAGGGTCTCATCAGGCCTTTAATGCTTTGACCATGATTATCCTTGTATAATTTAGTGCAAGTGCATAGAAGGTTTTGCTCCCAAGATACTCACCATACATATTTCCTTGAGTAGAAACATAGCTTTTTGAAAGGTCACTTGTGGCTTGATAAAAGTGGTGACTCCCCCATCATAGGGATCATCTATTTGTTATGCTCGTGCAAGACTTAGTATATCACATCCTTACCTGCCACGGCAGGATTCATAAGGTATGTAGTACCAAAGTTGAAGAAATATCAAGATGTGGGCTAAATTTATCACAACTGGCCATTTGACCATAGGGATAAAGAGTGTTTGAAGTGTGTTCATTTTACAGACCTAGTGCAAATTGAGCCGACTTCAGGCTTTGGAAATACACCTTAAAATAAATCTAAAGGAAGGGTCAAAAACAAGTCCAAGGATTGGGTTAATCTAGACCCATACTCATTTGTGCCTTTGAGGCTACAATTTTGTGTTTGTGTGCTTGCTTTGTTTTCTTGTCAAAGAAAAATCAGAAAATCAATCCCAAGAACAAAGTATTCATCCAACATCTGTCAACACAACCAAAAATACCAAAAACAAAGGGCAAACAACACAGAGTCACAACTTTTATGACCATTCTTCACATCTTGCGAAAGAAGAAGTGTCATCAGAATATAAACTTGAAAAGGAGACCATTGAGCTCAAAGGCTTTAATCAAAAGGAGGAAATTCTTCTATGTCAATCGAAAAATCTTTGTCTCCCATAGAGTCTTTCTACATCGCATGCGTCTATACCTTCAAGGTAAAACAAACGAGTTTGATTCAAAATCATTGAACATCAGAGCTTTTATGCAATATAGAGCTCTGAGTTATCACAAAAATCAAGGAGGAAAGATTAATCCCAATTTCTTCCCAAACATCTGTATCACCTACAACACAGCTCGAGAAGTGCCACCAATGCCTGAAAGGGAAGAGGTAGAGTTTGTCCCATTTGTGTCACAAAGTTTTTATTGAAGTTGAAAACATTTTCATCCATCATCTTATTCATACATCATCACTTCATCATCAATCCATCCCAAAACTCTCAAAACATTAAGGGGTTCTTGTCCCAAATTCTCTTTTAGACATTGCTTGAAATCAAACACATCACATCACTTTTTAGATTGTTTCTACATCTAGGATAAGCTCATCCTAAGAGACACATCTACGCAGGTTAAAACTAGTTCATGAGTGGATCCTCTCATTACTAGGTAGTTAAATCTGTAACACATCTCAGATTTCTCTACACCTTATCACATCAAATCTTATCACACAATCAAGCAATTCAAAGAAGGAATTTCGGTAACATCTACCTTAAAAGTGCTAGAGATCTACATACCACCAAACAACTAAATCATCAATCCTTCATCAAACAACTCATCATCATCTTCAATCAACTTCAAACAAAACTCATAAACAAAATGGCTCAAACCCGATCACGATCAAGGCAATGAGAAATAGAAATTGAGGAAGAAGAGGACAACCTCAATGAATTTCAAGAAGCACTTGGAGGAAATATGAGTGACGAAAACCCAAGTACTCCCACTCCTTCAACAATCGAAAGGGTTCAGCATAACCCTCATTTTAACAGATTATTTGATGAAATACTAAGGAGCAATGCAGATGCTCACTTCTTAAAACTCGCTCAAGAAGGAGCCAAACTCCCCTCAGACTTTGATCTTGCCCAGTTAAGACAAGCATTAGAAAGACAAAGTCGCCATGAGGAGGAAAGGCGTAGAGATCCCATCAGATATAACATCCCTCAAGGTAACCCACCACCTCCTCCTCCAAATGAAATGGAGATGTTGCGGCAACAAGTCGAGAATCTCACCCAACAACTTCATAGTGGTGTCAAGATTAACCAATTCTCACTCAATGACATCTGTCCCTATCCTTTTGATAGGAATCTTTATATGCCACCCTTTCCACGCGGGTTCGAAACACCCAAATTTGAAAAATATAGAGGAAAGGGGGATCCCCGTGATCATGTCCGAGAATTTCATTCCGCTTGTCTTGAAGTGGCTTATGAGGACACATACCTAATGCGCCTTTTTCCCCAAAGCTTGGGAGGAACAACCACATCATGGTTTTCCCGACTACCAGGTGGCATTAGAACATTTGAGGAACTCATCCAGAAGTTCCTATCTCATTACTCTTATAACATTGAACGCGACATCACCATGGTTGATCTATGCAACACCAAACAAAAACCAGGTGAATTATTCTCAGTATTCCTGCAACGATGGCGCCAAATGTCTAGCAGACGTTCTCTTCAGTTACCTGAACGAGAACTAGTGGAAATTTTCATTTCCAACTTAAACGAAGAAATGGAATTTCACTTGGATGTCAAAGACACAGATTCTTTTAACAATATGATCACCAAAGGTATAAAATATGAAAGGGCACTCATCAAAAAAGGACTCATCAAAATCTTTAATGAACCCAAAGATGGTCCTCGCCCGTGCTTCAATAGTGATAAACCGAACTTCTGGAACAAGAATACGAATATCGTCAACGATGGAGTTGTGGATGCTCAGACTGTCCAAAATGCACAACCTGTGGTTCGGTTTGTAGGACAAAATCCTCCACCTCAAAATAACACAAATGTTCCTCCTAATCAAGGTCGCATCACATCTCATGATGAACCAAGACCTCGTCCACAAAAACAAAAACGCACATACACTCCCTTAGGGGAACCCATTGAAACAGTGATGCGACAACTCATTTCTCAGAATTTGATCACTCTACCTAAGTTATCAAATTATGAGCCTCAAGTCAAACCGGCATGGTGGAGAGATACTGAACATTGTGAGTTCCATCAAGGAAGAGGATACAAGACAAGTAATTGTCACCGATTGAAAGATCTCATTCAGGATCTTATTGACCGAGGAGAAATTGAAATTGAAGGACATGACCCAAAAACAACCAATAATGATCATCAGATGTTCAAGAATCCACTTCCATCACAAGATCAAAGGGGTCCTTCCACTTCCCGGCGAGGCACTGATACCACTGATTATACACAGGCTGCGTATAATTATACTGTAAATCACCTGTATGATGCCAGTGAACAAATTGCAACCATAACCTTCAAAAATCCCACCTCAAATTGCAATGTTGTTACACGTCGTGGCAAGGTCACCATCAAGGCAGCTCCACAAGGCACCACCTCCGTCCCAAAGCAGTACAATCTTGTGGAACAATTAGACAAAACGCCTGCGCTTATATCCATTTTAGAGCTATTGCGCCTATCGCCATCTCATAAAACAATCTTGGATCAAGCACTCCAAGAGGCGTCAGTCCCTGCAAACCTGAATACGGACCAGTTTCAAGCCATGGTTGGAAGTCTAAAGTCATCACCTTGTCTCACTTTTTCTGAAAGTGACAACTCTTCCTTCCAGCAACCTCATAACGCCTCACTCCACATTGAAGGCTTTGTCAACCAACACAGGATCAAGCGAGTCTTGATAGATAATGGAGCAGGCCTAAACATTTGCACACTACAGTTGGTCATAGCATTGGGATATGCAATAGAATCAGTGGATCCTCGCAAGAAGATCACCATCAAGGCCTATGATGATGCAGAGCGTTCATCCAAAGGAGCTGTGGTACTACCAATCCGAGTCGGTCCTGTGGTAAAGCACATAATTTGTCAGGTTCTGGACCTTCCTCTGCCATATAATCTATTATTAGGGAGACCTTGGATACATGCCATGCAAGCTGTTCCATCTACCTACCATCAATGTATCAAGTTCCCACATAATGGTGCAGAGATCACAATCCTGGGCGATGCAAATCCCTTTGCATTTTGCCATAATATCAGCCATCAACTAGAAATTACTGTTCCTAATAATAGGGAAGCCATTTCCTCCACATCATATGTAAGTCCCGCCTCTCTTGCCAGTTCAAACACTACTATGCCCAAGCAAGAAAAGCTTAAGATGAAATCAGCAGAGGAAGGTCCTGGAGAATACAACTTGAGTCAGCTCTTTTGTGTGGGACAAATGCCCACTTCTCCTAGAACACATGGTAAGCCACAGCAGTTACTCCAGCAACCACTAATCATACCAGCATGTGCCTTGACGCCATTCATCCTTGGAAAGAGTCAAGAGGAAGAGGCACAAGATGAGGACCTAGCGGACTGGATCTATAAAGATCCCATTACCACTGATAAACCACGAGTTACACTTCCTACGGATCAGTATGGCAAAGGCCTTCTCATTATACAAAGAATGGGATATGATGGTCAAAGTGCTTTGGGATATTGCAAACAAGGACGACATGAACCTCTGCTACCAGAATTCAAGCCCAAAGGTAATACAGGCCTAGGTTTTGAAAAAGAGATCCTTCCTAAACTTAGATTCAAAGGAAAACCTAGCAAACCATTTTGCCCACCTACTGCAAAGAGGATACCTTTCATAATCAAAGCACCATCAAACATGATCCCCACTACCCCATCGAGGCTCACAAACCCACCACAACCATCTACAATACCAATCATCCCACCAAACGAACCAGTAATCCCATCAATAACACCAATAGTAGCCGCAACTATATCAGAACCCCTAGCAGCATCTATGGCACCAGCCATTCCAACAGAAGCCACTGAGGCAACACTGCCGATACTTCCTGTACCAGATCCTTTAAACCCCATCACGGTTCCTGCAGCACCGATCACTACAAAGATACATAAACCAATCACACCTGCCGTGTTTAACTCCAAAGACATCCCAGTATGGTATAGCAATCGGATGCTAGAAAGTGATTCAGAGACTGACTCACATGAGTGGGAATTTGATTCTGTATAGCTCAACACTTCAGATGAGGAAGACACAACACCACCTCCGCCCCGCAAAGACATCCCTGTTTACGGAGAAGCACAGATAAAGACCACTTGGGTACCTGAGCTGGAAACATCTTCCACAGACCCTACGTCTCATCCTATGCCTGATTCTGATAGGGAGAGTACCATCAACGACCTTCACCACACTGTCTTAGACCTCACTGATACCTTTAACGAACCTAACCTAATCGATGAAGTAATGCCCATTATCCACCCTGAACTCATTGAATGGAACCAACCAAATCCCCCATGTCTTGACCTCTTCCAAAACGATGAGGCTATCATTGACTTTTTGGAATTACGGGATAATCTACCAAGCGGGGATCACAAAGCTAGATTCGCCATTGCACTTAATAGCGCAGCATACTTCGGGGCGGATGCCAAACCCTTCAGCTGCAAAAATATAACAATAAAACATGGATCTTCTAGTGAAAACCACACTGTGGCACTATTTGATCCAACAAAAGTAAAAAGAAAGAGCGTATCCAATGGTGAAAACCTCTCTGAGGCGCCTGATGATGAAGGGTTTGACATTCTCCCTGATAGTACACAACAGGAACGATCAATGATTCTCATCGAGGAAACCAAAGAATACAATATGGGGACTCCTGAAAACCCTCATATCATACATCTGGCATCTCTTCTCACTCCAGAGGAACAACCTCAATTCATAGAGTTCTTCCAGCAGCGTCCGATCAACTTCGCATGGTCATATGCAGACATGCCTGGGCTTGATCCTGATTTAGTCATGCATCACCTCACCATAGCAGAAGGAGCCAAACCTGTCAAGTAGAAGCTTCGTAAAATGCATCCTCAGATTGCCGTGCTAGTCAAAACAGAACTCAAGAAACTCCTGGATGTTGGTTTCATTAGACCAATTGATTATGCAGAATGGATCTCCAACATTGTGCCAGTCGGCAAACCAAAAGGGGGCATCCGCATTTGTACAGACTTCAGAGATCTAAATAAGGCTTGTCCTAAGGATGACTTCCCCCTACCAAATATCGACATCATAGTGGATTTGACAGTAGGACATGCCATGCTTTCACTCATGGATGGCTTTTCAGGATACAATCAAATAAAGATCGCACCAGAGGACCAACATAAGATAGCCTTCACATGTCCATGGGGCACATACTGCTGGAATGTAATGCCTTTCGGTCTAAAGAATGCAGGAGCAACCTATCAAAGAGCAATGACCACCATCTTCCATGACATGATGCATACTATGATGGAAGATTATGTGGATGACTTACTAGCAAAATCACTTACTAGAGAAGGACATCTCCGCATCTTAGATAAAATCTTTGATAGACTGGAACAATACCATGTTCGGCTCAACCCAAAGAAATGTGTCTTTGGAGTAACCTCCGGGAAACTTCTAGGATACATTGTCTCAAGCAAAGGTATTGAGGTCGATCCAGCAAAGGTAAAAGCAATCATGGACATGCCACCACCAAAGAATATCAGTCAGCTAAGGACATTACAAGGGCGGCTTCAATCCATCTGAAGATTCATTGCACAATTGGCTGATAAGTGTCACCCATTCACACACCTGCTACACAAGAACATACGCTTTCAATGGGATGACAGATGCCAGCAAGCATTTCAGGCACTTAAAGGCTATCTCATGAATCCACCCTTGTTGATGCCACCAGATCCAAGTAGACCGTTGTTACTTTATATCTCAGCAACAAGTACCGCACTGGGTGTGCTACTGGCACAACATAATGCAGAAGGTAAAGAGTGTGCTGTATACTACATCTCTCGCACACTGGTTGGCTATGAACTCAATTACACACCTATTGAGCGAGCTTGCCTAGCAGTTTTCTTAGCAGCCACTAAACTAAGGCACTATCTGTTAACACACAAGGTACAACTCATTGCAAAGATTGATCCACTCAAGTACTTACTCAGCAAAGCAGCATTGACAGGTCGCTTGGCCAAATGGGTAATGATTCTAAGTGAATTTGACATTGAGTATGTGGACCGTAAAGCTATCAAAGGTCAGGTTATTGCAGATCAGTTGGCTGATGCACCACTCATAGGCAATCATCCTCTCATTTCCAATTTTCCAGATGAAGAGATATTCATGATCACAGAAGCACAACCATGGAAACTATATTTTGATGGTTCATACACTAGGCACGGCTCGGGGGTAGGCATTCTATTTATCACACCTCAAGGTGATAGCATCCTGAAGTTTTACAGGCTCACATTTCCATGCACAAACAACATAGCAGAGTATGAGGCCTTGATCACAGGACTCAGGTTAGCCGTACAGTGGAAATTACAAGAACTACAAGTATACGGCGACTCCCAACTAGTCATTCGACAAGCAACAGATGAATATCAGACCAAGGATGATAAACTCATGCCATACAAGAAAATGGTGGACACTCTAAAGACATCATTTACTACTATCACTTTTGAGCAGATACCAAGAGATCAGAATCGAGCTGCTGACGCTATGGCTACCATCGCATCTCTACTAGATCTTCCACAAAATTCAACACGCTATGAGTTCTTGGTAGAACAGCTTTGGATCCCCGCTTATGATATCCCTGAATCTGAAATGATATGTCGCCTTGTTGGTTCCAAATCCCCATGGTACGGTGAGTTCTACACCTATCTTCGCGATCATACCCTTCCTCCCAACCAATCGAATAACCAACGAAAAACCTTCATTCGGCAAACTGCTCGATATACCATTATTGCCAAAACCCTATACCGATGCAGTCTTGATGGTACTCTCCTTCGATGTCTGGAACAAGGTGAGATAACAAAGGTTTTGGAAGAGGTACATGAAGGAATTTGCGGGACTCACTCAAGTGGTCCATCACTAGCCAAGAAGATCATGCGAGCTGGATACTATTGGCCATCTATGGAAAAGGATTCCTACTACTTTGTCAGGAAATGCAAGAAATGTCAAATTCATGGTGACCTGATACATGCACCCGCACAAGAACTGCAACCAATCACAACACCATGGCCTTTTTGTCAATGGGGCCTTGACCTTGTGGGTAAGATTCATCCATCTTCATCCAACGGCCATAAATTCATTATTATCGCCACCGAATATTTCACCAAGTGGATCGAAGCTGTTCCACTTACCCAAGTCACCGGCAAGCAGATCGCCTCATTCATCCTCAACTACATCATCTGCCGGTATGGTGTGCCCATGTCCATCATCACAGATAACGGTCTTCCTTTAAAAAATTAGGATGTCCGTGAGCTTTGTGAGAAATTCCATATCCAACACCGCTTTTCCACCCCCTATTACCCACAAGGCAATGGTCAGGCCGAAGCATCTAATAAAAACATATTGAGAATCCTAAAGAAGACAGTCAACGATGTCGGTCGTGATTGGCATGTTCAATTGAATCCAGCATTATGGGCATATCGAACTAGCATTCGAACCCCTACAGGTGCAACTCCTTATTCATTGGTCTATGGTGCAGAAGCTATCTTACCTATTGAAGTTGAGATACCATCATTACGAGTTTCCTTGCATAATCTCATCGATGATGAAGCATACAGAGTCTCACGCCTTCAGGACTTAGAGTTACTTGATGAGAAGCGACAAGCTGCATACAATCACCTCAAAGCCTATCAGCAGCGCATGAGTAGAAGCTACAATCACCGAGTTAGATCTCGTACATTTGAGGTAGGTGATCTTGTTCTTCGAGAAAATCCTTGCAACCAACCAAACAGAGAACATCAGGGCAAGTTTGAATCAAACTGGCTAGGCCCATATGTTGTCACTGCTGTATTCGGGTCCGGGGCATATCAGTTGGCTACATCAGATGGAGAACCACTCGCAGATCCAATCAATAGCATGCACCTCAAACGGTTTTATACCTAAGGTGTACAGAGCATCAGGCTCCCCTACATATCAGAAAAATACCAAAAACATTTAGAAAATGTCCTGAAGAAAATACAAAAACATTCAAAAAAGTAAAGAAAAATCATGCATCCAAACGGTGAACAAACACTCCGGTGGTACCTTGGGTAAGTACGATGGTGAAAACCTAGTAAACAGGCGCCACTCGTAAAGGCAATGGCTCCAGTATCTTTCAGGCTAGTTGCGATCACATTCATGCACACATACATCCATCCATCCCAACCATGGCTTGTTATTTGATCTACAATTAAGAAAGTACTCCATGCGTCTAGCATCCCACCTTTTCATAGTTAGGTCTACAAACTGGGGGCAATACCCTTACCCTAGTGATGGAAGTGGATTCTACATTGTCTTATATATCATTACGCTCTTCATTCAGGCAATCATCAGAAAATATAAAAAACATTCAAAAATGACTCTCAAAATACCAAAAACATTCAAAATTGTTTCACAAAATCCAAAAAACATCGGAAAACCCATCAAACATCACACAAAAAACATGGCAACACCTTGTACATATTTATCCGATCAGATACAAAATAAACATTGACAACTACTCACACACTAACCATTTACCAATCAAACCAACACAATCGACTTCAACAATCCAAACTTGTCTTTAAACAAGGATGCATCCTTCCTTATCAAAAACAAAGACAAGATGACGTTTTCTTTGACAAGAAAATTATGTTAAGCTATCAAATACTTGGTTGATTTGTGAGTACAATCATTTGTTTATCTGTATCAGAATCTTTTAGCATTGTTTTGTATCATTTGCGCATTATTCCGATGAAGTTCTGGGGCATGTACTAATGGTGTCTACGTGGGAAGTTCACCAAGCTACGTGATCTTATGCAAAATGCAGTCATAGATCACTACGGTTTGCTGACTACAGCGTATACCTCGACCATATGAGCATGAGCCATTACCAAGGATCCTTATTCTTTATTCTTTATGTATATACTGTTTGTTTGCAGGTACAATGCTCTTCCTTTGGTTCCTCCTACCTCATCCAAACTGGATAAAGGTTTTTATCTCTTAGTACGGTATGAACTTGTCTCAGGATCTGATCAGCCTAAGATCAAGGAGGACAATCCAAGTCATGCACGAAAGGAGATAATCCTTGTCTGTTCCGCAAGCAATACTCAGGTCAACTTGATCCATTATATCAAGTTGCTTGTATTAACTTGCTATATCAAATCCATGTAAGAAATACTCAGGTCATCTTGAATCATTATGTCAAGATGCTTGTATTCTCTTCCAACATTTTAAAGCTCAATGATGAAAATAGAGCACTATGGATCGTCATTTCATCTCATCTATTTATATATTGCATTCCGTTGCATATCACCCATCCGTTCACTTATTCATATAGATGTTTTATATGCAAAAATGAGAAATTAAGCTGGTCTTGGATACAAATCACGACCGAGTACTCTGATACATCATCAGTGCATCATGCAAAGTCTTAAAAACCTTGCATTCCTCATGGTCATATCATCATTGCATTTAGGTGCATCTTGCATTATGTCCATTCATGTCATTTTTAAACTTAAAACATTGCATATAGTTCATTATTGACATTAGTTTTCATTAAAAATCATTTTCATCATTGCATCAATCATAAATAATTAGATTCATTCATGGGATCAAATTGTCTTTGGTTGTTTTAAATCATCTACTAAACATTTCATCCAGTGTAAATTATCCATTATCATCTTATCAACTTATTATTACACACATCCATTTATCCATTTAGTTACAAAGTGCATTCATTCATTCATTAATAAGCATCTTATTATGTTCATTTTAGGATTCATTTCACATCGCATTCATTATCCTCTTTTTAATTGTATTAAGGTACAATTATTACAAATATTAGTTCTAGTATCATCCCACTTTCATAATTAATGCATTTTAGATTCATAAGACCATTTGTTTACAAAACATTGGTTCATACCATTTCATATATCCATTTTACGTATGCATTCATTTAAAACACATTATCATATAAACATTTGTACTTTACATTTGTTTATCCATCTGCATTCATTTAGACATTATCATATAAACATTTGTACTTTACATTTGTTTATCCATCTGCATTCATTTAGGCATCATCATATAAACATTTGTACTTTACATTTTGTTTCTCCATATTGCATTCATCTAAACACATCTAGATGCATATTAATACATAACATCATTCATTCAAACATCGTCATATAAATCATCTCATCATTACATTGCAATAGGAAACATCAAAAATCCTGTTCATGCATCAAGCATAAGAATATACATCACAAATCAAATACATCATATATATATAAACCTGCATTCATATGTCAGTATACAACATCATAAATCATCATAAAAACATGCATAAAAAGAAACATATCATCAATGCATACATATACACATATCCATCTCAGCAATAAATCATCATCATGCATAAACATCCATACATCATCACATGCATAATCATCACAATATGGGATCTCCTCATATATATCATCTCATATATTAGAGTACAATGAAGTCTACAAAAATCGGCTACCAAGAGCCATCCAAGATACAATCCAAAAATAGACAATGATACAATACATGTATGCAAAAATGCTCTCTCAAATGCCACTCTGGCCAGATGCTGTACCACCACCACCCCTACCTACTCCACCACTAGTACCTGCACCACCTGATCCATCTCTCCGTGGAGGCCTCATCGAACCCCCACTCCCTCCTGCATCCCCTGATCTCTCCTGCCGTAGAGGACCCATCACACCCCCACTGCTCTGCATCCTCTGTGATCGCTCGGATCTGGCCTGCCGCATCTGTGAGTAGCTGAGAGCTCGCTGGCTAATCGGTACCACCTGCTCATATAACCCCCGCCAGTACTCTATCTCCGCCTGAGCTCGCCGCATCTCCCTCACAATCTCCCCTGAAGGCCCCTATGCACCAGTCCGCACTCTCTCCTGCAGCTCCGCCAATCTCTCCACTGCAGTATCTCTCTCCCGCAGCACCACTGTCAGCTCTGACTCATGTGCAAATAGCTGCACATCCCTAGCTGCTATCTCCTCCTCTAATCTCTCCACCCGGGTCTGCAAATAACCTATCATATGCTCCCGTAGATCCCCAGTAGCTCCCTCCCCCATGTCCATGGCTGCCGCACCTGTATCACCCCCTCCACTAGGTCCCTCCCCTGCACCACCCTCCCCTGCACCTGTATCCATCGGGATCTCTCTCTCCATCCCCCTCCCACTCAGCTGCACTCCTCCCTGCATCAAAGGTCCCTGTGATATCTGAAGAGGTAGTCCACCTCTCCCTCTCCGCTGCCTCGACATCCCCAAACCTCCTCCACCTCCTCCTCCTCCTCCTCCACCTCCACCTCCTCCTCCATCTCCTCCTCCTCCTCGGCCTCCTGCTCTCCGTCCTCGTCCCCATCCTCTCTCATCCTCAAAAGATGGGATCGGCTCTGCCGGGTCTGATATCCGTAGGATTGGGTGCGCCGCCCGATACTGTGTATACTCTGTTGTCACACCTGCATCAACGACCCTCAGTCGTAAGTCCCATGGCCTCGCCTGCAGTGTCCGAAACTCTGCCAGTGCCTGATCCCCATGCATACCGCTCTCGGATTACTCGTGCATACTCCCCTGATCCGCTAGGCAGTCCCTGCTGCCGTCCAAACTGCCTCATCACCCATCTCGGCACTTGTCTCTCTACATGATAAGAGGTCCTCCCAATGAGGAATCGGGTCATGAAGCAATACGGTAGTGCCTCCGCATCATCCTCCCATGGCTCACACTCTAAGTATGGCCGCCAGATCACTGCATCCAGGTCATCCAATGCTCGCCGCCACCACTCTAACTTCCCCAAGTGGGGCTGACTCATCATGCCACTGTACATAAACATGTATGGCTGGTCCACGGCTTGGAATCTGAGACTGACTGGTCGAGTCACTGGTAAGTGCTCCCATGCCCACACATGCAGCAGCGTCATGCCCACTGCAAGAGAACCTCTCCCTCTGTACACTACCTCGTGTAGCTCATGATACATGTGCGCTAGCACGCATGACCCCCATGCAAATCGGGTCCCCTCAGTCATCATCATCTCTATCACTTGTCCCCATCCCACCGCCAATCCATGTGACCGCTTGTCTGGACACAGAAGTCCTCCCACGATCCCTGATAACACTGCTGGAAGAGGCTCATATAGTGCCGCTATATCCTCCCATGCGATCGAGCCATCATCAATGTATACATCCTCCTCAAAAATCCTCTGACAAGACACCGTCCCCCAGGATCTATCATATGTCACCAGCTCCCCCCGAATCGGAATCCGAAGGATACGCCACACGTCCTCTAAGGTCACCGTCATCTCTCCCTGGGCTAGATGAAACGTGCACGTCTCACTGTGCCATCGCTCTGCCAAGGCTGTAATCAGGCCATGATTCATCCGAATCACGGGCATGTGCATCACCTCGTATAGGCCAGTAGCTGCAATACAGTCTATCTCTATCTACGTCAATCGATCCCGCAACCCCTGTGTCGCAGGGTGGCACTCGCGTAACTGCAACACGTGCAGATCCTCCTGCACATCGACATTCATCAAATCACCATCAGTTGTTTTGTTATCAAACTTTCTTAAGTTTAAACCTAGACTATCATCAGATACTTTGATCAAGTATCTTTGGGTCTCAATAGGTAAGCAATCATGGCCGCCTAGACTTCAACAGACATTTATTCTAACAAATGACCTAAGTCTCATCGGGCTGCTATGGTTCAAAACAACTCTCACTTCACCTCGCCATCCATCAATCATTGGCATCAGGAGATTTATTTTGTCCGAAACTGGGGCATCTCGTTATCCTAAGGCAAAAGCGCTATTTTATCTACAATAGCGCTAGTTCTACACAATAGTGCTACAACAACAACAATAGCGCTCAAAAATCTCTACAATATCGCTACAAAAACAAAAGCGCTCAATTCGCTATACAATAGCGCTATTACACATCAATAGCGCTCAATTAACCCTACCATAGCGCTACTTTGTCAAGTGTGCTAAAACTTGCCTACATTAGCGCTAATGAATACAAAAGCGCTCAAACCAAACCACAATAGCGCTATTGCGGCACAAAAGCGCTAATTCATGGAGCAAAAGCGCTAAAACCATAGTTCCAGCGCTCTTGCTCCAACTTGACTTGGACTCAGCTAAAACCCTATCAAAAATGCATAAAAAGTAAGTTTTCGAATTTGCGTACTGTTGGTCCATAGTTGGCTGGGCGCTGGAACCGTCAGACTCGCTCGAATCGATGCTCGGTAATCGGAATCGGCATCGTAGCTCCTCCTTGCTCCTCCAAATGTCACTGTCAGAGCTCTCGTTTTCAACTAGTCGCGGTCACAAATGATCCTATTTTCACCCCTTTCACCCCATTTATACCCCCGCCGTCACCGTAACTTCGCCCCGCTCATCGCCGTGGTCCTCGTGAACTTCCTGAGCCCCCCATTTCTCCATGTTTCCCCCGTTTTCTTCTATTTTTCCCCAGTATGCCTAACTTCTTCTCTTTTACCACCCTGCCAATTTTTCATTCTTTTTCGAGAGATCGCCCGATTTTTCCAAATTTTTCGGCCCATCTCTCGAGGGGGCATACCACCCATTAAATTTACATTTTATGGGGCATTTCTTCACACCAGTTTTTCTTTCTTTGAAACGATGCGATAAACTGCACCGTCTCAAAGAGGGGCAAATGCAGTCACATAAATCTGTCCATTTTAATTAAATGAATATTTCGTATTTATTTGATTAAAAATCCACTAGCTACCAATTAATTAAATTAATATTTAATTAATTCATCCCCAAACATTCTTCTATTAATTAAATAAATTACTCAATTTATTTTAATTAATTCATTAAAATCCAATTACAATCAATTAAATAAATAAAATCAATTTATTTAATTAAAATCCCCCTATTCCTATTTTAAATAAATTAACATTTATTTAAATCATTTAAAAACCTCCCCCACTTGCATTTTCCTATAAATGCAACTTGCACATATTTATTGAAATAAATGGATTTTTATTTTAAATAAAATCCTATTTTCCCTCACCCACCAAATCCACTTGCAAAATCTAATCCCCTTCTAGATTCCTATAACCCCTTCCTAATTAGCCTAATCCATCCCCTAATTATTGTCACATTCCTAAGCAAAATGGAGTCACTTCTCAAAGCCTAAAAGTCTTTGATAACCATTAAAGGCTTTCAACCTTCAACCACTAAATGTCTCAAAGTCTTGGATAACCTTTGAAAGCTTCCAACCTTCAACCACTTAATCCACAAAGTCTTCAAAAACCATTAATGGTTAACCCAAACCCTCCTACATGGTTAAAACATTTGTTTTGACTCAACCTCTACCCAACCCAAGGGTCTCATTAGGCCTTTAATACTTTGACCATGATTATCTTTTAATCATTTGCACAAAGGTTTATCCTTGCATTAACTCCTAATCCAGTGGGTAATCCTAATTTATACTTGACCCTTAGCCTTTAGATAACCATGAGGTCTTTTCAGGCCTTTAATGCCTCCAACCTCTTTTCTCAACCCAATCCTGTGTTGACACTTGTCACTATTTTATTGGTGCCAATTGGGCACATGGATCCCCAACTTTCAAGCTTGACCCTTGATTAAATCTTTCAATCCTGGCCATCCATTGCTCCATTTTTCCTATAAATAGAGCCCCTTCCTTCATAATCCAGATCCTGAAAACTTGTATGCATCTAAGCTATAGACATTTTAGAGAGCATTTTAGCATAGCATAACTAAATCTTGTCTTTTTGGTTAAAATACATCATTTTAGCATTAGTATTAGCTTTTCATTTCATATTTGGAGCTATACTACAAATCTCAATCCTCCATAAGCATCCATAGTGCAAAAAGCTGCTGAGAGCTACACTATTTTGGAACTTGGAGAGGAGAGGAACAAGGGAGAAGGAACTAGGAGTATGTTAGGAGGTATTTGGAGATGCCTCATCATGTTTGCTTTGATAGTTAAATATGCTTGCATGCTTTTAGTCTCTCTTTTGGTATGCCTTTTTAGATTAGTTTTTGATTGACTAACACTAATGTTTTGTGTGTTTTGTGTTCTTTGATCTTAGACTAACCTTGTGCCATTTAGGAGGGCATCAATTATAATGTACAATTACGAATGGTTACAAAATAAAAAATAAATCTTAAAAGAAACCCTAATTGAATATTAAGTTAGATGATGACAAGTATCTTCATTCTATGCTATGAGACAACATGACTTAAATATAGAAAAAATACTCTAAATTTATCTTAAATATAATAAAGTAGAAGAGGCTTAATTAATCAATCGAAACTACTAATTAGGAGTCTACATTAGGTCTCTATTCAAGATGGATGCAAGCATTGTAAGATGGACACAATCACTCCATGGTTCCCAAGATTTGAAAATTATAAGTTGCTTATGAAGTATGTATCAATGAAAACAATTGTCATGACCTTTTTGTTGGCTCATCAATAAAGCTAATGACTACCAAGAAGTTTTTTTTTTGACCTACAAGAAATAAATGGACACAACTAGCTGCATTTCCAGCACATTGCAACTAGTTGAGTGATGCATTCTGTAATCGTCTGTGTTATTTATATAGAAAAACACTTTACAATATTTTTATTATAATAGGAATAAGTAAAGATAACGTGAAATGTATCCTGTCTACTGACTTTGTTGCATTTCTCATTTCTCCTTTCTGATTAAGGCTCATTTTTTATGCCTGCAAATTCATAAAATGAATCTTTTGCCTTGGCTCCACGAGTGTAATAGTCTTGCATGTAATCCTCGTGTATAAATTTCCTGAACAAGCAGGGATGATTATCATCAATCAGTTCAGTGGCAGGGCTAATCTCTTGAGTGAATCCAGGAGCATAAAATACTCCAATCGATAGTCTTGCTTTCTTCTTGTTCGTTATTGCTCGGTGTACAACGCTCTTGTATCTTCCATTGGTCATAGCCTGCAAATTTAGCTTCACAACTTAAGCAAAAGAAAAGAGGACTCAAAATTTAATGTATTGAAGCAGTATAGTACAATAGTGTCTTGCCTCTGCATGCACTGGCAAGCAGGACGATAATAGGAAGACTACCCAAATTCATTTTTTATTTCCTGTTTTCAAGTTTTTCATTCTTAAATATCGTATTTTTGATAGTCATAAGGAAATCACCTCTAACAAGTTTCCAATATTAATGACCAGGGCATAAGGAATTGGTTTGACAGATCTCCATTGGTCATCCTTGTGAATTTGCAATCCAAGTACTTCATCATCCTGCAGCAGTAGAGTCAGGGCTACCATGTCTGCATGTGCACTAAGTCCTAGAACAAGATCTGGACTGACACATGGAGGATAGTAATTCATCCTCATTCTTTGAAATGCATTGTCAAATTTCTTGACAAAGAAGTCACGTGGCAGCTGCAATGACTCAGCAACCAAAGCCAACAGTTGCTCAGCAAGCTTTTTAGTTTCAGTATTGTATGCATTCACATTCTCCCTGAAAATCCCATATGAAAATTTTTTAGAGATGTTTTGCACAGAGAATTTTAAATACCACTCTTTATTATTGTAAGCCAGGATTGGACAAGATAGGCTGGTATCACTTTATCTGGTTAGATAAAACCAAGCTAATCAGTTCAAGAGAACTCTATATAGTGTTTATTCAAGGCTAAATACAGAAACCAGAGGGCAAAAAGATGTTAATTGTACGTATGAGAGTTACATATGGTTCCATTACCATGAATTCCACCACTATACAAGATAAATTCCAAAGTTGATGGAAAATCGGTATCATTTACATTGACATGATATTTAGAGTTCTATAGAAACACAACTTTGTTTTTATATTAAAAATAAAAGTCTAAGGGCTATATATTCTGTCACACTTAGAAATTGCATCCTTGGTTTTTTGTTTTTTTTCGAGCATTCTGGATAGGAGAATGCAACTGCAATGACCTTTGTAATTTTTTTCTTGTGAAAATGATGCTTACTTAGCCATCCAAATCCAAATGGCGAAGAATTAGCCAGTTGGGAGGCCATTGGATCGATAAACTATTGAACCCAAACGGTGCTTTAATACCACCTTCCTTAAAATTGACCATTGAATGAAATGATATTCTAGACTTGAGCAAACAGACAAAGTATTTTCTACATTTGACCAGTGGACCTTGTATTATAGGCCTAGCAAAGAGAGAATTTAAGGATATTTCAAAAGCATGCAAAAGAAGCTTCCCAGTAGAATCGAAACCTGAAATTTCATCCCGAATCTAGAGGAGAAAAGAAATTATGCGCGACAGCTAATCTAAGTCACACTTTCTACAATTATAACAATAATATAATTCTTTTTCCATATTTCCTACATTTGTAACATTAATATAATTTTTTTTTCTCCATATTTTCTACAATTATAACATTAATATAATTCCCTTTTCATATGGTATTCTGCAATACCTGAAATCAGCAGGTTCAGAGGGCCAAAAGTTCAAATCTCTGAGCTCGGGAGGATACATGACCAATCCTAACACATTACCCCAATCCAGCTTCTGATTTTCAGACACAACGAAGGTCTGGCCATAGCCCTGAAGATCTCCTGGCCTCAATGAATACCTCTGCTTTTTCTCTAATGGCAGCTGAAAAAAGTCTTTCCCAATTCTTTTCAGAGTGTCTAACAGTGAATGAGGAATACCGTGGTTAACAACCTGTAAAGCATTCACATCCATGATTACCTGACTGAACTAATGAATTATCTGAAGTGTTGTTGTGCAATGTAAGCCTAAACCACAACAACAGCCACCACACACAATGAGATTTTAAAAGGTTGCGCTTAAAAAACTGGATTATACAGAAAAATATATAACATATATTCAAAAAATCATATTGATGAGTAAGAAAGTGGAATAAGTGTTCAGATTGTTATTTATAAAATAATATTACAAATAGTAAAAAAAGGTGGGTGGATATAAGAAACGGTTATCCAACCTGTACAAGGGTCAAGCCATCCTTGCTCCTTATACAACATAATGGATGTCGTAGGGGCTGGATAATCATTATGTCTCGATTCCTTGATTTATCGTAAGAACTGGATAGTCATTTCTATAGGTACAAAATGGAACGGCTTAAATCACACATTTTAAGCCTACATTTCTAGGCTTAAAAGTGTTAAACACTCAAAGTTGAATGACATTTTTTAGGCTTAATATGTTGCTTAAGGTGTGTGGTCACACTAAGAATACACTTCTAGACCTAAAAGTGTTAAACACTCTAAGTTGACTAACATTTTCTAGACTTAATATGTTGCTTAATGTGTGGGGTTTAAGACTGACCGTATAAAATTATTCACCATAAAAATCCAAAACATAAAACATAAAAACATATAAACTGTCATATGGGTGATGCAGTAGTAGAGAAGGGAGGAGGAAGATTCAGGGAGGATGAACAATTCCTATTATCCGACTTTCTCAATACATCTTAATTTTATTCATCATTAACATAATTAAAATTAATAATACCATATCATTGTTTCTATTGCTAATAAATATTAGCCTTAAATATTTGAGATTTAGATGATTTTGACTCATAGCAGAATGAAGGTATATAGTCACTTGTGAGAATGAAGAAGGAAGAGTTTATTGGACAAAAGGATTTTAGTGTAAGGTTGGAAGAGATTTCCTGGCTTCGAAGAGGGTATGGAGGTATGATTTCTTCAGATTTGAAGATTCTCTGAAAGAATGGTTTAAAAGAAAACCTGTTTTAGAAATTCAGTGGGAAGGACTGCTGCTAGCTTTCAGAGTTTGTTCAGATCTCTATGTTTTCAAGCCATGTATTAATCTTTTATTGGGTGCTTGGTCTTGCACCATTTGTTAATTTTGTGGTGGTAGTAGCTGATTTTCAATATTCGTGTTGCTGATTCATATAACAATTTCATCTTTATTTGTTAGACTACTAATTTAATTGATCTTATCTTTGTAAAAAAGAGTTAAAGTCTTTAAAAATCTATCTTTATTTTTAATAACAATAACAATGTTTAATACTACATATAATAATAAATATGATTTTAATGGTCAGTTGGAATGGATTAGAGGGTGTGGAACTAGAGGAACCAACATGCATGGAATTGGGAAGGCCTTCCTCAGCGCTCGGATCAGAGGGGTTCCTCCTTGAGTCGAAGCTTTTCATGACCATGGCGGGCAAATGAACATAGTCTTTGGACAAACAAAGATGCGAAAGACCTAAGAAAAATGAGTTTGAAATGGCAGAACCATGATATGTCCCGTATAGTTGGGCTTTATCAACACTCAAGGCCTCAGCCTTACCAGAACGCTGTTTCAACCAAGTTCACTAACCTGGATTCTTGGGCAAGCAAAGTGGCAACTGGTCCAAATAGCATTCCTCTTCAAACTAGAAATCCCAACTTTGTTTTGACCAAAGAGGTTTCCCCCCCCAAAAAACAAGCACATTCTCGATGCTTCCACTATCATATCAGTACTCTGAGAGAGATGGATAGTCACAGAGACCATGGGGTCTCGGGATTCAGAAAGTCCTTTCCTCCTTGGAAAGTCCCTCCTTTCGATCATAAGCTCCAAAAATGGAAAAGGAAAGGTATGGGGAGTAAGCTTTTTGTCCTTCCCTCGGATTCTTTAAACCCAACAATTGCTCTCCTTCAGGAGAATGCCCTCTTTGCTCAATGGTGTGGCTGCCGAGGGGATAGCAATGAAATCATGTCTTGGCGGACTTCCTTGTTTCTAGGAATGATCTCAATCAGACCTCTGTAGAATGATTTTTTCTTTTCAGAATGTGCGGACTCCACCCTAAAAGAAGCTATCATTAATGGAAGACCTCTCTTCTTTCAGGGCTCGACCTTCCAGTTCTTAGAATGGAAACCAGGTTTCGACCCTGCTAATCACAGATTTCAGAAATCCCAAGTATGGCTTTCTTTAGTTGGTCTACCTTCTGAGTTCCGGTGTCCGGAGGCCCTTCTGAAGATAGGAGATGCTTTAGGATCTCTTGTGGGCATTGATGAAGACTTCTTGAATGGGCTTAAGGGCGATGTGGCTAATATCTATGTGGAAATAGATTTAAAACAGGGTTTTTATAGCAAGTTAGAGATAATCTCAGAGGTTGGTAGATGGAAGCAGAAAGTTGAGAGGCTGGGGGATGAGAATCCTGGCAAATGCATCCTTCAAAATCAAATAGTACTCAACTTCTCTATGGCTGCTGCTAGAGGTCCTCTCTCTCCCCTTCAAACAATTGCAGTTCCAAAAAGTGATGATAAGAACCTTGAGACGGGGAACAAAGGAATGGCGTCTCCAATAGAATCACTTGTAGTAGCTGCCTCATGTCATATTCAAACTCCAAGGCCCTCTCAGCTTTCTGATGCTTTGAATGAGAATCTTAAATCTCAGTCTCTTTCAGGTTCTGTTTCACCCTCTTCTTCTCAGCCTCCCCTATCCATTCCCTCACTCATTCTGTCTCTGATTGTTAAGATTCATAGCAACAAGACTGTGAAGAGTCTATTTGGCCAAAAGAAAATCCCCTCTCTGACTCGGGGGACTTTCAATATCTTCACTTAGAATCCTAGAAAGGCCTCCAAAAAAAGGAACATAATTAGGCGAAAGAGAGAGGGTGGCGCTCCTGCTTTAATAGAGACAAGCAAAGGAAAACTTCCTAACTAATATTTTACAGGAGGAGAAAATTATTGCTAATGACGTAGAAGACATGGAGGATGCAGATGATCTCTTACTTCCAGATGGAAAGGATTCTTCAGATAGAGATCAAGCCAATTTGCCTCTTAGCCCCCTGCTTCCGTCTAAGAGGAGCCCCTCAAAGGAGCATCCTGATTGCTTGGCTTCCCCACTCAATGATCCTCTATCTTCTAAATAATGCTTTAATCTTTCCTCTGAACTTTCAAACCCTTTTTTGATCTCACCTTCCATGATGCTGCCTGATTTGGAAATGCACCTGGACCTAAAAACTGAGAGACTTCTCCAGGATTATATATGATTGATGATGAGGATATGGATCTTGTTCTAGAAACTCCCTTGGCTATTATGTATTTGAAGATCAAGGAGAAAAGGAAACTGGGATTAAACCAGTTAATAGATGGAAAGGAGAAACTTTATTATGGTCTTTCACCACCCAAGAAGGGCCACAGATCTTTGAATGAAGCAAGAACTCAAGAAGGTGCAACAAAGAGCCAATCTAAAATCACAGACCTTTGGAAAGTAGGGAAGGGTAATACCCTTCTTGAACAATAATGAAAATCCTTTCTTGGAATGTTAGAGGCCTCAATGCCCCTAACAAACAAAGGGTGATTAGGAGAAGGATTCTCTTGGTTAGTGCATATTTCACCCTCCTTCAAAAAACTAAGCTAGATTGTCAGCAAGCAGTATCTTTTGTTTTGGGAATCAGTTCTCTTTTTCAAGCTTCTCTCTAATCCTTAGTTGCATCATAAGGGGCCTCGGGGGGTCTAATGATAATCTGGAAGCCATCTCAAATTCAAGTGGAAGGTGTTACTTCTAACAGAAATTGGCTGCTAGTAAAGATCACACACTTGCAAAAAAATACATCCTTCTTTATCATCAACATATATGGACCACATCTCCTCTCAATAGGTGACACCTTTGCTTAACCCTTGATGGGTTCATATCTCAACTCTTGGATCAGAAGCTCATCATAGGAGGAGACTTTAATGTTATTAGGAATTCGTCAGATAAAAGGGGAGGCATTATCAGGCTAGGTAGATCTTAGCAAGATTTTAGCGTCTGGATAGATAGGAATGGGCTTTTAGATATTGATTCAGGAGATAGTTCTTTTACATGGAAAAATAGGAGAAAAGGTTTTAGCAACATTTCAGAGAAAATTGATAGATTTTTTTGGTTGGGGGATCTCAGTTCCTTCCCTTTCTCTTTCAAGTGCTTGGTCCTAGCTTTCTCAGGGTCTGACCACTTTCCCATTATGTTAACCCTTCAAGGGGTCTTAGACAACTCAAAATCTCCCTTCAGATTTGAGAATACATGGATGAAAGATTCAAACTTCCTAACATTGATAGAAGACTAGTGGAAAGAGGAAACATTTGAAGGCTCCAGACTTTATTGCTTCATTTCAAATCTAAAGTATGTTAAGAAGAAGTTGTTGCAATGGAACTCCCAGCACTTCAAAAACATCTTCTCTTCCAACAAACCTTTAGAAGAGAGGATGGCTGATTTAAATGCAAAAATTATCTCTGAAGGCATGGATCAAGATACCTTTGATCAAGAAAAGAGGCTTCTCATGGAGTATGAGGATATTCTATCTAAAGAAGAAATTTTCTGGAAGTAGAAGTCCAGAGAAAATTGGCTTCGGATGGGTGATAAAAATACTAAGTTTTTCCATAATGTGACAAAGATTCGCAGAAGCATGAATAAGATCTCAAAGTTGGATTTGAATCAGAACCAATCTATAGTGGACCTTGAAGGGATTAAGAGAGAAATAGCCTCATATTACTCAAGTTTACTAAACAATGAAGATGGTTCCCATCTTACAGAGAAGAGAAACTTCTTGGCCTTGATTCCAAAGATCATTTCAGGTGAACAAAATAAGAAGCTTAATGAGAGATTTTCATTGGAGGAAGTAACTCAAGCTCTTAATCATCTCCCTTTAGGTAAGGCTCCTGGCCGAGATGTCTTCCCTATATATTTCTTTGAGAAATGATGGCATATTTTTGGACAAGATTTAGTTGAGGCTTTGGAATTGGGAAGAAGATCAGACAATTTTCTTAAAGAAATCAACAATACATTTATAACTCTTATTCCAAAAAAGGAGAAAGCTTCTAAACTATGGGACTTCAGATCTATTTCACTTTGCATTACAATTTATAAAATTCTCTCAAAGGTTATGACAAACAAAATGAAACCCCTTATGGCTTGCATTATATTAGAAGAACAAACTGGATTTGTCCCTGGCCGCTCAATTGTAGATGGTGTCGTTATTGCCCAAGAAGCTATCCACACTCTCCAAAATACGAAGAGACTAGGTATGATTGTCAAATTGGATATTTCAAAGACTTATGATAATGTGGATTGGTGGTTCTTATGTAAAAATATGCAGGCTTTTGGTTTTGACAAAAAATGGATCAACTGGATATTTTAATGCATTTCTACGCCCAAATTCTCAATCTTGGTAAATGGGAAGCCAGTTAGTTTTTTCTCCTCATCAAGAGGCATTCGATAGGGAGATCCTATTTCTCCATTTTTTTACATTATCATGGCTAAAGCTCTAGGGAGGGCTATCAAATCAAAACAATGTAACAACCTCTTAGAAGGAGGTAAAATAACTAAAAACTTTGTAGTCACACATCAATAATTTGCAAATGATAACCTCTTGCTGGGTGCAACTAAGATCAAGGAAGCATCTCAACTGAAAATGCTTTTGGAATCTTTTGGGAAGGCCTTAGGTCAAATTATCAACAAAGAAAAATAATTTTTTTTCTTCTTCTCCACCCCTGCCTCCTTAGAGGTAAAGATCCAATAGAATTTTGAACTGTAAAATAGGCAATCTTCCTTGTATACACCTGGGCATTCCAATTGACAGAGGATTGAGGAACTCAAAACTTTGGGATCCTCTAAAGATAAAGATGGATCATAATATTAACTGCTAGAAAGGGAAATGGCTCTCATGGGCTAGTAGACTAGTAATGCTCCAAGCAGTTATTTATGGTCTACCTGTCTACCTTTTATCCTATTTATCCCTCACTGCTGGTGCAAATTATTTCATCATAAAAAAGATGAGAAAATTCTTTTGGCAAAACATTGAAGAAAAATAGAAAAATGCTCTAATTGCATGGGATAAAATCATCAAACCCAAGTCCATGGGGGGTCTAGGAATAAAAAATATTCACTTGCAGAACAAAGCCTTGGGAGCTAAACTAGTATGGAAGATCATTAAAGACCCTAAAGCAATATGGGTAAGGATGATGGCAAAAAAATACCTTACATATGGGGAACCCTAGAATCTTCTAAGATCTAATTCTCATCCAAAGGGATCTAGGACCTGGAATTTCATTGTCACATGCAAAAATTTAATTGCAACCTTCATGTCTTGGGACATCCACAATGGATCCTCTAGTCTTTTCTGGGAAGACTCATGGGGAGGATATCCAAGCATTGAGAACTCTCTCAGTATTCCGATAGCTAAGCATTGGCTTTAACAACATTGGAGATCTCGAGTTAGTGATTACTTGGTTTTGGATAGGGCTACTAGCATGCAAGGTTGGAGCTGGAAGCAATTGGAGGGATTGCCTATTCCTATTGTTGAAATTAACCAACTAGTAGACCTAATTAGAGAAAGAAATATAAATCCAGGAAGAGGGAAAGATTCTCTTATATGGGCTTGTTCTAAAACAGGACAATATAATGCTAAAGATGGCTATATGGTTATATTTGGCTAAAACTCTTTTGGAGTAGCAAGAATATCCTGAAAGAAGGAATCTTTGCATGGTTGGCTTTCAAAAAGAGGATCCTCACAACAAAAAGATTCACTAAAATGGGCTATGAAGGGCCTTCAAGATGCATCTTGTGCAAAGCTCAAGCAGAAACAGTGGACCATCTCCTTTTAAACTGCCCATTTGCCTCAAAATGTTGGCGATGGCTATGTGTAAACATTGGTTGGATAACAACCCTCCCTAATGATATAGTCACACTCTTTCAATGCTGGCCATTTCCTTCCAAGGAAAACACCTTAAGTCGGATTCTGGAAATATGTCCTTCTTGCCTTGTTTGGGAAATTTGGAAAAAAAGGAATCGAAGACTTTTTGATGACAAAGCAAGAAGATTTGAATCATTTTTATCTTCAATTGAATCATCAATTGTCGAGGCAGTAAATTGCAAACTAGCATTCTGAACAGATTCTAGCAAAATGTTTTGTGCCTGGGATGATAGTATAAGAAACAATTGGCATGGAATCAAGGTTCCTCCTTCCTTTGGGAAAAAATCTAGTGCAAGAAAGGATGCTATATGGTCTCCTGCAAAATAGGGTTGGTTGAAGCTAAACTTTGATGGAGCTCCAAAAGGAAATCAAGGTGCTTTAGGTATAAGATATGTGGCTAGAGATCATATATGAGCAGTAATTGGAAAGATGGCCATGCCACTGCCACCAGATACTAACAATATAGCAGAGTTCAAAGCTTTTCTTTTAGGCTTAATTGATTGCCACAAACATGGGATAAGAAACCTCATAGTAGAGGGAGACTCAGAGATAGAAATCAATGCAATTAAATCAAGAAGAATCCCAAACTGGTGACTACAGGCAATACTGGACAACATAATAGAGATTTTGATCAAATTAGAGCAATACGAGGCTAACCTTGTCTACAGAGAGGCTAACACAGAAGCAAATTCTCTCTCAAAACTACAACAGAAGTCCTTTCTTTACATTGGTGGGAGAAGGACAACAATAATCATGGTTAAAGCTACAAAGAGTAAATCAACATTGCTCAGTAGTGGATTTTGGTTTTCATACGTCAGACGCACTCCGCTCCAATGCGACTGAACAAGGTTTGGTCTAAATGACCTTCTTTTCAAATTCAAACTATTCTACTAGCTTATCAAAAGTGAACTTGTCATGTCAACAATCATGTCATTTTGGTTTGGCCTTTCTAAAAGAGAAACCACTTCCATCCCGAAAAGACAACCTGCGGTTTGCCGTCATTGCAAGTACGAGGCATGCGCTGTCCGTTGGGAGGAGCTCAAATTTTTAGCCTCAAGATTTGGCATGATGCTAGATAGATATTCTTTGCCACCCTTGCAGGTGAGTTTAATGCAAGGCATTTTGCATTAAATGCATGTTGAAGCCAGCGTTTAATATCTTTTATTTGGCTTTCTTTCTCAAGACAATCAATCGACTTCTCTCTGCAACCCTCTTCACAGAAGCTAAAGATACTACAGGTTTTTAAGCGATGTCTAGGGAGGATTCATTCGGGTTCATAATGAGTGTCTTCCCCAGACCAATCTCATGCTTTGGAGCGGATACCCCCATCTCCCTCTTTGCCTCTACCTGCCAAGTCTCTTTCAGACAAATCACTGACCTGAGATTGAAGAGGCTCCTCTTAGTTCCAGAGCCAACAATCATCCTGGCTGTTAATCTCATTCTTGGGAGTGGGCATATTAGCAGAGATGAATACCCTCGAGACAATACGAACATTTCATCTCGGTTTGTTGCCTCCTTGATGGACCTCAAGCTTGATAAACAAGAAGTCTGGAACCTAACCAGACGACTCTTCCCAGGAGACATCTTGCTTGAATTGCAAGAAATTCTAAACAAACAACGACATGATTCTGGTGCTCCACGTTCGAGTGAGAGAATTCTTTTCAATGTCCCGGGAAAGCTGATAAAATTTTATCCTTTTTTGCTAGAGCTGACGGGAAAGGATCTACAAAAACACAGATCCTTTCATACCATGGCCCTTAGGTTTCTAAAATGGAGGTTTTTGGGTGACAATTCGGAGGACATGGGCAGGGAAGAAGAATTCCCGAACTTTGCTAGACTCAATGCTGTTTTGCCTCCCAAAACAAAAGCAGAGGATTCCCATGCGGAGCAGAGAAGGCGAGGTGGTTGTCGAGGGACCGATCGTGCTTCTGGTAGAGGAAGGAGGCGTCCTCCATGAAGGGGTTTTGGAATAGGTCGTGCCCCAATGGCTCCACTCATGCCTCGAGGAGAGGATTAAATAGATAGGGTTTTCAGTTGGTTTGTTCTTTTTTGAGGCCGGTACAGAGCACATAGTTGGCTCTTGTTTTGATTTATCTGTTAATCTAAAACTTCTAAAGAAACTTTAACGTAGCGTCTGACTTATAATATTTGATAAAAGGATAAATGAATTGTAATCAACATTCAAATCCCACTCTGAGTTAGATAATTTCAGGGTTTTGGATGTGGTTTTCTCTTTCTGTACATGCTCATGGACATAGCTTTATGTTCATAGTTTTTAGGCCCTACTGTGCCATTTAAAAAATCTGTGGTTTCTTTGTGTAAATTCTCTTTAAAATCAATATATTATTCTGGCTCTGCCTTTTATCGACAAAAAAAAAATACTACATATAATAAAATAATATAAAAATTAAAATACAGGGCACATTAGAACTGTCTAGAAATGGCTCCTCACATTAGAACTGTCTAAAAATGGCTCCTCACAATAGATCTCACGTTACAGACTGTGAGAACATGAAACAAAAACTCCTGGTCATGTTTCTGAAAACAAATTCTTAGTATAGATTTATTTTTATTCTATAAAGACAGAAATGGAATATCTAGGCAATCTTATTGATTTTATGGAAAAATATATATTATAGTACCTGAAAGAATCCCCATTCTTCACAAGCCTTGGCCATTTTTCTGATCTCTTCTTCTCTATATTGTTCTTGTGCAATCTTACTCATATCAATGACAATACTATTTTTCTCTGAGTCAAATAGATCAGTTGCAGATTCAAAGATTGCTGGTCTCTCTTCATCACTTTTCACATATCTCTCTGGAACTTGTGTGAGCTGCGTTTTAGCCAATTCTTCAACATTCTCAACTGCAATAAGAGATTTCCCCCAGTTGGGCGAGCTGCCCAAATCAACTGAAACCATTATTCCTCTCCTCTTCAGAGCTGATAAAATGTTCAACCTGAGAAATTAGAGTGTATATTGAAGATACAAGAAACACTTTTTGTGACAACAGAGATTCACTGGTATATTTATGGCAGTTGAGGTTGGCAAAGTTGAAATTTGAACCCATAACGTGTTATCATGTTCGCAGTAAAACAGGAATTTAGTTGCAAATCCAAAAGTGAGAAAAGTATGTTAGACGTCATGTTCGCAGTAAAACTGGAATTTAGTAGCAGTAAAACTGGAATTTAGTAGCAAATCCACATGGACGGCAAAATTCCACCCCTCACAATTATAACGTGCGATCTTGCATGAATTTAATAAGAGAGAAAATGATTACACCAAAACAGCTCAATAAACGTGAGGAACTCAGAGAAGTCGTAAACGTCGTAAATTTTACCATATAACAAAATCTTTGAATTCTTTTACGAAAATTTACAAAAATGTCAAAGGTTCTGTAATCAATTTTTGAAAGAGTGGAAAAGTGTTTACGTGGAAAAGATAATATTGAATGTAAATTGAGGTTATTTATGTGAAATAATTTTTTTTTAAAAAGATTTATTGGGTAAAATTAATTTTGTAGTGAATTATGAATATAATTTTTTTAATTATTTATTTTATGTATAAAATTAATGTTTATATATAAATAATGTAAGACATTTATTAATACAAATATAATTGTTATAAGTTTTTTAAAAGCAAAGGTTTTATATATTGTTTTTATAGTTTTTCCAAATTTAATTTAGATTAATGGTGTCAATATCAATAAGAATTTAGAAAATTTATCAATGTATCATTTTCAACATCTATTTCATATCTTTGATTTTTTTAAAAAAATAGTTTAATTGGTTTTTGAAACAATACAAAACTTTTTGTTGAATTGGACTATTCTAAAAACTCACAAAATGCTAAGGTAGTCTAACCAACTTTTGAAAGTATAGAAAAGTTTATGTTGAATTTGAATTGTTATTAAAATTTATTAGAAAATTATTATGCCAAATATGAATTGGTTTGTTGTGTAATTTTTTCTATAAGAAACTTGAAAAAAATAAAGGCATTTCAAATGGATAGTAAAAATATTCAATTTAAGCCTACCTTAATTAATATCAATATTAATAAGAATGGAAAGAATTATGAATATATCATTTTCACCATGTACTATATAACTTTGAAAATTTTAAGAAAGGTATTTTAATTAAGTTTTGAAACAATTTTAATTTCTTTAATACAATATTTTAAAATTTCACAAAATATCCAAGGTATCTAATCAACTTTTGCAAAGAATATATAGATCAGGTTTATTGTTTGTATGAACTTTGTTATATGACTTTTCATACCCACAAGTTTTTCTCTATGATATATGCAATAAGATTATTTATATATAAGACACTTGCTCATAAAAATGAATTGCTATAAGAAAATTTAAAAAAAGTAATGGTATTCTAAATGATTCTTAAAGTTTTGAAATTTGAATGGAACTTAATAATTTTGAAAGTATAGAAAAATTATGTTGAATGTGAATTATTTTTTAATTATAAAGGTGAGTTTTGAAAGGGCTCATAGTCTCATATAACTAAGAATTGGGGACACCAACCCTACATGGGATAATCTTCCACAAAGGCTACAAGGACGAGGAGTTTTCTATCAATTTTACCACATATTACCTATAAATCTATAATTTGTTTGGCAAAAGTACTTAAGTTTATTTTTAAACTATAGAAATGTTTTTTTTAGTTGAATGTGTTTCTTCTAGAAATTTACACAAGTGATAAGGTAGTCTAATAAAATTTTCAAATTAATAAAAATTCTATGTACATTATCATTGGATTTAACCATCCAATTGTAGTCAGTATGACTCCCATCTTGTGATTGAGCAGCGAGCTCTAGGCAGTTGGCCTTTCTGCATGTGTAGACCCCATATTGTACACACATACTATATGCAGTAGTATCATCTGATTGTGGGTAAGGTTTCCCATCGTGGTTTTTCCCCTTATAGGGTGTCCACGTACAAATAATCGTGTTATGTGTTGTGTATGTTATTTGTCTTTCTGTTTCATGCATTAAAATTTATCGGTACTGTTATTAACTGCTAAACTGTCTACCGACATTAATTGGTTAAGTTATATTTAAATTGGAATTAATAGTCAACTGATTCACCCCCCCTCTCAGTTGCCTCCGGGACCTAACACGGTAAACTTGACAGTGCAGTTGCAGTTTATAGTACAGTGTTTGAACTGGTTAGTTCAATGATTGATTTGTGAGTTAGGTTTGAGTTTGGTGAAAGTTTAGTTTGTTTTCTATCTACGGATTCATCCCCCCTCTCAGTAGTTGACCATATCATTATTAATTTATCATATCATCAATTGGTATCAGAGCATTTCAAGTCCTCTTGTGTTTAATCCTAATAGCTTGAGGTAAAGATCTAGAAGAACATGATGAAGAAAGAAGGTTTGAAGTTCAATAGGGAAAACTAAAGAATCTGGAGTGATAGGATGAATATCTATATCAAGAGCTTAGGAAGTCAATATTAGGAACATGTTGTTACCAAATATAGCTTGCCTCGTGGTATTTTGTTTGATGATCAAACGAAGGATCAACAGGAGAATAATCAAGTATTGGAGGCCATTATCAGTTCCTTTTCCGATTCAGGGTATGCAGATGTCAATGGTTTGGAGATTGCTTATGAAGTGTGGAAGAAAATTGAGGATATCTATAGCGGTGATGAGCATGTGAAGATTACCAAAGAAGAGAGTTTGAGAGGTAAATTTGATGACATGCAGATGGATGAAGGTGAAAATATTCAACAGTATGATCAGAAGATCAAGGAGATAGTCGAAGAGATCAAAATTGTTGGTGGTAAAGTGGAGGATGCCACAGTGGTTAGCAAGGTTTTGAGAACCCTTCTACCGGTCTACATTATCTGAGTTGCAGCCATTCAAGAACTCAAGTCTATTGATAAAACAAAGGTAACTCTTGCCTCCATCAATGGTAAACTAACTGCATTTGAATTAAATGATTATGATGGAAGTACTCAAAAATTGACATCTACATTTAGAGCTTCAGTTTCTAATCCATCAGTAAGGAAAAGCAGAGAAGCTAGTCACAGTCATGAGTATAGATCCAGTAGAGAAGTTGATGATGAAGACAGTCTGATTGATCTTGAAGCATTGTTGGCCAAGCGGTTACCCAGAGGTACTGGTAAGTACAAAGGTAAATTACCTTGGAAGTGTTTTGCATGTAGCTGGATTGGACATATTGTAGCTAACTGCCCAAATGTAGACACTGAGCATAAACGTGAGAAGTATAAGAAGTACAAAGGCAAAGGTAAAAGAGATTGCCTCATTGCAGTTGATGGAGGTATTACAGATGAGAAATTTGAGGAAGATACAAATGAGGACATTGCCTTTGTTTCCATTAAAGAGGAGACATCAGATCAAAAGGCATTAGTCTCTCGCATGGATATTTCTGATGATTGGATTATAGAAAGTGGTTGTTCACAAGACATGACCGATGACCTGAGTAAGTTTTTTACTTTGAAGGAATTTTATGGAGGTGTTGTGAGATTTGGGAATGACTCACCCTGCATGGTAAAAGGAAAGGGAACCATCTCTCTTAATGGAAAGAGCAGTGCAAATGATGTCTACTGGGTTGAAGGATTGAAACACAATCTTTTGAGTGTTGCTCAACTCAATGACAAAGGTTATCCACTGGAATTCAAAAATGGGATGTGCAAAATCTATGGAAGCAAAGGTGAACTGATTGCAACTGGCAAGCAGACAAAAGGTAACTTGTTTCACCTAAATTCTAAAGTCAACAATTGTTTAATTGCTAAAGTAGAAGATAGTTAACTTTGGCATCAAAGATTTTGTCATGTAAATTTTGATAACATTGTAAAAGTCAGTAAGTTCAAACCAGTAAGAGGTTTGCCTCAGTTGGACAAACCGGTGAATGTTCTCTATAAGGAATGTCAGTTAGCGAAGATGACATCCTCAAATTTTAAGAGCAAATATTTCTCAGCAAAACATTTGCTAGATTTGGTTCATACAGACGTCTGTGGACCAATAAGGACTAGGAGTATTCAAGGTGATCGATATTTTATGATCTTCACTGATGATTGCTCAAGAATGATGTGGGTCACATTCTTGAAGGACAAGACAAAAGCCTTAAACAAGTTTAAGGCATTCAAAGCCTTAGCTAAAAAGGAAAGTGGAAAGAAGATAAAGTGCTTAAGAACTGATCAAGGTGGTGAATTTACTTCAGAGGAATTCACTAGATACTATGGAGATAATGGAATTAAGAGGCATCTTTCTGCACCTAGGACACCACAATATAATGATATTGCAGAGAGGAACAATTGGTCAGTTGTAGAGGCTGCAAGAACTATGCTAATACAAGGAGGTGTAGCTAAGACTTTCTAGAGAGAAGCTGTCAGCACAACTGTCTACACTATGAACTGGATATTGGTTAAAAGAGGTAAGGATAAAACTCCTTATGAATACTGGTATGGTAGATCACCTAATGTCAGTTACTTTAAGATCTTTGGTAGCAAATATTTTATCAAGAGAGGTCACTATGTTGGTAAGTTTGATGCTAAGAGTGATGAAGGCATATTTCTTGGTTACTCCACCAAGATAAAAGCCTACAAATGTTACAATAACTGGACAAAAAAGATCATTGAAAGTGCTAATGTCCGAGTGGATGAGTGTCCTGAAGATACAAGAGAAACTAGTGAGGAGAAGAAGGAAGATGAACCTTACATTCTGATTTTGGAACTAGAACCAGTGAAACCAAAAGTTGGTGAAATGAATACAACAACACCATTTCAACCAGAACAGGTAGATTCTGCAGAAGATGAAGATAGTGAGGAAGAAGAACCTGAAGATCATGATCATGTTATTCCAAGGTATGTAAGACTCAATCATAATCTTGATCAGATTATTGGAGATAAAGATGCTGGTGTGTTAACCAGAAGAAGAATAAGAAAGAATTCTTGTATGATCTCCACTATTGAGCCTAGAATAGTAAAGGAAGCTTTTGGAGATGATCACTAGATCAAGGCTATAGAAAAAGAGCTTGATCAGATTGAGAAGAACAACACATGGACCCTAGTACCCAAACCGGTGAACAAAAATGTAATAGGTAATAAATGGGTATTTAGAAATAAACTGAATGAAGATGGAGTAGTAGTCAGAAACAAATCTAGACTAGTATGCAAAGGTTATGCACAAGAAGAAGGAGAAGACTATGGCGAGACACTAGTTGCTAGATTGGAAGGTGTTAGGACTCTACTTGCATTTGCAATATATAGAGGATTCAAAGTATATCAGATGGATGTGAAGTCAACATTTCTAAATGGAATATTGGAAGAGGAAGTCTACATTGAACAACTAGATGGTTATTATTTGACTGATGCAAAGAATAAGGTGTGTAAATTACACAAGGCACTATACTGTCTAAAGCAAGCACAAAGGGCATGGTATGAAAGACTACATTCACACTTGGTGAAGATAGGTTTTCAGAAAACCAGTGAAGACAACAATATATATCTCAAGACTGAAGGAGATAAGATACTGGTTAGTGAGGTATTTGTGGATGATATCATTTTTGGAGGCAATGATGACATGTGTGATGACTTTGTAAATGAGATGAAAAGTGAATTTGAGATGTCTCTGGTAGGAGAGATAATTTTTTTATAGGTTTGCAAATTCAACAGATGAAGAATGATATCTTTGTCACACAGTCCAAATATGTGAAAGAGGTATTGAAGACTTTTGGAATGTGAGACTGTAAACTAGTTGGGACACCAATGGTTATAGGCTGTAAACTATCTAAGGAGGATGATGCTACATCAGTTGATGAAAAGGAGTATAGGTCTATGATAGGGAAACTACATTATGTTGTTCACAACAGACCGGATATTGCTCATGCAGTTGGATTAGTTGCCAGATTTCAGAAGAACCCGAAGGAGACACACATGGTAGCAACTAAAAGGATATTCAGATATCTGAAAGGCACAATTGATTATGGATTATGGTATCGATATGCAGGTAACTTTGATTTAAAAGTCTATATAGATGCAGAATGGGTAGGAAATGTTGATGACAAGAAGAGTACAATTGGAGGTGCATTCTTTCTTGGAGGAAGGCTTGTATCTTGGAGCAACAAGAAGAAAAGATCTATATCATATTCAACAACTGAAGCTGAATATGTTGCAGCGTATATGAATTGTACCTAGACAATCTGGATGAAGCATATTCTGGAAGGTTTTAGGTTGAAAATATAAAAAATGGTAAGGATTTTCTGTGATAACACTAGTGCAATAAGCATTTCAAAGAACCCGGTGTTGCATGCTAGAACCAAGCATATAGAACTAAAATATCATTTCTTGAGAGAGAAAGTGCAGAGTAAAGATGTGTCACTGGACCATATATCTATTAAGGAACAACTAGCGGATATCTTTACTAAACCTCTGCCTAAGGTTACTTTTATGTATCTTAGAGGTCAGCTAGGGGTTGTACCCCTACATGAGGTGAATTAAGAAGATTTGGTAGACATCAGTCTCAGAGCTTATTGAAGATCTTGAAGCAGGATTGGTGTAGAGTGGAGCTACTCCACAGGGGGAGCAACTGGTTGCAGAACAATGAAGTATGACACTGTATGTTTTACTTTCACTTTGGCACTGTTTTCAAAGGGGGATAAGAACTGTATGATTGATAGGGAGAAGAACTATAGTCAGTTACCAACTAAAGACATGAAGACTCAGTTGAAGGAGAGTACATGGAAAAATGTAAACGAGGATTCCTATACCTGTGTATGTGCATTACTCTCAATCATCACAATCAAAGGGTATTGATATTTGTATTTTCATCAATGCCAAAGGGGGAGATTATTGGCATTGCATGAAGATTGCATTAATTAAGTATAAGTGTTTTCATTGATGTCAATTGTAATCGGTAATAGAGTTGTATTGCAACTGATAATGATGTAGTAATGCAACCGATAGTTGAGCAGTGAAGGAAACCGATATTACTATTGAAGCAAAGAGATCAACTGGTAACCCTAACCGATGAAGCTTGGTGAATTGGTTGTGTTGATCTATGATCAAATGGTGATCAGAGATGATTATGCCACGTATGCATGATGCACGTGATGAGTTTCAAAGTGGTTTTGGTGCGTAGAGATAACTATTTTATCTTGAGAATGAGCAAGTGAATTGCATTAAGTGGAAACCACGTGATGAGTTATAGGATCCAATGTGCGGTGATCCATGAGTGGTCGAGGTTGTATAGGAAAATGTGTAGATGATTTCTATGTAATCCAACGGTCATGTTTGAACTGATTTGTTTGTAATGTCTGTGAGATCTTAGGTTTTGTGATGTGTTATCGACCTATTGTTTTGCTTATAAGGCCGATGAGTTATTTTGTAGTAGTGTTGGCAATTTGGTTAAGTGCGTTAGTGTGATTGACTGCCGAACTAGAAGGAGTATCTGCAAAATGTGTAAAGGCATATAGGAGCATAAAAAGGATCTGATCAAGTAGAGTAGTGCTATTACCAGATCAGCAAAGACCCTGTTGTTCTCTAACAATTAGAACAATTAAATCCCTTAACTGGGTAAGCTTTAACAGGCTTGGTGCTTTCTAAATTCTCAAACTAGGTGATCCATTAGCTTGGATTTGAAATCCTCTATCAAGGTTACTCCTAACTGGGTATTGCCTTTAATAGGGCATTGTAGTCAATCACTTAATTGGGTGGTCCTTAACCGGATTTGTTCCTAACAGGACATTTTTTTAAAGCTTCTAACAAGGCTTGGTGCCTAATAGGGTGAACTTTAGAAGAGTTCAGAATACTTGTGGGTATTCATCCCCACCGTGGTTTTTCCCATTTGGTTTTCCATATCAAAAATCATTGTGTCAAGTGGTGAATGGTTTTTGTGGTTATGGTTTGATATGGTTAATCTGTTTACCTGGTAAAGCCACTTATATGTGTTTAGATGATCGAAAGTGATCTGAAATGTTCTTTTACTAATGTTAGTAAAGTGGTTTGATGTTTTGTTTAAATGGTATATGAGTTTTAGATCTGTTACACTGTTATATTGGTATTCTAGTTAACCGATAAACTTGATAGTGCAGTTGCAGTTTATAGTACAATGTTTAAACTGGTTAGCTCAGTGATTGATTTGTGAGTTGGGTTTGAGTTTGGTGAAAGTTTAGTTTGTTTTCTATCTACTGATTCACCCCCTCCTTTCAGTAGTTGACTGGATCATTATTGATCCATCATATCATCAATTTGTACTTTTTCTAGCATCATGGAGAAAAGAAACATGCCTCTTCTTACAACTTCTAATTTTCTTGAGTGGACGTCTCACATTGAGATCACTTTTAAGAAGTTGGGGTTGTATCGATTCACCAAGGGTTCACAAATTGAACCTACAGGTGCTGTAGAAAAGAGTAAATGGTTCAATAGATGTGATGAGGCCTTTGCACTCTTTGCATGAGTATCTCTCTTGATCTCTTATTTCATGTTGATTCTTACAATACATCGAATGAAGTTTGGGCACAACTTGAGCTTCTATTTGGTAAGAAGGACACACTCAGGAGTTATTAGTTAGAGAATGAGTTGATATGTATTAATCCTTCTGATTTTGACACGATCCAGGACCTCTTCACAAAGCTTAAGTCCTTGAGGCTTCAGCTAAAGCATTTAGGTATTGACAAGAAAGATGACTAGTTGATTCTTTCTATTCTTGCAAATCTTGGTCTGAATTATTCTGTCTTTGTTTCTGCCTTCTATGCTACAAGAATGCTATGGGATCCAACTAAAAAATGCCTTCTCTTGATGAGTTTGCCATTCAACTCATGTGAGAAAAGTCCAAGTTGATTCAGATGGGTACATTGAAGCCTTCAAAAGTTTCAACGCCTTTTACTACTCCACCTCAGACAGACACGAAGGTTTCATCTAGCAAATGAAAGAAACAGAATCCAAAGACCATAGGGAAAGGAAAAGATTTTAGTTCATAGAACACCTCTAGTTCACCTTCTCCTAAGGGAGAATCATCGAAGAAAGAAAAACCTATTTGTGCTTATTGCAATAAGCCATGACATGATGAGTCACAATGCCATCAAAAGAAGTTTGATAGATATGATAAACAAATTTCAAATTTGACTTCTCTTCCTGCAAAGAGAAATATTCATTCTTCTTCTTCTAATGGGTATTCTTCTTATCCTTCATTCCAGACAGATGGACAATCCAATGGAAAGGGTCATGCATTATGGGCAACCACTAGTTCACCCTCTTCTTGATGGCTACTAGATTCAGGTGCTTCACACCGTATAACATCTTCTCAAGATATTTTTTCATCTTTTCAAGCTTCTCCTACACCACACATCTTGATGGGAAACAACACTATTATGACACTATGTGGGAAGGGTTCTATTGACATTGATGATGATACTTTCAATGATGTAATTTGTGTACCATCTTTGTCTTCTAACCTTCTCTCTATTTATCAGATTGCTCACAATTGGACATGGAAGACAATTGAGTTCACATGAGATTCAATGCACATCATAGATAGCGAGAGTGGATATATTGTTGCCACATGGACAATTGATCATTCTTCTCTCTTGTACTCCTTTTCTCATTTTGGTCCATCTTCTCTAAGAATTCCAACATGTTGAGGTGAAGTCAAGTCACTTGAACTTATGTGTTGTTCCTAAGAACAATGTTGTGACTTCTACAACTCCACCTCCTATTGAGTTTGCATCTGTTCAACATGATTCCTCTTCAACACCACCTAACATTGTAGCTCCATGAATTGAGACCACTATTGTTGTAGTTGAGGACATATCAGAGGATGTTCATTCCCTCTCAGATGATAGATTAAACACATTTGTTATCCCACCATCATTGGAGCTTCCTTTATAGGATCATCATGCATTCTCCTTTGATCAACATACAGGCCTTCCAGTTTTGCCTTACATACAAGGTTTTTCTCTTCTTTGTCCATTTTATTTGTTTCCTCCACATTGGAGCCACATCGGTTTGATCATCAGCATATGGGTTCTATCATTCTGGGGGGCTTTGGAGCCTCAATCCTCTCTAATAAGGGGGTTGGTTGTACATATATTCTTGAGAGAGTCTCTTGAGATATTGGTTTTGTACTTTTTTTTTGTTTCTCTTTTGGTGAGGAGTTTTGTTCCCACTGGGGTTTCTCCTTTTCTCTGTTTATGAGACACTTGCATGTTTGTTCATGGGTACCTCATCAGGCTTTATGTCGGGACCCATATTGCATTCATCTTTTGCATTCTTTTTTCCAACATCTTTTTTGCCTCTCTCTCCAGTTGTGCATTCAAGGGGAGTGTTGGAATAAATAATTTATATATTAATTATTCACTTAATTGCATTAATTCACTAAATAATATATTATTTAGTTAATTAATTAATTATGAGTAATTAATTAATATTTATCTCCATTCATAATGCAAACTAGGAAAAGTAAACTATGTTTAGATTTCGAGAGTTTCATGCATTTAAATAATCTATTATGCTTTATGTGCATACATGACTGATTCATGCATTCTATTTTAAACTCTCAGTCTTTCTTGTAAACTCCACCATTTAGGGTTTCTATCTTTAGAGCTAGATTTCTTTATAAGGATGTCATATCCTTCATTGTAACTCAATCAATTCAATCAATTTCATTGTTATTGTCTTCAATTATTTTGCTGTTCAATTTTCTCTGTATGTGTGATAGGTATTCTTGCAGAAGATAACTGGGATCATGGGAATCACATTTCATGAATTCTAACAAATAGAACACAAAAAATGAAGGTATGAATCACTTTATAAAGAAGTAGCTCCAATTCCAATGGAAAGTTCTTCCAAACAGAATGTAATCCACCACCTACAAACAACATTTTCTCCTTTGAAGGAAGTAGATGGATGAATAGGGAATCCAAACCTAAATGATGTGTGTCTATAAGAATTTCTCAAATGTCTACATGTTAGAATGAGATGATGGCAATTAAAAATCTTGTGACAATTGATGTAGAAGAAGATCTAGAATGATAATGATGATGGGATGAAAATAATGATATGGTTGCCTTGAAAGATGAAATGCATATCCTCAAGATAATCTTCTAAATATAAAATGTTAGAATCCACAAACAAAAATGTATTTTTACAAGATATGAATCCCAAGTAGTTGTATTTGGAAGATGATAGATATCATACTATACTAAATCAATAGGGTACATGGATGTGATGGTGATAGCGATCTAATTAGGAACAAAAAAATATGGAGATTGGATATTGAAACAAGTAGGAACAAGAAGAAAATCCTTGCAACGACCAAAACATGCAAGACCAAGCTCCTCTAAAGTATCATCATCAAATACTATGATTATCCCTTTCTAGGATGACCAATATGACCATGGAAGGATGAACAAAAAAACCCATGATACATCAAGTCAAATGATTAAATTAGAGACCAATAACCTCAATCCCTGTAAAAAAATATAATGAATTCATCTTATGATTCAAATAGATCCTTTCTAGGTGCAATAATATCCATGTAATTGAGAAGAATGTGAATCCCAAAAAAACTAAATAACAAGTACTTGGAGTAGGTTATGAAAAATACACATGTATAGATCTAAATAGATCTAAAATATGCTTCTAAAACCAATTGTGAAAATTAGAGATAGAGGAAAAAGTAGTGAGATAAAAAGTACATAATGATGATATAAATTTGATAGACAATAAACTATACCAATAGAAAAATTATATGATGAGATTTATTCTATTAGAAAAGTACATAAAACTATCTTTTTGATGATATCTTGTTTGCCTAATTTCGACATTCTATGCCAAAAAAAATCTTTTAAGCATTAAATATTAGGTTAGGAGGCCATGTGAGGGTACAATCACTCATGTGAACATTACATCAACATAGAACATGTCGATACTATTAGCATAAATATAATATTACATTATTAACATGTAGTTAGATAGAGATGATTATGATGTTGTTAACTGCATACTTGTATCTTCCATTATGCGCTTCACTTATGTGCTTCCTTCTCCTATATATATGTAATATTGTTTCTATTCATCAATTGAATAAATTTATGCTTTTATGAATAAATCGAAGTTTTCACCATTCTCTCTCAGATGCTAGCTGAAATATACAACTAAGTGAAAAATACACAGTCCACTAAAAAAAGAGTTAGAATATTTGTTTCCCCATTGAGTATTCCATCACCAAAATATTTGTCAAGACCCATGAAGTTGACAAATTTATAGAGGGTCTCGAAAACCTAGCTAACAAGATGTTTTTTAATTATCCAAATTTTTTTAATCACCACTAGAATTTTTTTAGCTCATCGGCGAAGGGAGAAAATGTTGGGATTAAGGTGCCTCAACCTTAGGAGTCCCAAGTGGTTTTTAATTAATTATTTAATTGGTCCTATGTGCTGATTTTAATTAATTTAATGCTATAATATAAATTTCCAAAGTGCAAGTAACAAGCATTGAGTAGGAAGCAGAATTGTGACACTTGTCACAAGGTAGGAACTTTGAGAATAAATTTTCTTTGGAGCTCTTCAAATCTCCCCCTTTGCGATGAGTGGCTACATAGTTTTGTTTTGTTTTCTTGTACATGTTTTTTGAAATATTTTTAGTGGGACCAAATCTTCCACATAGATAGACTTGGAGCAAAATAGAAAGTTCTTATTTTTGGCAGAAATATTTGATTTTCTTGGACACATTGCATTCATGGAATAAGTAATATTTGTATTAAATATTATTTAGGAAAGAGTTGTGCACAAAAAGAAAGTTTCTAATTAAATGTTGTAGATACATTGAATGTGGATGCTTTTGAGAAGCTACTTCCTTTTGCATTGTAAACTCGATAAATACAATAGTTTGTAGAAGAGAACAAGAGTGAAGTATCTTTTGAAAGACGCTCTACTAGAATTATTCTAGATTTAGATATCACAGTTGAAGGCACTTGCAAGAGCATAGACTCTGCATATTGTTTGTGATAGCTTTTTACTATAATACAATTGATCTATGCTTTATTGTGGTGGGTTTTTTTCTCGAAAGGGTTTTACCACATTAAAATCTTCTCTGTTATGTGTTTATGCTAAATCTGAAATTTATTAGTGTGTGTATTTATTTTATTTGTAATGCTATACAGGGGTTTGCAAAGAGATTTGGATTCACTCTCCTTGGGGGTTTGCATTAGGAAGGTTGTTTCCGCTCCTTTGCTTTCCTTTTAGAAACATCACCCATGAGTGATTTTGTTGTCATCAAGAAATGGAAGAGTTTCCTCTAGTTAATAGTAAGGTATTTATACAATTTTAAGAGTTGCTACTCTTATCCCCCAAGCTATACAAGGCCCAACAATGTCTACGGTAGCAATACCTTTGTACCCTAAAAAAAGTGATTAAAAAAGACTTAATTGTATATGTACGTAGAGGGAGACTTTTTATGCAAACACTATATGATAGTATATGATTATATGTATCCATACATTTGTATGGGAATTTATTGTTTTGATCTATGCATCTATAATTTTTTTCAATTGTTTAGATTTGGTGATTTGAAAATGTGTTTCTAGGGTCTTTGGCTATTTTGGACTCAATGATAACACACACACACACCCACACATACACACACACACACATTAGGATGATCTAGTTTTTCATTTAATGTTGGATCTCTCAAAATTTGGATATGAAATTATTGATTTAAAGTTCCGAACCATGCTATAGTTGATAGTGAACCCCATAGTTCCTAGAAATCACCTGCAATTAAAACTCCTATCACATGAGGAGAGAAAACTTCATTGATGTGCTTGTACAATCTTGAGAAGAGAATGAATCTAGAAATTGTATGTGCAATGAATTGAATAAACCTTGGATTAATTATAAAGTACAATAATTAATGGTTACAAAATAAAAAATAAATATTAAAAGAAACCCTTGTTGAATATTAACTTAGATCGTGACAAGTGTCTTCATTCTATGCTATAAGACAACATGACCTAAATATAAAAAAAATACTCTAAATTTATCTTAAATATAATAAAGTAGAAGAGGCTTAATTAATCAATCGAAACCTAATTAGGAGTCTACATTAGGTCCCTATTCAAGATGGATGCAAGCATTGTAAGATGGACACAATCACTCCATGGTTCCCAAGGTTTGAAAATTATAAGTTGCTTATGAAGTATGTATCAATGAAAACAATTGTCATGAACTTTTTGTTGGCTCATCAATAAAGCTAACGACTACCAAGAAGTTTTTTTTGACCTACAAGAAATAAATGGACACAACTAGCTGCATTTCCAGACCCGTTGCAACTAGTTGAGTGATGCATTCTGTAATCGTCTGTGTTATTTATATAGAAAAACACTTTACAATATTTTTATTATAATAGGAATAAGTAAAGATAACGTGAAATGTATCCTGTCTACTGACTTTGTTGCATTTCTCATTTCTCCTTTCTGATTAGGCTCATTTTTTATGCCTGCAAATTCATAAAATGAATCTTTTGCCTTGGCTCCACGAGTGTAATAGTCTTGCATGTAATCCTCGTGTATAAATTTCCTGAACAAGCAGGGATGATTATCATCAATCAGTTCAGGGGAAGGACTAATCTCTTGAGTGAATCCAGGAGCATAGAATACTCCAATTGATAGTCTTTCCTTCTCCTTGTTCGTTACTGCTCTGTGTACAATGCTCTTGTATCTTCCATTGGTCATAACCTGCAAATTCAGCTTCACAACTTAAGCCAAAAAAGAAAAGAGGACTCAAAATTTAATATATTGAACCATTATAGTGTGTTGCCTCTGCATGCACTGGCAAGCAAGAGGATAAGAGGAAGACTAACCAAATTCATTTTTTATTTCCTGTTTTCAATTTTTTCATTCTTAAATATCGTATTTTTGATAGTCATAAGGAAATCACCTCTAACAAGTTTCCAATATTAATGACCAGGGCATAAGGAATTGGTTTGACAGATCTCCATTGGTCATCCTTGTGAATTTGCAATCCCAGTACTTGATCGTCCTGCAGCAGTAGAGTCAGGGCTACCATGTCTGCATGTGCACTTAGACCTAGAACAAGATCTGGACTGAGACATGGAGGATAGTAATTCATCCTCATTCTTTGAAATGCATTGTCAAATTTCTTGACAAAGAAGTGAGGTGGCAACTGCAATGACTCAGCAACCAAAGCCAACAGTTGCTCAGCAAGCTTTTTAGTTTCAGTATTGTATGCATTCACATTCTCCCTGAAAATCCCATAATGAAAAAAATTTAGAGATGTTTTGCACAGAGAATTTTAAATACCACTTTATTATTGTAAGCCAGGATTGGACAAGATAGGCTGGTATCACTTTTTCTGGTTAGATAAAACCAAGCTAATCAGTTCAAGAGAACTCTATATAGTGTTTATTCAAGGCTAAATACAGAAACCAGAGGTCAAAAAGATGTTAATTGTACGTATGAGAGTTATATATGGTTCCATTACCATGAATTCCACCACTATACAAGATAAATTCCAAAGTTGATGGAAAATCGGTATCATTTACATTGACATGATATTTAGAGTTCTATAGAAACACAACTTTGATTTTATGTTAAAAAGAAAAGTCTAAGGGCTATGTATTCTGTCACACTTAGAAATTGCATCCTTGGTTTTTTGTTTTTTTCGAGCATTCTGGGTAGGAGAATGCAACTGCAATGACCTTTGTAATTTTTTTCTTTTGAAAAGGATGCTTACTTAGCTATCCAAATCCAAATGGCGAAGAATTAGCCAGTTGGGAGGCGATTGAATCGATAAAATATTCAACGCAAACGGTGCTTTAATACCACCTTCCTTAAAATTGACCATTGAATGATATTCTAGACTTAAGCAAACAGGCAAAGTATTTTCTACATTTGACCAGTGAACCTTGTATTCTAGGCCTAGCAAAGAGAGAATTTAAGGATATTTCAATAGCATGCAAAAGAAGGTTCCCAGTAGAATCGAAACCTGAAATTTCATCCCGAATCTAGAGGAGAAAAGAAAAAATGCGCGACAGCTAAACTATGTCACATTTTCTACAATTATAACAATAATATAATTCTTTTTCCATATTACCTACATTTGTAACATTAATATAATTTTTTTTTCCATATTTTCTACAATTATAACATTAATATCATTCCCTTTTCACATAGCATTCTGCAATACCTGAAATCAGCAGGTTCAGAGGGCCAAAAGTTCAAATCTCTGAGCTAGGGAGGATACATGACCAATCCTAACACATTACCCTAATCCAGCTTCTGATTTTCAGACACAACGAAGGTCTGGCTATAGCCCTGAAGATCTCCTGGCCTCAATGAATAACTCTGCTTTTTCTCTAATGGCAGCTGAAAAAAGTCTTTCCCAATTCTTTTCAGAGTGTCTAACAGTGAATGAGGAAAACCGTGGTTAACAACCTGTAAAGCATTCACATCCATGATCACCTGACTGAACTAATGAATTATCTGAAGTGTTGTTGTGCAATGTAACCCCAAACCACAACAACCACCACATACAATGAGATTTTAAAAGGTTAGCGCTTAAAAAACTGGATTATACAGAAAAATATATAACATATATTCAAAAAATCATATTGATGAGTAAGTGGAATAAGTGTTCAGATTGTTAATTATAAAATAATATTACAAATATTACGAAAGGTGGGTGCATATAAGAAATGGTTATCTAACCTGTATAAAGGGTCAAGGCATCCATGTTCCTTATATAACATAATGAATGTCATATGGGCTGGATGGTCATTATGTCTTGATTCCTTGATTTATTGTAAGAATTGGATAGCCATTTCCATAGGTCCAAAATGGAACGTTTTAAATCACACACACTAAGCTTACATTTCAAGGCTTAAAAGTGTTAAACACTGAGAGTTGACTGACATTTTTTAGGCTTAATATGTTTCTTAAGGTGTGTGGTCACACTAAAAATACACTTCTAGGCTTAAAGTGTTAAACACTCAAAGTTGACTAACATTCTCTAAGCTTAATATGTTGCTTAGTGTGTGTGGTTTAAGGCTGGCCGTCCAAAATGGAACGGCTTATTCACCATAAAGTCCAAAACATAAAAAATATAAACTGTCATAAGGGTAAAGCAATAGTAGAGAAGGGAGGAGGAAGATTCAGGGAGGATGAACTTCCTATCATCCGACTTTCTCAAAACATCTTAATTTTATTTATCATTAACATAAAACAATAGTAGAGAAGGGAGGAGGAAGATTCAGGGAGGATGAACATTCCTATCATCCGACTTTCTCAATACATCTTAATTTTATTTATCATTAACATAATTAAATTAACAATACCATATCATTGTTTTTATTGCTAATAAATACTAGCCATAAATATTTCAGGTTTAGATCATTTTGACTCATAGCAGAATGCGAGGTATATAGTTTGTTGTGAGTATGAGGAAGGAAGAGTTTATTGGACATAAGGATTTAGTGTAAGGTTGGAAGAGATTGTTGGAATGTGAAGTCAATTAGGACTTTGCTTCCATATGTGTCATACAAGTTGTCTTCAATTAGGACTTTGCTCCTCTATGTGTCATACATGTAGTTGTGTGAGTCGTACTTACTATATTTAGTAAGTTGTCTCCAACTAGGACTTTGCAACTTGGTTATGTTGACTCAGTAAATTATTAAGTGATTCATAGGAGAATCAAGTTGGACTCTATATGTGTCGACCTTGTAGACAATTGAGTGCCACATATAGGCTTAGTCAATAATATGGCATAGTGGTGGCATTGGAAGGGTTAGAGGCGGCAAATTTGAGAACTTAATTATAGAATTAAGTTTCTCAAATTTGTATATATATAGAGTAGCTCTGCCTCCTTTGAAAGTATGACTAGAGTAGATTTTTGAGATTGTTGTAACTCTGTAATTCCAGAGAATCAATACAAAAGACAAAATTTTCCCATGGTTTTTAACTGGTATAGTTTTACCAGGTTTTTTCACGTAAATCTATGTGTTATGTGCTATTGTTATTCTTTGCAATTTTTTTGCACTTGTTATTTTTCTCACAATTGCTATTAGAGCATAGGTTATTTGTGTAGAAGTTGTTTGTTTTTAAAAGTGACCAATGACTGGAAATAGTGTTACCAGATTTGAGGTACATAAGTTTGATGGTTCAAATTTTCCTCTATGGAAGCTTAAGATTGAAGCTTTGTTGGTGAAGGATGGATGCGATAGAGCTCTTAAAGGAGTATCATCAAAACCTGCAAATATGAGCACAGGAGATTGGAATACCACGGATAGCGTGGCTAGAGAAACAATCCAGTTATCTCTAGCAGATTCAGTTATGTTCAATGTTGCAGAGGAGAAATCTACTCATGACTTGTGGAATAAGCTTGCAAAGCTATATGAGATGAAGTCATTAGCAAACAAAATTCTTCTAAGGAGACAGTTGTGTAATTTGAGGATGCATGACAATTCATCTAAACGATTTCAACACACTGACAAGCAAATTGGCTTCAGTGGGTGTGAAAATCAATGAAGAAGATAAGACAACAATATTACTTTGCTCCTTGCCAGATAGTTGGGATCAGTTGTTTATGGCTCTTAGTAATTCTGCATCGAGTGGGAAGCTGGTCTTTGAGGATGTGGTGGCTGCTTTAATCTCTAAAGATTCAAGACAAAAGACATCTCAAGGATCTTCTTCTAATGAAGCCCTTGTTGCAAGAGGTAAAACTCAGGAAAGAGAAAATACTGAGCATGGACAAACCAGGTCCAAATCAAAGGGATGTAAAAGGGTGAAATGATAGAACCGTGGCAAGAATGGACATGTCAAAAGGATTGTAGGCTACCAAAAACAACCAAGGAGAATCCTAATACACCTGCATCTGAGGCAAACATTGCTGAAGCTCAGACACCATTGAAAGATGGAGAGGTATTAACTGCTAATTTGAGAAGTTCTTTACTTCATGTTTGGATTCTTGATTCTGGTGCTTCCTTTCATATGACACCACACAGAGATTGGTTTACTTCTTATCAACCTTGTGATGGTGGTATGGTCTACATGGGAAATGCCAACCCATGAGAAGTTGTTGGTGAATGAGAGGTAAGAATCAAGATGTTTGATGGAGTAGTTAGAACTATTCAGCATGTTAGGCATGTACCTAGTTTAAAGAAAAAATTACTTTCACTTGGAGTGTTTGATGAACAAGGTTATAAATTTAGTGGTGAAAATAGTTGTCTCAAGGTAACAAAGGGATTTTTAGTTGTGCTAAAGGGAGAGAAGGTTGGCAATCTCTATAGGTTAGTTGGACAAATTAACATTGGAGAGACTACTGTGGTATCTGATGTAGAGATGGACTCATTATCAACCTGGCATCAAAGGCTAGGCCATATGAGTGAACAAGGTCTCAAGGTACTACTAGATAGAAATCTTCTCTCAGGTGTAAAATCTAAAGATTTAGGTTTTTGTGAATATTATTTGTTTGGAAAACATAATAGACTGAGTTTTTCTAGAAGTACTACTAGAAGCAAAGATGTATTAAATATAATTCATTCAGATACTTGGGAAGCTCTAGTAACATCTATTAGAGGTTCATCATATTTTGTTTCATTTATAGATGATTATTCTTGTAAGGTGTGGATTTATCTTCTCAAGAAGAAATCTGAAGTGTTTTCTTGTTTTAAGAGGTTTAGAGCTCTGGTAGAGAATCATAAAGGTAAGAGAATAAAATGTCTTATAACTGATAATGAAGGTGAGTTTTGTTTAGCAAAATTTAATCAATTTTGTAGTGAGCATGGAATTGCAAGGCAGTTGATGGTTGCTAGGACACCACAACAAAATGGTGTTGCTAAATGCATGAACTGTACAATCATGGAGCGAGCGAGATGCATGTTGAGTACTGCTAGTTTGGAGCAGAAATTTTGGGGGGAGGCTGTAAATACAACTTGTTTCCTGATCAATAGATCTCCCACTATTGCTCTTGATAATAGAATTCTAGAAGAAATATGGAAAGGTAAACCAGTTGATTACTCATTCCTCTGTATTTTTGGTTGTAATGCTTATGTACATATTCTCAAAGAGAATAGAAATAAGCTGGACAAGACGTCCACAAAATGTATTTTTCTTGGCTATGTAGAAGGTACAAAGGGGTAGAGATTGTGGGATACTGCTGCCCACAAGAATATTGTTAGTCGAGATGTGTATTTTAATGAAAATTCAATGCAAAGAGGTAAAGAACAACAAGGTATGGAAGTTATTTCGGTAGAGGCTGAAAAATGTGATGATCATCTAGATGTACTTGATGAAGAACAACCGGATGCAGAGCAACTAGATGAAGATCAACCAGAAGAACAACAACCAGTTGAGCCACAGGGTGAATCATCACCTGTTTTAAGAAGATCCAGTAGAGTAATCAAGCCACCTGCAAGATATTCTCTTACTTGTAATTTTGCTTATGCGTTACTTACTGATGTTGGTGAACCTAGTTCATATCAGAAGGCTTGTGAAGCTGAATGTGCAAGCAAATGGATAGTTTCTATAGAAGAGGAGATGAAAGCTCTGCATAAGAACAAAACATGGGAGCTTGTGTCATTTCCTAAGGGGATAAAAGCTATTGGGAACAAGTGGGTCTTCAAGTTGAAGAGAGATTTAAATGATAATTTGGAGAGATATAAAGCTTGGTTGGTGGCCAAGGGGTATGCACATAAATTGTATTGATTTTGACAAAAAAAATTCACCTGTTGTACAATTAAGTACTGTTAGAGTTGTTTTAGCTCTTGTTGCTAGTCTTGATTTGGAGTTAGAACAGTTAGATGTAAAAACCAACTTCCTGCATGGTGATCTCTTTGAGGAGATTTATATGCAACATCCAGAAGGTTTTGAGGAAAGAGGCAATGAGAATCTTGTTTGTAGGCTGAGAAAATCACTGTATGGTTTGAAACAGGCACCAAGGTGTTGATACAAGCGGTTGGATTCCTTCATGTTGTGTTTGGATTTTAGTAGATGTGAGGTTGATCATTGTAACTATTTTCAAAGGTATGATGACAATAGTTTTATTGTTCTACTACTGTATGTTGATGATATGTTGGTAGCAGGTCCCAACATTTATAAAATCATCCATTTGAAAACTCAGCTTGCTAGGGAGTTTGAGATGAAGGACTTAGGTAGTGCAAATCAAATTCTTGGAATGAGGATACATAGAGACATAAACAACAAAAAATTATGATTGTCACAGAAAACTTATGTGGAGAAGGTTCTGCAATGCTTCAATATGCATATGCAGAAAGCACAACCAGTTAGTATTCCATTTCCTGTTCATATTAAATTGTCTTCTGAACAGTGCCCTAACACAAAAGCAGAGAAGACACAGATGTCTCATGTACCATACTCAGCAACAGTAGGAAGTCTTATGTTTGCCATGGTGTGCACCAGACCAAACATTGCACAAGCAGTGGGAGTTGTTAGTAGGTACATGTCGAATCCTAGTACTGATCATTGGACAACTGTGAAGTGGGCTCTCAGATATTTGAGAGGCTCTTTAGATGCTGCTGGGTGAATTGCAAGTGAAGCAAGATAACATGGTACTGCATTGTGACAGTCAAAGTGCTATACACTTAGCGCGAAACTCAGCTTACCATTCTAGAACAAAGCATATTGATATTCAATACCACTTTGTTCATGAAGTGGTGGAAGGAGGACAAATCTCTTTAGCCAAGATTCACATTGATGTGAACCCTGCAGATATTATGACGAAGCCTATTAGTAGAGAGAAGTTCATTTGGTGCAGATTTTCTCTTGGTCTACAGATTATGTGATGACAAACAACATTGGCAATGATATTTCAGTAGAGGAATTATTCAGAGTTTGAAATTTGACTTCAAGTGGGAGAATGTTGGAATGTGAAGTCAATTAGGACTTTGCTTCCATATGTGTCATACAAGTTGTCTTCAATTAGGACTCTGCTCCTATATGTGTCATACATGTAGTTGTGTGAGTCGTACTTACTATATTTAGTAAGTTGTCTCCAACTAGGACTCTGCAACTCGATTGTGTTGACTCAATAAATTATTAAGTAATTCATAGGAGAATCAAGTTGGACTCTTTATGTGTCAACCTTGTAGACGATTGAGTGCCACATATAGGCTTAGTCAATAATATGACTATAGTGGTGGCATTGGAAGGGTTAGAGATGGCAAATTTGAGAACTTAATTATAGCATTAAGTTTCTCAAATTTGTATATATATAGAGTAGCTCTGCCTCCTTTGAAAATATGGCCGGAATAGTTTTTTGAGATTGTTGTAACTCTATAATTCCTGAGAATTAATATGAAAGACAAAATTTTTCCTTGGTTTTTTACTGTTATACTTTTACTGGGTTTTTCCACTTAAATCTGTGTGTTATGTGTTATTGTTATTCTTTGCAAATTTTCTGCACTTATTATTTTTCTCACAGAAATTTCCTGGCTTTGAAGAGGGTTTGGAAGTATGATTTCTTCGGATTTGAAGAAAACCTGTTTCAGAAATTCAGTGGGAAGGACTGCTGCTAGCTTTCAGAGTTTGTTCGGATCTCTATGTTTTTAGCCAACTCTTCAACATTCTCAACTGTAATAAGAGATCTTCCCCACCAGTTGGGTGAGCTGCCCAAATCAACTGAAACCATTATTCCTTTCCTCAAAGCTAATAAAATATTCAAACTCAGAAATTACTGTGAATATTGAAGATACACAGTATTTACAGCAGTTGAGGTTGCAAAGTTGAAATTTGAACCCATAACGTATTATCATGTTCGCAGTAAAACAGGAATTTAGTAGCAAATCCAAAAGTGAGAAAGGTATGTTAGAAGGCATAATTATCATGTTCGCAGTAAAACAGGAATTTAGTAGCAAATCCAAAAGTGAGAAAGGTACGTTAGACGGCATAATTATCATGTTCGCAGTAAAACTAGAATTTAGTAGCAAATCCACATGGGTAACCAATACAGGAATGAGAAAATTATGTTGGACGGCAAAATTCCACCACTGACAATTATAACGTGCGATCTTGCATGAATTTGATAAGAGAAAAGGATTACACCTAATGTTGGCGGCGCCTAAATTCAAAACAGCTCAGTAAACGTGAGGAACTCAGAGAATTCCTAAACGTCGTAACTTTTACCATGTAACAAAATCTTTGAATTCTTCTTTGAAAATTTAGAAAAATGTCAAAGGTTCTGTAATCAAATTTTGAAAGAGTGGGAAAGTGTTTACGTGGAAAAGATAATATTGAATGTGAATTGAGGTTATTTATGCGAAATTAATATTTTTTAAAAGATTTATTGGGTAAAATTAATTTGTAGTGAATTTTTTTTTTTATATTCAATATCGTGGAATCTGGAGGTGTCCTCACCAAAGCGAGACTAATCTCCCTGTGTACGACTCGCTCACAAGGTAGCAACACACACAGAGTTAACATAGTTGGGGACTCGAACTCAAGACCATGGGGAGCATACCCACGTCTTAAGTTGCGAACGACCCACTCACAAGGTAGCAACACACACAGAGTTAACATAGTCGGGGACTCGAACTCAAGACCATGGGGAGCATACCCACGCCTTAAGTTGCAATCCACGACCGGGTGAGCTAGGGTTGATAATTTTTTTAATTATTTATTTTATGTATAAAATTAATGTTTATATATAAATAATGTAAGACATTTATTAATACAAATATAATTGTTATAATTTTTTTAAAAGCAAAGGTGTTATATATTGTTTTTATAGTTTTCCAAATTTAATTTAGATTAATGGTGTCAATATCAATAAGAATTTAGAAAATTTATCAATGTATCATTTTCAACATCTATTTCATATCTTTGATTTAAAAAAAAAAATAGTTTAATTGGGTTTTGAAACAATACAAAACTTTTTGTTGAATCTGACTATTCTAAAAACTCACAAAATACTAAAGTAGTCTAGTCAACTTTTGAAAGTATAGAAAAGTTTATGTTGAATTTGAATTGTTATTAAAATTTATTAGAAAATTATTATGCGAAATATGAATTGGTTTATAAAGACTTTGTTGTGTAATTTTTTCTATAAGAAACTTGAAAAAATAAAGACATTCCAAATGAATAGTAAAACTATTCAATTTAAACCTACCTTAATTAATATCAATATTGATAAAAATGAAGAGAATTCATCAATATATCATTTTCACCATCTACTATATAACTTTGAAAATTTTAGAAAAGCACTTTAATTAAGTTTTGAAACAACTTTAATTTCTTTAATATAATATTTTAAAATTTCACAAAATATCCTAGATATCTAATCAACTTTTGCAAGGAATATATAGATCAGGTTTAATGTTTGTATGAACTTTGTTATATGACTTTTCATATCCACAATTTTTTCTCTATGATATATGCAATAAGAATATTTATATATAAGACACTTGCTCATAAAAATGAATTGCTATAAAGAAATTACTTTTTTAAAGTTTTCAAATTTGAATCGAACTTAATAATTTTGAAAGTATAGAAAAATTATGTTGAATATGAATTATTCTTTGATTATAAAGGTGAGTTTTGAAAGGGCTCATAGTCTTATATAACCAAGAATTGGGGATGCCAACCCTACATGGGATAATCTTCCACAAAGGCTACAAGGATTACTTATAAACCTATAATTTCTTTGGTAAAAGTACTTAAGTTTATTTTAAACAATAGAAATGTTTTTTTTTTTTTTGTTGAATGTGTTTCTTCTAGAAATTTACACAAATGGCAAGGTAGTTTAATAAAATTTTCAAATTAATAAAAAATTTATGTGTAAAAGTTTACATTGGATGCAAATTAAGATTTCTTATGTTAAATATGAACTATTCAAAAAAAAAATTGATTAAATTTAATTTTGTGATGAATTTTACATATTTTTTTATTGTAATTTTAATTTTTATATCAAAAATAATATAAGACTCAACATTCATAAAAAATGAATTGTTATAAGAAATTAAAGGATTCTAAATAACTCTTAAAACTATTTAAGTTTCAATCCAATCTAATAATTTCAACCTCGATAACAATGTAGAGAATTCAACAACACATCATTTTCATCATGTGTGATAAATCTTTTAACATTTTAAAAGGGTAATTGAATTTGTTTTTGAAACGATACACAAGTTTTTGTTGAATTGGAATTTTATAAAAGTTCACAAAATTACAATGTAGTCTAATCAAAATTTGAAAGTATAGAAAATAATATGTTGAATTTGAATTGTTTTAAAAATTGAGAAAAAAATATTATGTAAATTTATAGGATATATACAATATTAATGTAATGTAAGATGCTTAATTATTAATAAAAAATGAATTGTTATAAGAAACTAAAAGAAATAATAGTATTCAAAAAGGCTATTAAAACTATTCAATTTAGAATTCAAAAAAAATTCAACATGTCACTTCTACTATCTATTATAGCTATTTGAAATTTTTGAAAATATATTTTAGTCTAGATTTGAAACAATTTTTTTTTTGCTTGATAAGTGGCTAAAGCCAGATAAACATATTAAAATAAAAAAAATAACAATATCCTATAACATCTTGTCAAAAATGATGATTCAAATTCTATAGAAGAAAACCATAATCCTTAGAAACCAAAATTAACCCATAACAAGGGCCATAATCCACAACAAAGGATAAATTAGTGTGTCCCCTCCTCATCTTCTATCGAGATTTGTTTAGTTCCTTAACTCCAATTCTGATGCCATGTGCACCCACTAGCTGATTTCCCAACGTGTTATCCTTCTCCTTAGTGCTAAATTAAGGTCTTTAACTAAGAAAGACCAGGGCACTAGTGCCCTAGTCCTAAGACTAGAGCTCTAGTCCCTCTTAGTTAGGACCTATTTCAAAATGGGGCAAGGGTCTCACTTCTCCAACATGAGTTTGGTTTTGTGGCTCCGCATGACCATTGGAGGTCGGCCTAATTGGTAAATGACCCAAATACCCTATATAAAGACATTTGATCAACATAATTTCATCTATCTATTCAAGCTATTCATCCTTGAGCACCCTTGTATCCATGAAGCATTCATCATCAAGCATTTTAAGAGATCTTCAAGGCTGCGTATCCTTCATTCAACCATTACGGAGCAAAATTACAACATTCATATGCGAGCATGTGTGTGTGATTAGGGTTTTTTCATGTTCATGCCATTTCATACAACATATGTGGTTACATTCAAGAAGAAAAACATCATCAACAATTGCAGATTTGAGGTAAATCCTTCCATTATCTATTTCACTATTTGCATTGATTCATTCAAGGTTAATTCCTAAATTGGGGGTTGACTTAGGCAAACCCCTACTCCCAACCATTTTTTCCTTCTCTAATGTGTGTAGGAACAAGTGTGAAGCTATAACTTTCATGATTAACATAATTCATAGAGACGAATAGGTTCCCCTTTGGACAATGAAAAGTGCAGAGGACCAGAGCGGTGGGAATTTTGGTCCTGACAATTCAGGACAACCTTTTGGAAATAGGTCTAAACATTCACATATTTCTCAAATTCAAGTTCGTGGCTCCGTTTGATTTTTATAGCTCATTGTTTATGCATAATCTCTTCAATTTTAGCCCATTTACCCTAATTTCAGCACTTTCACAATTCAACTTAAAAATAGGGAATCAAACTCTAATATAGTGAATATAATTAGAATTCTTAGCCCTATCCTTGTTGATTTGAGGCTAGATCTATTGTATTCACCCCTCTTTAATGTAATTGTTCCCCAAGAAAAACTTAAGGGTTTTGCTTCATCATTGGGTGAAACCCTAATTTTTCACTTATCACATTTCAGTGAACCCGACGTGATACACCCTTATTTATGATTTATGTTTTCAGATCTGATTGTTTATTCATTTTCAAATTCAAATTTACATTTACTAGTTTAATTTCCAATTGAATTTCATAAATTAGAGGTTAAATTCACACAAACCCTATTTTATAATTCTAAAATTGAGCTTATGGGTTGTCTATTTTGTTAATTATTTTAGATCTAATTTAGAAACATTTTAATTTTCAATTTTGTATTCATAGATCTAATTTTAATAAAATTACATAAATTAAGAGGTTAAAATCATAAAAACCCTAAATATTTTTTTTTTAAAATTTGATTTGTGGGTTGCATAGTTCACAAATTCTATTTTTAGATATGATCTTAAACATTCATAATGAAAATTAATAGATTTGACTTATTTTCTATTTCACATATGATTACCTTGCTTTACACTTAAATTTACCATAATCATGTGTTGGATAATGATTTCTTTCACTTCACATTGCTTCTTTCAATTCATATCACTTTGGCATATTGCATTTTTAGAATTTCCAAGTTGCTTTCTATAAATCAATTGAATCTAAAAGCTTTTATCTATAATGCATGCTATTCATATGGTGACATTTCTAGGAAAATGCATTACATATGTTGATCACATTAAAACTTTGGTAGATCCTAATCCTATATATGCTAATGGAAAACCTAATACTTGTACCTCTGCTAGGGTATCTAATGTGAATGAAGAAAGAGCTAATTATACTCCTATCCATGATATCTCTAATAGAGAGCAATCATTGAAGATCAACATTTACCATATTCTTCTCATGCACATACCCTAGTGCAAGGGGGGCAAGATCAAAATATTAGTGTTTCAATCTCTCTAGATCCCCCTTATTCTCCTAGAACCTATCTTAATCATCAAAGAATTTGTAGAGAAGATGATGTTATGCATTTCATTTATGATCTATCTCTCCACATAGCGTTAGGTAAAGATGAGGCCTTAGATGATAAGGATCTTCCTTCCCAACATATATCAAAGAGGATATGTATGATAATAGAAAGGAAAATCTCCCTACACAAGAAATTCCTTCTTCATCCACTTTCCCCTTTGCTCCTCCTAGATACACTTACACTAAAACTTAAAAAAATTCACTATAATGTTCCTCCTTCTTAATTAAGAAATTCCTATAGGAGTGGCTATAATATAATATCAAAACAAAGTTTTAGGGAACAAGGACTTGGAAAATTTGAGCAAGTCATTAGAGTCCCTATAAACCCTTCTACACAAACTTGTACTGAAGGTTAGGACATTCTCATGTTTCACCTAGATGGATGATCTCCTTAGAATTCAAACCTTTAAAGTTTATCTTGCAAGAGATAGTACTTATTGTTCATCTAAGTATGTTTCTTCTTCAAACACTCCTTTTTGTTCATATCATCAAACTCATGATCATCATGCTTATGATTGTCCATATTTCTAAAAAAGTATGCAAGAACTATTTGATAAGGGAACTATTAAAATCATAGATGAGAATCCATCTTCTTCTAATAACCCTTGTCCTAAATCATAAGAGATAAGACCTACTCCTATTGATGATCAAGAGAAGTTAGCCACCATTATCTTTTGGAGATTGAATTATGATAAGAATGTTGTTTATGCTATATATGAATTGGTTACTTGCACTTTGTTGGTCACGGTTATGTCTTGTATGGACTTTTTCATGAATTTTTTTTTCGCTATATTTTTTAGTTATATCCAATTGATATAAAATAATATAAGACACTTATTCATTGAGAAAAGAAATAAAAATTCTAAGTGACTTAAAACTATTCAGATTTTAATTTAGTTGAATAAATGTCATTATCATAGGAACTAGATAATTCATCAATGTATCATTTTCACCATCTATTATAGGTCTTTAAAAATAATTTAAAAGGTAGCTCAATTAGTTTTTGAAACAATATTTACGATATAGTTCTTAGATATAACACATTTCCATATATAATTTTTTTCATTAAACGATTGATTTTTTGTGTTCCAAAATTCTTACATTTTTTTAATAACTAATGCATTTCATTGATATATCAAGTTGTCTTTACAACTATAAGTTTTCCTCTGAAAAGTAAGTAAATATTTATTTTCCCAAGACCATATGGTAATGACTATCATGTGCTTTAATTGTTGGCAAGACTTTGAATTTATCAACCAATTTAGTAAGAATTTTTTTTAACTAATGCATCTCATTAATACCTCTCACAAAAAATATCTTATTTTTAATCTTTATGAAAATAGTAGTTTATAGTAAAAAGAAAATATTTAATTTTTGTAACTAACTTCAAATTTTAGAAATTATTTTTTAATTTAAATGATTCTTATGATAAATAGTTTTTAGATTTATATTTAATAACTAATCTTAATTTATTTGATTACATAATTAATAAAAAATATAGATATGTTAGTAAATACTAACACATGAATATTATAATATAATGTGGTAATTCAATTAGAAAGGAGCCTAGCAAAAGAACCCATAACAAGAAGATGAATAAGGAGAATATGTTAGATGATAAAATTGTGGAGTTTGTAGATAGCGATCTCAAATTCTTAAAAATTGAATGGAAGACACTCATAACACTTAATTCCAAAATTAAATACACAATTATGTACATTCTAAATTAATTAAAACAAATATTTATGCTGAAAGATTAGTAAAAGAAAGTCTTTATGATATAAATATTAAAATAAATCATTATGTCATTTTCTATTTTTTTTAAAAGAATGCCTAGGTGCACAATTAAAAGGACACCTCTATTCTGGCTCCAAAAGAGCAGTACGTGCATTTTACACTGTCGATTTTACAATAAACACGTGGCTAAAAAGATCTGTTTTGGACCCAGAATAACCACGGCCCAATTAAAATGGCTGCATTCCCAAACCTGTTGCTTCTAGTTGAGTGGTGCATTCTGTAATTCTCTGTGTTATTTATATTGAAAAATTGTTTATAATAATCTTAATTTATAATGGGAATATGTAAAAGAAACTTGAAATGCATGATTTTGAATGGAAAACAGTGCAACTTCGCCCAGCCCTGTTTACTGTTTCTGCTGCATTTAATATCTTTTTTCTTTCTGATAAAGGCTCAATTTTTAATTCCAGCAAATTCATAAAATGAGTTTTTTTCCTTTGTTCCACGAGCGTAATAGTCCTGCATGTAATCCTGGTGTATAAACTTCCTGAACAAGCAGGGGTGATTATCATCAATCAGTTCAGGGGCAGGACTGATCTCTTCAGTGAATCTGGGAGCATAAAATACTCCAATCGATAGTCTTTCCTTCTCCTTGTTCGTTACTGCTCTGTGTACAATGCTCTTGTATCTTCCATTGGTCATAACCTGCAAATTCAACTTCACAAATTAAGCAAAAAGAAAAGGGGACTCATAATTGTTTGTATTGGACCACTATAATGCCTCACCTCTGTAAACATTGGCAAGAAAGAGGATAAGAACAAGACTAATCAAATTCATTCTCTGATATCCTGTTTTCAATTTTTCCATTCCTAAACATTGCCTTTTTCAAAGTGATTAAGGGAATTACCTCTATCAAGTTTCCAATATTAATGACCAGGGCATAAGGAATTGGTTTGACAGATCTCCATTGGTCATCCTTGTGAATTTGCAATCCCAGTACTTCATCATCCTGCAGCAGTAGAGTCAGAGCTACCATGTCTGCATGTGCACTAAGTCCTAGAACAAGATCTGGACTGACACAGGGAGGATAGTAATTCATCCTCATTCTTTGGAATGCATTGTCAAATTTCTTGACAAAGAAGTCAGGTTGCAGCTGTAATGACTCAGCAACCAAAGCCAACAGTTGCTCTGCAAGGTTTTTAGCTTCAGTATTGTATGCATTCACATTCTCCCTGCAAATCCCATATGAAAAAAATTAGAGATGTTTGGAACATACAATTTTGAATAGCACTGGTTATTATTCTAAGCCCGGAGTGCCCAATATAGGTTGGTATTACTTTCCTTGGTTCAGATAAAACCATACTATAGTTGATTGTATTGCAATAGCAAACTAATAAGTTAAAGAGAAATCTATATTGTGCTTATTCCAGGCTAACTAAAGAAACCTTAATTTAAAAAGATGTTAATGGTATGTAATACAGTGATATATGGGTTCATTAACATGAATCCCACCATTGTACAGGAGGATGACCATACTGGTGACAAGATAAATAACAAAGTTGATGAAAACTTGCTTCATTTACATAGATGATGTCTAGAATTTGAAAGAAACGCGAATTTGACTTTATATAAAAAGTATAATAGTTTAATCCAGTTACAGTTACTTAGAAATTGAATCCAATCTTGTCCTTTTGTTTTTGTAGCATTCTTAACAGGAGAGTGCAACTAAAATGTCTTTTCTTAAAAAAAATTATTTAAAATTATGCTTACTTAGCCATCCATATCCAAACGCCGAAGAATTTGGCAATTGGGAGGCCATTGAACCCAAACGGTGCTTTCATATTACCTTCCTTACAATTGACCATTGAATGAAATGATATTCTAGACTTAGCAAACAGACAAAGTATTTTCTACATTTGACTTGCGAACCAAGTAGTATTCTTGACCTAGCAAAGAGAAAATTTAAGAATATTTAAGCTCATTTCAAGGAAAGACAAAAGAAGGTTCCCAGTAGAATCCAAGCCTCAAATTTCATCCCGAATCTAGAGGTGAACAAAAATACTCTACAGCTAATCTAAGCCATATTTTCTACAGTTATAATTTTAATTTAATTCTTTTTCCCTATTTTCTACAATTATAACATAATATAATTCCTTTTCCATATGACATTCTGCAATACCTGAAATCAGCAGGTTCAGTCGGCCAATAGTTCAAATCTCTGAGCTCGGTAGGATACATGACCAATCCTAACACATTACCCCAATCCAGCTTCTGACTTTCAGACACAACGAAGGTCTGGCCATAGCCCTGAAGATCTCCTGGCCTCAATGAATACCTCTGCTTCTTCTCCAATGGCAGCTGGAAAAACTCTTTCCCAATCCTTTTCAGAGTGTCTATCAGTGAATGAGGAATACCGTGGTTAACAACCTGTAAAGCATGCAAATCCATTATAACTTGACTGAATTACCAATTTTACTGAATTATCTCAAGTGTTGTGGTGCCCACCACATACAATCAGATTTTAAAAGGTTGCATTTAAAAAACTTCAATAAATATTGAAAAATATATACCATAATCTTTATCTATATTGATGAACAAGTATCTAGATTATTATTTATAAAATAAAATTACAAATACTAAAAAGGTTGGGTGGATATAGGAAATAGCTACAACAGGCCAGGATATCCATGTCCCTTATATAATGGATTCCTTGGTTTATCATAGGGTTGGATAGTCATTTTTGTGAATATAAGAAATAGCTATACAACTTCTAGGATGGGTTAGGATATCAATGTCCCTTACAGAATGGATTCTTTGATTTATCGTAGAATTGGATAACCACAACATAGAATGAGATTTTAAAAGGTTGCATTTAAGAAACATCAATATATATTGAAAAATATCTTTATCCATATTGATGAATAAGTATTTAGATTATTATTTATAAGATAATATTACAAATACTTAAAAAGTTGGGTGGATATAGGAAACAACTATCCAGCTTCTCTGATGGGCTAGGGATTATTATTTATAAGATAATTACAAATACTAAAAAAGTTGGGTGGATATAGAAAACAGCTATCCAGCTTCTATGATGGGTTAGGATATCCTTGTCCCTTACATAATAGATTCCTTGGTTTATGGTAAGATTGGATAGCCATTCCGTAAATATAAGAAACAGTTGTCCAGCTTCTATGATAGGCCAGGATATCCATGTCCCTTACATAATAGATTCCTTCGTTTATCATAAGGTTGGATAGCCATTTCCATGAGTATAAGAAACGGTTATCCAGCTTCTATGATGCGCCAAGATATCCATATGGATTTTTTGGTTTATCGTAGAGCTACATAACCATTTCCCTGAATATAGAATTGTATTGTTAGAGGTATATAGTCTGTTGTAAGTGTAAGGAAGGAAGAGTTCATTGGACAAAGGATTTTAGGGTAAGGTTGGAAGAGATTTGGAGGCTTGGTTTCTTCAGATTTGAAGTTCTATGAAAGATTATAAGAAAAAGAAAATCTGTTTCAGAAACTCAGTAGGAAGGACTGCTGCCAGGGTTCAGAGTTAATAGGATCTCTATGGTTTCAAGCGGTGTATTAATCGTTTATTGGGTGCTTGTTCTTGCACTATCTGCTAATGTTGTGATGGTAGCTATTGTTTTCAATATTTGTATTGCTGATTCATGTAACAATTTCATCTTTATTTGTTAGACTATATTTTAATCGATCTTATCTATGTAAAAAGAGTTAAACCCTTTGAAAGATCAAGTTAAACCCTTTCAAAAAATCTATCAATGTTTTATAATATTATATATAGTTAAATAATTATAAAAACGAAGAGAGGATATTAGAATTGTCTAGAAATGGCTCCTCAGAATAGATCTCACGTTAAAGACTGTGAGAACATGAAACAGAAACTCCTGGTCATGTTTCTGAAAACAAATTCTTAGTATAGATTTATTTTTATTCAATAAAGACAGAAATGGACTATCTAGGCAATCTTATTGATTTTATGGAAAAAATTATATTATAATACCTGAAAGAATCCCCATTCTTCACAAGCCTTGGCCATTTTTCTGATCTCTTCTTCTCTATGTTCTTCTTGTGCAATCTTACTCATATCAATGACAACATCATTTTTCTCTGAGTCAAATAGATCAGTTGCAGACTCAAAGATTGCTGGTCTCTCTTCATCACTTTTCACATATCTCTCTGGAACTTGTGTGAGATGCCTTTTTGCCAATTCTTCAACACTCTCAACTGGAATAAGAGATTTCCCCCAGTTGGGTGAGCTGCTCAAATCAACTGAAACCATTATTCTTCTCCTCTTCAGAGCTGATAAAATGTTCAACCTGAGAAATTAGTGTGTATATTGAAGATACAAGAAACACTTTTTGTGAAAACAGAGATTCACTGGTATATTTATATTAGTTGAGGCTGACAAAGTTGAAATTTAAACGCATAACAATGAGAAGGAACCTGCAGAGGCACAATTATCATGTTCCCAGAAGAACAAGATTTCAGTAGTAAATTCACGTGGTTGACATGCAAGAATGAGAAAAGTATGTTGGACGTCAAAATTCCACTCCTGACAATTATAACGTGTGGTCTGGCATGGATTTAATAAGAGAGTCAAAAGAAATGCACCTAATATCGGTGGCGCTTCATTTCAAAATTCTATTAAAATTTCAATACAGCTTGATAAATGTCAGCATCTGAGAGGGCACAGAGACTTCGTAAACGTTATCGATTTTACCATGTATTACCAATCTTTGAATTCTTTTACACATGTTGTTGAGTTGGTTTGCAGACAATGGAAATGTTTTTGTTTAATGTGGTTATTGTGGAAATTTACTAAAATGTCAAAGGTTGTCTAATCAATTGGTCAAAGAAGGGAAAAGATTATATTCAATATGAATTGAGGTTTTTCTAATGTGGAATATTATTATTATTATTATTTTTAAGAATAGTTGGTTAAAATTAATGTGTAATGAATTTTGTGTGAGGTTTTATTTATTTAGTTTAATTTTGAGAATATGTGTATTATTATTTTATAATATAAAACATTTATTCCTAGAACATTAATTATTATAATGTTTTTTAAAAGCAAAGACATTTAAAATGATTCATATAATTATTCAAATTCTAAGACAATCTAATAATGTAAACATCAATAAGAATTTAAAGAATTCTTCATCGTCATTTTTCTCAGCTACTAAACATCTTTGAATTTTGTTAAAAAAAGTAGTTTAAAAAGATTTTTTTTGAAACAATTCAACATTTTTCGTTGAATGTTACTATTCTAAAGTTTCACAAAATGCCAAGGCAGTCTAATCAACTTTTGGAAATATAGAAAAGTTTATGTTGAATTTGAATTTGAATTGTTATGAAAGTTACTATGTTGAATATTAACTGGTTACTTGGGGTTTGTTGGCCAATGTTATATTTAGTACAAACTTTGTTATGTGATTTTATCTTTCCACTTATATTTTTTAGATTTGGTGTTTGTTGGCCAATGTTATATTTAGTACAAACTTTGTCATGTGATTTTATCTTCACACTTATATTCTTTTAGATATATCCAATTTTATTCTTTAGATAAAAAGTAATATAAGCCACTTAGTCATTGAAATACCTTTTAAAAAGAATTTAAAAGGTAGTTCAATTAGTTTTTGAAACAAAGCATAACGTTTTATTAAATGTGATTGTTTCATATGAAAATTTACAAAAAATGATAAAGTAATCGAGTCAACTTTTAAAATATAGAAAAGAATATCATGAATGTGAATTGTTATGAAAATGTATAAAATATGTTCTTATGTTGAATATGAATTTGATTCTTAGAATTTGTTGGTTAAGATTATGTTACGTATGAAATTTGTTGTTTGACATTTTCTACCAGTTTTTTAATTCATGTAATATTAATATTTTATATGAAGTATAAGACATTTATCCATATAAAAATGAATTTCAATTAGAAACTTTAAAAAATAAAGGTATTTTGAATGAATCATAAAACTATTCAATTCAAACCTACCTTAATTGATGTTAATATTGATAAGAATTGAGAGAATTTATCAATATATCACTTTCACAATCTACATCATATCTTTAAAAAAATTAAGAAACGTACTTCAATTAGGTTTGAAACAATATAAAAATGTTGTTGAATGTAAAATTTCACAAAAATATTAGAATACCTAATTACCTTTTGAAACTATAGAAATGTTTATGTTGAATTTGACTTCTTATGAAAGTTAACGTAAAAGGTAGTTCAATTAGATTTTGAGACAATGCATAACATTTTATTAAATGTGAGTGTTTCATATATAAATTCGCAAAAAATGTCAAAGTAATCCATTCAACTTTTAAAACTATAGAAAGGATTATCATGAGTGTACATTATTATGAAAATGTAAAAGAAATGTTCATATGTTAAATATGAATTAGCTTCTTAGGATTTGTTGGTTAAGATTATGTTATGTATGGAACTTGCTATTTGACATTTTCTACTCAATTTTTTTTTTGATTGGTAAATGTCTATGCTAGAGGATTATATTGAAATTAATAACATTTACATGGTCTAGAGTATATTTTATAAATCAAAATTTGGGCTTGCAACCCCAATTGATCAGATTCTACGACCATCAAATGCTCTCCCATTACATTGTAAATTTGAAGGAATAAGGCCATTCAAGTGGGCAAAATCAAGAAATTTGTCTTCCTTGTCTGCATTATTCAGTTCATCCCCCAATAACCTCCATTCTAAAAATATGAGCACAATTCCTGTGAATGCCCTATGGCGCCTTAAAGAAGGGCCCTTTAATCCAATAGAAAGGGAAAATAGTTGATGGTCTCACTTGGAACCGAGAATAAAATTAGGTCTCCCAGGTGGGGCATTCTAGTGCCAACAATGACTTAGTTAAGAACAATAGCCAATCCCATTAGAAAATTTTGGTCAAATAATTGTGTGGTTAACGCCAACACCTTCTCCTTTGAGGCCTGGATATCTAGAAGAGAAGCAACAAATCTTGAAGAGATATTAAAGTTATCTCATGGATACTCTATCCTACTTAGGTGTCCATAGCCAAGAATGAGCTTGACTGCCAAAATTACCGAAGACTTTGAAATGCAGAGAAGTCTTTTGAGCCTTAAATCCATAATCTCATGAAAGGAGACTTGACGACAATTGTAGGAAAGAGATATGGGGGTATCCGCCCCAAAACAATAAATTGGCTCAGGGTGCCTTCTTATGATGAAGCCAAAAAGAGCTTCCTCCACCCTTAAGCAGACCTAAAAGGAAAACTTCTCTACAATTTAATCACATAAATCTTCGACCTTCGAAGCCGACAAAATGATAGGGAAAGGACAAGACTTAGCTTTTCCTTTCTTTAAAAAAACCTCCCAACATTCTCGCACATTCCAAATCTCATAAATGCAAAATGCTTGGAGTTGTTAAGCCCAGAAAGAAGGTGGTGGAAAAATAAGATTCCAACACTTGGGCATTAATTAACCGGTCCTTAGAGTGATGCCAACACGACAACACTAGCCTCCACCAGCAATTATAAGTACTTTCCCCCTTTGCTTGAAGATTTGTTAGATTTGCTGACCTCATCAAAACTTTCTAATCCTCGCCTTTGGAGCACATAGATAAAATTAATTATTTATCAGCATCCACTCCGTGACCAAAACACAACTTGGATTGGACATGGCCAGGGATAACTTTAAGAACCCCCCCCCCCCCCCCCCCGAGGCAACTGTGTAAAATCCTGGCGAATCAGACATTATTTTTGGGGGGAAATTTTCATATCGATGGTGATTTTTTTTTTTAAATGAGGAAAAAATTATTTTGTATTGGCAATTTTTTTCTAGGGTATGAAAATGCCATAAATTTCTGGTGAATAATACCTTGTTCTATGGGGAACATATTTATTGTGGGAGGTGAATAATTATTGTTAAAAGGAACAAATATATAATTGTATGAGCAAAAAATTTTACTCCGAAGGAAAAATTATTTAAATGTATTGGCGATTTTTATCCACCGCTTGAAAATTATTTAAATGTATTGATGATTTTTATCCGCCGCTTGAAAATTATTTAATTTGTTTTGGCAAATATTTTGTTATTTATGGTACATTATATAATTCATTGGCGATTTCATAAATTCATTGCCATTAATAGACAAGGCACATCACATCACATCACATCAATACATCACATCACATAATACATTGAGTCCGGACTCTGCACGATGTATCAATAAGCACAGCCTCTTTGACACGTAAAGGGTGACACATACCTAAAATCTATCAATGATTTTAAACCGTTTGATGATCGTAGATCAATGGCTGAAGTTTTATTTCAGCCCAATTTTTTGAAGAGAACATAGCTCACTAGAAAGTGCCCGGAATGGAATTGGATTCAATAGACACGTATCAAATGTCACGAATCATGATCGATAATTTTGATAATTTAATATATATCTATTCACTTACGTCAATCCACTCTGTCCCCATGACTTCCAATGTGATACTTGGCAATTTGGTACTGGTTCATAGCTGTTTCCAATTTCGCACACTCGTGCATTTATGGGAAAGATTTGCAGAGATACGAAAGATTTAAATTTTTTTTACAGCACTTAATATTGTTAAAGAAGTAATTATTACAATCAAGAGCTTCAACAATTTATATACGATCTCTGCTTCTTTCATCTTCAATTAGCCTTTGCCATTTAGTAGATAAATCGTCAGAGCTCACGGTATTTTAGGTTTATAGGCTCACTGCTCAGATTGTTCAATTTGTTAATCTGTTTTCTCAAGATGGACACTCCCATCCACTTGAGAAGCATTTTTGCAGAGGACCAGAGGGCCTTTCTAGGCTCCATTAGAGACCCAACCCTCCAATCAGTCTGCAAGGAGGTTGGGTCGTTCACCAATGAGGCTGTGCGGATGGTGCTGGGCAAAGAATTTCCGCGAAACGAAAATAGGTACCGTGTTAACACGAACCTTTACATCTCACTTTTTTGCATCTCTTCTAGACTTGGGAGGAGACAAGGTGGATATGCTGATGCTATTGAGGAAGGTTTTTAAGGAAAACTTTCTTGTAGACGACATTACTCTTATCGTTCTTGCAGAAGTAGGGGTGGGGATCCCTTGGGTGAGTGATTTATCCAAGCTTCTCCTCCCTGACCAAACACTGCTAGTGGCAAGGCAACCGTTTCTCCTAAACTTGAATGTAGAGCAGCTGACGCATCATAGAAAATGGGCGCGGATTGGCAGGGACTTCCTTCGGAAATGGTTCCTCCTGGACGACTTTCCAAACTACATGTGGCTTGAAGAATTCTCCCAGCTTATGCTGTCTGAAGAATTCTACATGGAAGGAGGGCTAGATTCTTAGGGCAAAATTGTAAACAATTCCACTACCTGTAGTTTTTTTTCCCTATGTCCTTGAACCCTAACAGGCTGAGTGCCAGTGGCTCACTCATTTTGGCTTTTAAGTTTTTGGGGGACTCAAGTCTTTGACGAAAAAATTGTAAACTTCAAAAGCATAAATATTAATGATAATTTTTCAAATTCCAGTTTGTTTCAGTTTGCCTCTTATAGTCTTATGGATATAAAAATGCTTTCTATAATTTTATTTCATTTTTATTAATTAATTTCTTTCAAGTACTTTTTGTATATGAGCTACGTTATTCCAATTATTTGTTAAACAATGGAAATAAATTTAATACTGTGATCTTTTTTATGTAATGCTATAAAAAAAATTCAATTCGTTCCATTAATTATTTGTACATTGATTATGGTTGATTATAATTTTATAAATATATACTATATAGTCATTCAAAATACAAAATTTCAAAAGTATCAAGATACAAAAGTTTATCGGTAAAGGTTTTTTCATTCTATTAATTCAAAAGTTTCAAGATACAAAATTTGCCCACAACTTATAGCAAGTAGACAAAAAAACTAGTTCATTGCCGATAGGCCGCTCACTTAGTCTCACTATCCCCCTGGGTCGCCTCCTCCTAGTCCCTTCCCTCCTCGGAGGTCGATGCTTTGGTTTTCCCTTTTTCCGCTTCAGCTTTCATTTTAGGAATGCAGTTTAGGCACCCAAAGTCGGGGTCGCCCTCCAAGCTTGCTAGTAGCTGTATGGCCCTTCCTTCTTCAGCCCTATCTCTCAATGCCCTACCAACCTCCATCCTTGCCACCACATGCAAAGCCTTCAAGACTTCATCCACCCTCGTTAATTTCACAAAGAGTTTCATCGCTTCCCACCCCACTCGGGCTCATTCATGGCACTGGTATTTGATTTCATCCTCTGGGCCATGAATGAAAGGAAGCAATTACTCCTGGTCATCCCCTTCCTTAATTCGATGCCAACTCCTAGCACCACCCACTCCAAGATTGAATCTAGGTTAATCAAAAACTCCCCATCAATCAATTTGACCAATGTGAGTTTTACCTTTTCCACCTCCGGTTCAAATTCACAGGCCCACGCCATAATCAGAGAGTAAACCTCCATGTTAGTTCGATACCGGTGACTGATATGTGCCACCTCCTCTGCAAGCATCAGTTGAGCTACCGCCTACAACTTCTCCTCCTTAAACCTGAACAGTCCTTGCATTCATTTATCAGATACTTTGCCCAAAAAGGGCACCAACTTCTTGTCTAGTTCGAAGTGTGAAATTGGCCTCCATTGTCACCTGCAATTTCAAAATCACTTCCTGCAAAAAATGTCTTACAAAAGGTATGATTCTACAAACTATAGATTTGTTCTACAGCTGCTTCAAAGCAAAAAGTGGTACACACTACACAGATCAAAAGGTAAAAAAATCTGCCTCCGTCTTATAGGCCGGGTAATGAATGTGCACGATAAGACATTAATGCCATGAGATCAGGAAAAAGATTTCCTATCATCCTCCCCTTCCTCCGTTCATGCGACATGTCGCAGGCAACTCCTTCTGCAACAATTAATCGCCACCTTGGCATTTGTACTTTCCAAATTTGCTCGCCTTAACAGATTGAGGACTATAGTTGCACATTTTTAAAAATTAATACACTAAATTTATGTTGAACTTTTATATATATTTTTAAACTATTTTTGAAAATTATATATCGTAAACATATTTTCAAAGAATTTTGTTAAACTTTAAATTAATATTTTAGATTTAATATTGAATGTTTTCTTTTTAATATTAAACTTTTACCTTTCAAATTGTATATCAAAATTTATATTTTTATTTAGTTATTTGTTTTATTCTAGAAACTAAGTTTCATGTTTTATACTATTTTTGAATTTCAAATTTTTACAAATAATATTAACATTATATTTAATAGTTATCTCAAACTATTGCACATCTTTAATTACAAATAATATTAACATTATATTTAATAGTTATCTCAAACTATTGCCCGGAATTGAACATTTTAAATTTAATTAAATTGAATTAAGTCTATAGTCTATAGACTATAAATCTCTTTTTCGGGCGGAATTTCAAAATGATTAAATAGACTTTAAAAACAGACCTAAAAAGTAACACGAGTATGGTGACGTGCCAAAAAAATGGCAGAAGTCGTGGGACCCACTTCATCTTAAAACAAGTACCATGGGCCGTTGGATGAACAAAGATCAACAGCTAGGGTGGATTTCGACCCGAATGTGGGAAGTGAACACCTTTCTGAGAACTTCACTCGGAATTGGACATTTTAAATGTAATTAAATATAATTAAGTCTATAGCCTAGATTATATTTAATTATTTTTTGGGCGGAGGTTTAAAATGATTAAGTATACTACAAATCAAACTCGAAAAGTGACACGATTATGGTGACATGCCAGAAAAATGGCACAAGTCATGGGACCCACTACATCTTAAAACAGGTACCATCGACCATTGGATGAACAAAGATCAACGACTTAGGGTGGATTTCGAGGTGAATGTGGGAAGTGAACAAATTTTTGAGAACTTTGCCCGAAAAAGTGACACGAGTATGGTGACGTGCCTGGAAACTGGCAGAAGTCACGGGACACACGACAACTGACAACAGGTACCATCGTCCATTGGATGAGAAAAGATCAACGACTTAGGGTGGAATTCGGCCCAAATGTGGGAAGTGAACACATTTGGGAGAACTTCGCCCGGAATTGAAACATTTTAAATTTAATTAAATATAATTAAATCATTAAAGCACTTTTTCGGGCAGAAGTTTAAAATTATTTAACAGACTTAAAAATCAAACCCGTAAAGTCACAATAGGTACCTTGGTCCCTCATCCATTGGATGAGAAAAGATCAATGACTTAGGGTGGATTTCGACCCGAATGTGGGAAGTGAACACATTTGGGAGAACTTCGCCCAGAATTGAAATGTTTTAAATTTAATTAAATATAGGTAACTCTATAAAGAACTTTTTCGGGTGGAAGTTTAAAATTATTAAACAGACTTAAAAAATAGACTCGTAAAGTCACAACAGGTACCTTGGTCCCTCGTCCATTGGATGAGCAAAGATCAACGACTTAGGGTGGATTTCGGCCCAAATGTGGGAAGTGAACACATTTGGGATAACTTCACCCGAAATTGAACGTATTACATTTAATGTCCTCAGAATTTATACTGAAGTTACGAAGTAGTGAATGTTTTGTCCTTCGGCGTCAAATAGTTATTAATAATAATTAATAAAATTACAACATGATTCTTGATGTCCTCGAAATTTATACTGATTTACTGAAGTAATGAATGTTTTGTCCTTCAGCATCGAATACTTATTAATAGTAATTAATTTTGTCCTTCGGTATCGAATAGTTAATAGTCATTGATAAAATTACAACATGATTCTAGATATTTTGCCCTTTAGGTTTTACTTTTCTACTTTTCAAAGTTTTCAAAATAAGAGACTTGTAAATCATAATCGTCTCTCATTTCTTGGACATACTTGTGAATCGAGGGAGATTCAGAAACAACTACTAGATTGAGGAATGCAAGTTGCAACAGAGACTGTCTGCGCCAATCTAGTGAAATAGAAATTTTAATTTCTGGGTAAAATCTAGAACACCTACATCCCACCTTTTTTGCTTTTGGTAATCTTGTGGTCCAATTTGAGGGTTAGCATTTTCAGGTTTTTATCTAGCATTATTTTGAATTATTGACAATAATAGTGATGGGGAAAACAGGAAGCAGCAGTTCAACAAGAAGCCAAGTGAAAAACAAAATGTACCTAACCAAACTGGTTAAAACACTAGGTTTCACTGATGAATACCATGATATTTATGACCCTGCTATCCATGGTGAAAAGTGTATCATAGATAATAGATATACATTGTCTAGTAAGGCGGGAGATGCAAACAAGGTAAAATTTATTGTTTTCAACCCAATGTTACAACAAAAAACAAATAAATCGCATCATGGGATGTTGGATTGGGAAGCATGGTGTTTCTTGAAGTATTCCCTTGCCCTGATTTAGTCATGGTCTACGCCGAAAATTATGATGAAGATAAAAAACAATTGTTAATAAAAATACAAAAGAGGAAATTCTATCCATAAACGAGGGAGAATTTGCTCATTTGTTGAACCTAGGTTTTGAAGCCAAAAACTCAAACGTCCAAATTGACCTTGAAAAGCTAGTAGGGAATTATGAGAGTTTTGAGCCAAGTCACAGAGATTCATTTATCAAAGCTCTAATAAAGAGTGGTATTGGTATTGTGCTGGATCAGAATCATAAGCCTTCTTATGATTCTAACTGTTTTGTTCCATGGGTTGGGGATACTATTTCCTTGCTGTCATTTTGCCAGTGATTGGAAAATGATAGGGAAGTAGGTGCAAGCCTTCTTGAAATGATTTATAATATCGATTGTGTAGGTCAGCCAGTAAGATATAATTTTGTTGAGCACGTTGTTCAATCCATGCAAAAATAATTACTAATGATCAAAAAAGGTTCCTGTAAGACATTTAGGTTCTCATCCTACTTGTGCTATCTCCTTCTATCCAAGTATCATGCAGTATTCAAGACCAACAAGCTTCAAATTGTGAGCTATAAGATTGATGAGAAGACTAGGAAGAGAACAAAGTGTCCAATATATGATTGGATGCCAAAGATAAGGATGCATGATAATAGGAAGAACTACAGCCATTTTGTAGACTTCTTTTTGGCACCAATGTATAATGAAATTACAAGAACTCTAATGCCTAGGTTGCCCGTGTCTTGTAGAGATTGCATTGAACTCGGAAGTCAAATAGAATTGGCCGACTAGTTCTTCATGGAAGAATTCATTGTGTTAAGGTTTTACGGATCGGGAGTAAAACCATACAGACTTCCAATACATGTGACAAACAGGGTATTTGCATTAGAGTATGTATGACAATTGGAGAGCACATATAGGCACTTCCATGGTCAGCAAAAGAAGAGCATATTTCCTTCCTTGCCTTTCTCATGTGGAGGGTTCACATTTGAGAGACAAGCATTCAATGTGGACATGATTTTTTGAGAGTTTTTAACTTTGGTGATGAGGGTCTCTAGTAGAATGATCCAATCAGTGTAGTTCAAGCAAGGCTTAAGAAAAATGGGAACTCTTTAGCGTTATGTCAACATGAAAGTAAACCATTGCTAGAAAAGCTTAGAAACATGGACTCCCGGGATAAGGTTAAAAAAGAGATGGAGAAAATTGCAGCTAACAAAAATATTTCAACTGAAGAAATTTCATCACAAATTATGGCATTGCAAATGCACACAAAGAGGACAACAGAGGAGGGCCAGGGCATCCAAAATAGGAGGTCCTACAATTTCTACCTAAAATCTACTAATCCATCTAACAAATATATTCCCAAATCAATTCTGCATGAATGTAAAGAGAATTATTTCACTCAAACCAAAATAAATGATTTTTGGAATATGAGGAGGAATCTCAATGAACCAAAGACAAGTGCAGAATTTGAGAGCATCAATGAGGATGTAGAGTTTAGCAAATTGTGGGATATGGAGCATGGCGGGACTGAAGGTGATGATGATGAGCATGAGGTTGCAGTTGAGCCTCCTCCAACAACTACTACAGTCCTGAAAATATTAGGTGGAGTCAGTGAGTCCATGAAAGAAAAATATAGCAAAGGGGCAAACCTTGTGGAAAAAATGGGTTTTGAAGGTGGTGGTCTAGGTCCCAGAGGAGATGGCATTTGGTATCCACTTCAGGTACAACTTCCATCACAGTCAAAATCAAAAGGTCATCTTAAACTAGTCATTGGACTTGATTCTTCAGATTCATCACAGATAGGTACTACTCATTACCCTCAGGGTCCACCTACATTTGTTTCAGGTTCAAATCCACAACCACCAGGTCCACCACCACATCATGGTATTCCCATTGGTGGTGAATCAAGTGCCACTGCTACTGGTGGGGAATCTGGGGATAGTATTCCTATTATTGTTCAGTCAAGTGCCACTGTGATTGGTGGGGTTGGCATGGGTACTACTACTGATACTAGTTGTCTTGGTGTTGGACAAGGGCAACATCAAAATTTCTCTCACAAGAGGCCACTAGAGGTAGATACTCAATCTCATACTATTGAGAATCCTATATCAAGTGCCACTAACACTAGGAATCAATCATTTGCAGCTTCAGCTCACACACCTCAAAAGACTATGAAAACTACACATGAAAGTGTCAGTGGGAGTGGGACAACATCAGGAACTGTTGTTGGTAATCCTGGTCAAGCATTAGTTAAAAGCATAGGAATAAGTGGAACTAGAGCCTATGGTATTCCTATGTCACCTTTCAAACATTCAATTGCTTTAGCAAGCCTAGATTTTCAATTTCATGATTACTATGAAAAATATGAACACACAACAAAAGCAAATAAAGAAAAAAAGAAAGCATTTCATAGGAATTCCGTGTCTGAAGTTGTAAACGAATAGCCTGCAAGGAACAGGGTATTTCCAACATATGACCCACAGAAAGATATGATGGAGTTCATGGTTGTTATGCCCCCAGGCCCATCTAAAGATAAAAATCCACCACACAGTCAGATAGATCCCTCTCAATTTCAAGTTAGCACCCTCCAAATGGATTTTTCCAAAGTACATAATGTAGACAAAATTAGTGTGTCAAAAAGGACTAACGAAGTGGTCTACACTTCACTGCTAAAGGTGGAGAGAGAAAAAATAAACCGGAGAAACAAGTAGAAAAGTTATAGGCAGACCTGGAAAATAAAAAAATCAAGGAGGAAAGCAGTAGATAGCAAGTGCAATGATTTACAGAAAAGGATAAAAAATTTGGGCTCTGCAGTAGAAATTGCAGAGCAGGAGAAGATGGATGCAGAATTCAAGGACCTGACAGAAAAACTGGCTGAAAGCAGTAAAAAAATTGTTGAGGAAAAAGCCAGTTTTCAAAAATTATACAAAAGTTATGAGTCTGCTGCCACCGAAATGAGAAAATTACAGGACCTATTGGATCATGGGAAGGAAAAAGAAAAACATTTGCAAGAGGAAGTAGAGGAAGAAAGAAAAAAATGTGCACAAATGAAAGAAGACCTGCACAATGCAAATGATAAAATAAAAACTTTGGAGGATAGATTGGAGTGAGAAGTTGTGTGAATGGTTTCAATTCACTGAAAGTATGAGACAAATTTTTATAAAAATCAAAGGACACTATGAGAAGCGCACACATGTTTATTCAAAAGAGGAAATGGCAAAAACAATTATGAAAGTAGTCTACAGTTCCAGTGACAGCTACTTGGCATCCAAGGGAATTAAGAGCCACATTGATGCCACAGTTAGGACATCATCTATCATTCAAAAATTCCAAAAGCTAAGGGAAACATCAGAAGTTATGGAAAGTTGTGGAAAAAGATAGCAAAGCTGCAAGAAAAGAAAAATAATTCGATTAAACTTAGTTTGCCCAAGCCTGTTGACACATCAAATAAATTAATTGGAGAAGAAGCTTACAAAAAAATCATGGAGATAAAAATGAAGTCTAATTTAGACTTGCTTCCAAAGGACACAACTCCCAAAAGCTTTCTGGAATTCATCCAACCATTTACAACTCTAAATTTGGTATTGGATGAAATAGTGATGTCAAGTAAATCTTCTAAATGTGGAATATTGACGAAGTTGGAGTTGACTTTCCATAGTTTACAAAATATTGACCTTCCATTAGACGAAGAGTGGAGCACCCTACAAAAACTGGGACAAAATTCTTAAGAATCATAGTATGTATTGCACAATTTTCTTCTTTTATTCTTAATTTCAAGGTTTTATGTTTTTTCTGTTTGCTATTTTGCTAATTCAGCCTATGAATCTATGATGCACTCGCTATTGCTATTTTGCTAATCCAGCCTATGAATCTATTTTATGAATAAGAAAAAAATAGCACTCACTATTGCTATTTTGCTAATCCAGCCTATGAATCTATGATGCACAGTGCAAAACTTTAGCCAGTAAATTTGTATTCTCAAATTCTCCCTTGCTTTAACATTTATTCATTTCTCTATTTTTGATTAGTAGGTTTTAGGCATTGCTATTATCTATGTTTGATTTGTCATGGCGTGAATTAATATTTAATTTTGAACTCTATTTTTTGAACAAGTGACATCAAACATGTACCAGATGTTAAATTGCTAATACGACCTGTGATGGCCATATAAATATGTGTTGAGTTTGTGTTTTTGATGTTCAGTGTTCACATGTTGCAAACTTGCAATTCGACCTGAAGCCATTGTTGCTCCCTTGTTTCTATAAAAGGGAATTCAGGGTCATTTGCAATTTTGCAAAGGGTTCTGAAACTTTGTATTCACTTTTGCATGGACATTAGAGAATCACACAGGAGTTGTTGTTGCTCTCTTGTTTCTATAAAAGGGAATTCAGGGTCTTTTGCAAAGGGTTCTGAAACTTTGTATTCACTTTTGCAATTGGCATGGAGAATCACATAGATTGGTGTATTACTATTGAATGAATTGTATCATATGGCTATATTTTGAAAGAATTAATGAAAATCTAAGTTCTGTACATGTGTATTACTATTGAATGATTTATATCATATGGTTCTGAAATGTATCACACAGATTTGAGACTCAAACATGTATAAATAAACAATAAACATCTCTGTAATTGTATCAATAAACACATTGTGGTTTTTTTTTATTATGCTATTTTAAATCTGGAAATAGAAAGTTGAAAAATACAATTACAAATCAATATTAAATTCTAATTGCAAAAAGTAATATGCTTTTGCAATATGAATGATGAGATATAGTAATAAGATTAATAAATACCAATATCTTACAGTTGCCATTCATCCTCATCAAATTCAGTGCTTTCTTGATTTTGATTCTCATCTGTGGTTTCTTCACTCTGAGTCTGAGTTTGCATATCTTCGCCATACTGCATCTCAACGCTACCATTAGGTCCAATAGTCCCACTGGCACTTTGGTTTGAAGTGTTGCCCAAACCTCTTCTTTCACATTTGGATCTCCAGATTTGCAGTGCCCTATCGTAAGGAAAAGTATGGACATCATACCTAGATGTATAGAGCCTCAAGCAATTTTCCAAATTTTTGTCTAGTTTGTTTCTTAGCTTTGATTTTAGGAACCCCAAAGCACTGAAAACTCTCTCATCTTCCACCGAACCCAATATCATGATAAGACATAAATCAGAAAGCTTCACATATTCTGTCATTGAATCACGCAAGGATGGGTTCTTAGCTATATATTTCCAAAGCCTTGTTATTGATCCCTCTTCACTGGGGTTCTCCATTTTGGCATATTGTTCTTTCATAGTGTATGCAAAATGAGATGATTGCTCTCGAAGATGAGTTTCATCTAATATTCCATTTATAGTTACTCCATTAAATTCTTTGGATATGCAAAATTGTTTTATCAAAGTCAGTAGCTTACTTCGAAAATTAGATGCACTATTGAGGCTCCAATAATGAGGAAACACAATAGACATGTCTTTGAGTAGGTTGTCAGGAGGGAATCTGCTTCTAATTTGTGAGGAAAGATCATATGCAATTTTCTTCACAAAAGTAGTTACAGTCTCAACAATCTTGTCAAAATCTTCCTTTGTAACTCTTGCTAGTTTCTTCCTGGGGAGCTTTCCTGTTTCCTCGGGGTCGATCGTGGCATAGAAGTGCATTGGTATCTCAACTCCCCGTAAATTGGCACATACCTCCCCGTCTGCACCGATTTGTAAAAATTTATCAGGATTGTTCAAATCTGTGAGTGTCCACCACTTAACAAATTTTTCATCAGATAGTGTTGGTTGATTTCGATAGAGATTGTCAAGGGTCATGCATGTCATCTTATGCAGTGTAGCATATTCTGCAATATACAAAGCTCTTTTTTGGGCAGCCTTCATAATATTCCTCATTTCCTCTAGCATGGGAAAAAGAGCTGCTAAAGTTAAGAGTGTCTCTAAATTACTTAACCTACCAAGAAGTTCAGGAAATTTCGGTTGATCTGATTCGTCGCGAGTTGTGTGAAATAGTCCAATCAAGGATGAATATTATGAAAACACTTGATGCGCTGGACCATCCAAAGAGATCCATCTAGTATCATTATCCTTGAGAAGCTTGTTTCCATCAGTTAATCCATCAGTAAAGTGTTGAAATTCCATAAATCGTTTGGGACTTTGATAGAAGTGTGAGTAGAGCTCTTTGATTAAAATTTCAATTTTTTAAACCGAAGCAAACTTGCTCACAATTCCAAAAGCTAGATTCAATCTGTGAGCCATGCAGTGAATTGCAGTAATGTATGGTGCAAATGAAGTTTCAATCTTTGTACAAAGACCATTCCTGTGACCTTGCATTATCGAAGCTCCATCTGCTCCAACACAAACCAGTTTTTTGGCTACCATCATGTCATCCATACCTCCATATTCAATTAAACTTCTCTTTACTAGTTGAAATAAATTTTCCACTATCACACTCTCCTTCATTTTAGCAATAGATAGTAGATGAGGTTGGTGGGTATGATTCTCTATAGTATAAACATGCATGCATACCCATGAAGCATTGTCTACTGCCGTAACTTCATCTAAAGAAAATACAATGAAGTTTGACTCTCTTATTTTTTCCTGTACACCTTCTTTTTCAACCTCAGCAAGACAACTTGCCCATTCCCATCCACTGTTTACTGACTAGTGTCTATTAGGATAGTTAGGAACTTTCAAAAAGTGTAATAAACCACTAATTTATGGGAAATCTATCATAGCACGCCCTCTGCTCAAAATATGAAAAACAACGCTTAACTGAACAACTTTTCCCAGTTGTTCTATTTGCATTGCTTTTCCAAAAACAACTACAATAGAACCTTTAACTTCAGCAGGCTTTGTTTGTAATTTCTCATGAAAATAATACTCTTCAGCATTCCTCACATGCTTACATTCATCCTTTGTTTTCCATCTTATCACTGATTTTTCAACCCCATCTATCATTTGTTTTTCATAAACTTTACCCATATGCTTTTCTATGGTGTAAAATTTTAGCTGCAACCTAATTTCCTTGTTATGTTTCCAAGTGCAAATCTTACACCTACATTCTATTGGAGGCTCGCCTTCAATTGGATTCTTGATTGGTTCAATGAATGGATACTTTGATGCCCAATTAATTTGAAAATTCCTCACTAACATATCCCACTCCTGATCCTTTTTTGATTGTGGTTCACCCTTTTTTGATATGTCTTTTCTTTTCCCTTCCGTGCATTATCATCAATGGCATTATCACCCAAGTCGATTATATCATTCCAGCTAACTTGGGTATCTACCAGATAATCTTCTTCAAGATCATCCTGATCTGAGATATCAGGTTCGTCGTCGTCTTCAACATGTGGTGCAGGTGGTGAATTTTGTACTTGTACTTGTGATGATGTACCTTCCTGATTTTCAGCAGTACCATAATCTTTTCCAATGCCAAAGTACGAAGACAACGTTCTTCTTTTTGTTGGCCTCTCCTGGACTTCCCCACATTCAGGTTTCCTACCCCTCTTCTTGTTTGACATCTCCAATGAAATAAAGGCTACCAAAAAAATATCAATTTGCTGAAGAAGCAATAATAGACTATAATGTATAATATACCACTTCAAAAATATGATCGCTCACCTTTAGGCTTTAGGTCACTAGCAGTCGCCAATACAATCAACAAAAATGATTTTCCTTGGTCTAAAACTTCGCTATTGATCAAAATTCAGAGCCTGGAACCCACTAGATTGTGTTGAGATAGATCTGATCTTTGCATGTATTTATACCAATCCTTATATGGCGAATTCTGCGGGAATTTTATATGGTATACAAATATTTGGCAAATCCTGTGTAACTATAACACGACTTATGTAATTTTCAAGGCGATTCTAGGTCATCCAAATAATAGGCGAATACAATATAGTTGGCGAAAGTTGGGGTGAATGGAGACACGCATCGACAAGATGTCAGGTGAATTGGGTCCCCTTGGCTAACAAATCTTCACATGCCTATAGGCGAATTAAGGTCATCTATTAAGGCAACCTCAGAGAGTGTAGGCGAACCAATTAAATTTACCGTGTGTCCACCATATATTCTATTGGCGAAATCATCGCATAGAAACATTTAATTGCATAAAACATATGGCGATCGGGTCCTGACTTTGACGGAAATTGATAATGTTCTGGTGACATGGCCACCCCCAGATAGTACAAAATATTCACCATTTCCGACATGGCCGACGTGAAAAATTTGCCATTGGCGAATATTTGCCACTAAAGTAAACTCTGGACATGGCATGACTTTGAACTACGAGGCATCCAACTCAGCTTCCACAGTGTTGATCACAATTATCTAGTCCTATTCAACAAATGCGAGGAGAAAGGATCCACAAAAATCAAAATAGTGTTTTCTTTGCATACCTTACTTGGCGGGAAAGACCTGATTTAAAAGAGAAGACCGTTGAAATTTAAATGGGGAACTCTTCATTTGAATTCAAAAATATTGCCCAGCTAAATAGAAGCCCAAAAACCTCAATGGATACTTTAGAATTTAAATTGGCCTATATCCAACTATAGTCTTCCCTACTCCTTGGGGAAAAATGATTAAAGGCTGAGATCAGACGCCCACCAACTCATAGAAGTGATAGCCAAAACCAACTTAGAAAGAGCATCAACATCCATATTTGCTTCTCTATATATGTGGTTGCAGGTGTAGCTATCAAAGGTGGACAAAAATATTAGAATTTTGTCCAACAATGCTTGCAACTTCCAATTAAAAGAATGATACGTTTTAATTGCATTTATAATAATGGTAGAGTCCCCTTCAATAGCTAAGTTCCTGATGCGTCAATTGGAACACTTAGAAAGACCAAACAAGAGGGCCTTAAATTCTGCTATATTGTTTGTGTCCGGATGAATAGGCACAACCATCTTTCCCATAACTATTCCCTTGTGATCTCTTACTACACATCCAACTCTAGAGGATCCTGGATTTCCTTTAGAAAACCTGTCAAAGTTGAATTTGAGCCAACCCAATTGGGGAGGAAACCATGCTACACTTCCTCTATCACCCGTCTTCTTGCCTAAGCAAGGGGGAATTTTGATTCCATTCCATGTAAACCTCATTTTACCATCCCATGACATGAAATCCTTGTCCAAGTTGAGAGAAAGAGAAAGTCTATTGTTAATGTTCTCAACAATGGCTGCTTCCAAAGAAGATAAAACTAACTCAACACTTCTAGATTTGCCATCAAATAATATACTGTTCCGCTCCTTCCAAACCTCCCATACTAGAGAAGAGGGAGCAATTTCCCATTGAGAGCTTAAAATTCCATCTCTCGGCCTGATTGACCAACTTATGAAGAGGGAAACAATGTCATTTGGGAGGGCAGTTATCCAACCAAGTTTAGCACATAACCACCTCCAACATTTTGCAGAAAAAATGACAATTTAGAAGGAGATGGTCTACAGATTCCTTTTGAGCTTTACAAAGAACACACCTTGAAGGGCCCTCAAATGCTATCTTCCTGAATCTCTCTGCTGTAAGGATATTTTTCTTAACTACCATCCATGCAAAAATGCCAACCTTGGGGATAATTTTGCTATTCTAGAAAATCGTTTGGGGCATACATTGATCCTTTGAGTCCACTTAGTTAGCAAGGACATTATATCCTACCTTAGCAAAATATTGGCCTGATTTTGTAGGGGACCAAATCAAAGAATTAGTTCCATTTCTGAAGACCAGTTGCCTATCCTTGAATAAGCCTAAAAGCTGGTTTAACTCATTTAAGGAAAGAGGGAGGCCTTCCAATTTTTTCAAACTCTAGCCTAGGAAGGGATTATCCCTTCAAAATTCAACATAATCCTTGATATGTAGTCCCCAATGATGTCTTAACCATTCCCTTGTTGTTGGAATGGAAATTAAACTATCTATACTCGAGAATCCACCCCAAGAATCCTCCCAAAAAAGACAAGAGGAACCATCACAAACATCCCAAGAAATGTAATATTCTATTAGATGTCTGTATTTGAGGATAAAATTATAGGTCTAAGACCCTTTTGGATGATTATGTTGGTGTAAATAAATATTCATTATGGATATTATTACACTTTACTTAAGTTAACTTAGGATAATGCATGTCTTCGTAGTTTGGATTTGAAACACTTAGGGAAGTGTGCATATAGGGATAGAGCTTGTAGGAGAAATTCCACCTTTTGTGGTCTTATTTTGCTATTACACTCCACATTTGGTGGGTCATCCACCTCTTGTGGAATATTATATTATTTCTCCTACCTACCCCTAGTATTTCTTACCTACCCTTGTTTCTCATTGAGCCACATGTCATGATTGTGTGCTCGTACATCCATATGGCCTTGCCTATATAAGCATGCCTATATTCATTGTATTGATCAATCCAGTTGATCATTTTCATATTGATGAGAATACAGTTTGTTCTTCTCATTCTTTTGTCTCTATTTTAATACTTTTCATTGTGCCCTTGATCTTGGCAAAATCTCACATGGTATCAGAGCCATTGGGGCTTCATTGATTGGTTTTTGGAGACATCGTGGAAGGCTTCTATTTTTAGATTTGAGGGACTGCATTTTTTGGAGGCATCTTAGAGCGTTTTCAACCTCAACATTGCATCCGAGAGGCTGTTTCCATAAAAATCGAGTATAAATTAGACCTATTTTGGCAAAAATCAATTTTTGGGTGTGGAGGAAATTTTCTGCCCAATTCGGGTGGTATGGTACGGAATTTTTGGATTTTTTTCCAAAAAAAAAAAAAATTTTGAAAATTATTTTCTAGTTTGAAAAAAAAAAAAATTGAAAATTATTTTTGGGATGCGTACCTTTTGCCCAGTCAACAATGCATAGTTAGTGCCCAGTTAGCAGCATCCAGTCAGCGCCCAGTCGACACCTAGTCAGCATTTGCTTTGGAAATTTTTAGACCCCTCTCCGTTGAGCAGTTTGGATTTTTGGGTCAACTTTGGAGGCCCATAACTTGCTCAATTTTGCTCCTTTTTGGGTGAATTTTTTTTTTGATTTGGGCTAATTTTTCGTGCTCTTCACAATGGTATGGTTTTCTTTTTGGTTTTGGTGTAGGGGTTTTTCATAATTTATAGATTCTCTCAGCTGTACCTGTCCAATCCTCAATTTTGCAACTTCAAAGGCCTTGTTTGAGCTCATACGACCTCCTTTTCAAGTGCCATTTTTTTGAAAGTGCATGTTTTTTCTTCTACTTTCATAATCTATGATCGGATTTCAAAGATTTTAAGTAGAAATTGTACTTTCAGATATTGGTCTTATTTGGCCTATTTGGTACTTGTAAATTGCTTGGATCTTAGTTTAGATCTCTTGCACTATTAGTTTGAGTCTCTTTTGGCCCTATTGAAGCAATTGTAAAATTGAAATCAGAAGTCCACTTTGTCATTTTTTGCAAGTGGTCCATTGTACACGCACTAAGTATAAAGTGCCAAAACATCACTTGTGGGATGGTTCTTTGATTGAGTGAATTTGGGGGGGTGTCTTGTGTGATTGTGCCTCTCTTTCCTTGTGCTCTTTTATTTTGGTTGCAATGAGTCCTCATAAATTTCCACCTTTAACTCCACATAATTATGCATCATGGAAAATTAAAGTATGGAGCAAATTAATGGAAAAAGGTGTCATGCATTACATAGATGGAACAATAGTAGCACCACCTGATCCTAAGGCTGATCCTAATGCTCAATTAGAATGGCTCACTAAGAATTGCACGACTCTTGGAACTTTGCGCAAGTATGTATTAGATGACCTCATCTTTCATATTGAAAAGTGTACTACAATCAAAGATGCTTGGGATATGTTTCAGAAATTGTATGGTCAAGTTGATGAAATCAGAGGTTATAAGATTGACAATGAGCTCGCCAACTTGGATCCCAAGAGTTTTGATACAATCCAAGATTATGTCACCAAAGCAAATGAGCTAAGAGCAAAGCTTAAGGAATGTGGAATTGACAAAAAGGATGCTCAGTTGATATTCAATTTGTTGGAAAAGCTTGCACCAGAATATGTAGCATTTGTGTCTAGCTTCCAAACTCATCATTTGATAGTGGGGAGTTCCTATGTTATGCCTTCATTTGATGCTTTCACAGAAATGTTGATATTGGACAATCTAAGTTGTTGAACATGGGGCTTCTCAAGTCTTCAAAGTCCAAGGCTTTGGTGGCTAATCAAGGGAATCAAGGGAGTCAAGGCAAAGATTCCAACAAGAAGAAGAAGCAATCTAAGTCATAGCCACATCAGGAAAAAGGACAATCATCCTCTCCATCACAAAGCAAATTTTCATCTTCTTCCAAGAAGGGGACACCACCTAAGAAGGATAAGCCAACTTGTGTATATTGCAAGAAGTATGGTCATGATGAGCATCGATGCCACACAAAGCAAGTTGATGAGTTAACTAATCTTCTTAAGAAAAACAACATCAACTTGCCATCTGCCTACACAAAGAAGGATTCATCTCCTTCCTCTTCCTCATAGTCTAAGGGAAAAGGGCAAGCATTTGTGGCTACAACAAGTTCTTCATAGTAGTGGATACTTGACTCAGGTGCCCCATATCACATGGGTTCTACAAAGGAGCAGTTTTCTTTATTGGAGCCATCTAAGGTACCTCACATTTACATAGGTGATGATACACAAGTAGAGGTTGAAGGGAAAGGTTCAGTTGACATGGATGATGGAACATTTGAGAATGTTATCTATGTTCCTAACTTGTCGACCAACCTTCTCTCTATCTACCAAATCACTCACTATGGGAATGGGAAAAAGGTTGAGTTTACACCAGATTCAGTTGTGGTAAAGGAACTTGATGATGATGCCTTGGTAGCAGTGGGACAAGTCAATGACAACTCAAGGCTTTATTCATTCTCCCACTTTGTGCCAAGTTCACCTTCTAGGGCCTTGCTTACTCATTCAAATTCAGAAAGTAAGCTATGGCATGAGCGATTTGGTCACCTCAACTACCACTATCTTCAGCAGCTCAACACTAAAGACATGGTCACAGGTCTACATCGAATCAGTTTTTCAGAGGGTGTATGTTTAGGTTGTTCCATGGGCAAGCATCCCGAGGAAAAGTTTATTAAGGGGAAAGCTTGGAGAGCTTTGGAAGTTCTTCAACTTGTTCAGAGTGATGTAGCAGGTCCATTTCCAGCACCTTCATTTAGTAAGGCCCGCTATGTCCTCACCTTCATTGATGACTACTCCCACTTCACTTGGGTCTACTTTCTTATTCATAAGAGTGAAGTATTTGACAAATTTTAGGACTTCAACACTCATGTGGAGAAGCAATCCAGGAAAGTGGTGAAGATTCTTCATACAGATAATGGAAGGGAATATGTGAACAAGAGACTTGAGGATTTTTGTACATTTGAGGGGATTGATCTTTAGCATTCTGTAGCATACACTCCACAGCAGAATGGAGTTGCAAAACACAAGAATAGAACTCTCAAAGAAATGGCTAGCTATATGATTCATGCACGTTCTCTTGATCCCACTTTTTGGGCCAAGGCTATCAGTTGTGCCACACACATCCAGAATTGGGTTCCTCACAAAGCTTTACAAGGTATTACACCTTTCGAAGCTTGGGCTGGTAGGAAACTGATTGTGAGACATTTCAAAGTCTTTGGGTGTCCAACATGGGCTCGCATACCTCCATAGAAATGCAAGGCATTGGAACCACAAAGTCGACCTTGCATATTTGTTGGATATCCTGAGGGTGTTAAGGCATGTAGATTGATGGATCTTGAGACACATGAGGTATTCATTGAGAGGAGTGTTCACTTTGAGAAAAGCTCTCCTAGCTTAGCCTCTCTACCTCCTCCACCTTACTCCATCATGGATAGTGATGTTAGTGATTCAGATGATGAGACTCCTTCAACTCTGACTTGCAAGGTTACACCTCCGAAGGGTCCACTTGCAGTTGAGGAGCCTTGTTCTACACCTCCCGCTAGACCTCATTGGGCTTGACAGACACTTGAGTCTACGGGTTCTCTTGTTGGGGATCCTTTAGATACACGAAGAACTCGATCACAACATCAGGATCTTCCACATGCATTCATTGCTGCCACTTTCGATCCACAGACATTTCAGGAAGCATTAGGGGTTCCTGAGTGGGACCAAGCTATGGAGGAAGAGTATAGTTCCTTGATGAGGAACAACACATGGGATTTAGTCCATCTCCCTAAGGGGAGAAAGATGGCTCTATATAAGTGGATCTATCAGACCAAGTTTGCAGCAGATGGTAGTGTGGATAAGTACAAGACTCAACTTGTTGTGAAAGGTTTCTCCCAGGTAGTAGGTGTTGACTATACTGAGACCTTTGTGCCCATAGCCAAGATGAACTCCATTCGCTTGACACTTGCTATTGCTAGAGCTCATGGTTGGGTTGTACATCAGATGGATGTGAAGAGTGATTTTCTTCATGGTGACCTTGATGAGGAGATTTATATGGAGCAGCCATAGGGTTTCATCTAGAATACTTCCTTGGTTTGCAGACTAAGGAAATCTCTCTATGGCCTTAAGTAGGTCCCCAGGGCTTGGTATGCCAAGATGGATTCCTTTCTTCGCTCAGCAGGGTTCACCAAGTGTCATTCTGATTCGAATGTCTATATTTTTTGACAGGATGAATCTCACTTGATACTTGTGCTCTATGTTGATGATTTGATCATTACAGGGAGTACCACATCCATCATTAGTAGGGTCAAATCTGCTTTGCATGACAAATTTGCTATGACTGACTTGGGTCGTTTGCACTACTTTCTTGGGATAGAGATTTCACAGTCACTTTCTAGGATTACACTATCACAGCCCAAGTATGCTCTTGATCTACTTGCATGCTTTCATATGGCTGATTGTAAGCCTGCAACGACTCCCTTTCTTTCAGGAGTCAAGCTTGAGGCTCAGTGTTCTTCTCCACCAGTTGATGCCACTTTGTATCATCAGCTTGTGGGTAGTCTCATCTACTTGACCCATACATGCCCTGATATTTCATTTGCAGTTGGCATGGTTTCCTGCTTCATGCAAGAACCACATGAGCTTCATTGGAAATCCACCAAATGCATCCTTCATTACATCCAAGGTACACATCACTATGGGATTCACTATGCAGTAGGCATAGGACTTCTCTTGGTTGGTTACACAGACTCCGATTGGGCTGGCGATCTTGATGATCTTAAGTCTACTTCCGGTTACAGTTTTCACCTTGGTTCAGGCCCCATTTGTTGGTAGAGCAAGAAGCAACATGCTATTGCTCTCTCTTCGACTAAGGCTGAGTATCGAGGTGTTGTTAATGCAGTGACTGAGACCATTTGGCTCCAACAGATTCTCACAGAGTTTGGGTTCACCACTCCATGACCGACAGTTCTACATTGCGACAATCAGAGTGCTATTGCAATCTCGAAGAACCCGGTCTAGCACCAGCAGACTAAACACATCAAGATTCATATGCACTATATCTGAGAGCTCATTCAGGAGTAGGTCATTGATTTGCAGTATTGTCCTACAACGGAGCAAGTTGCTGACATATTCACCAAACCTTTCACTAAGGGTAAGTTCCAGCAGTTGTGAGCTCTCTTGGGGGTGCAGGATGTGTCATTAGAGGGGGTCAGCTGACTTCTCCTTCCTCTCTTATGGGGGGGACTTTTTCCTCTTTGAGGTTTTGTCCATCTTCTTTGAGAGTCTTTTGTACATTCATCTCTCTTTTGGGGGGGGATTTTTTTCCCATTGGGTTTTCTCCCTTTCTCCATTTGTGAGAGATTGCATTGCACAGTTTTTCTTGCATTTGCATATTGTACATGGGTACCTATCATGACCTAGTAGTCGGGACCCATCTTGCATTGTTGACTTAAGTCTTCATTCCCCTAAGTTTCACTTAAAGAGGTTTGGTGTAAATAAATATTCATTATGGATATTATTACACTTTACTTAATTTAACTTAGGATAATGCATCTCTTCATAGTTTGGATTTGAGACACTTAGGGAAATGTGCACATAGGGATAGAGCTTGTAGGAGAAATTCCACCTTTTGTGGTCTTATTTTGCTGTTACACTCCACATTCGGTGGGTTATCCACCTCTTGTGGAATATTATATTATTTCTCCTACCTACCCCTAGTATTTCTTACCTACCCTTGTTTCTCATTGAGCCACATGTCATGATTGTGTGCTCGTACATCCATATGTCCTTGCCTATATAAGAAGGCCTATATTCATTGTATTCCCCAATCCAGTTGATCATTTTCATATTGATGAGAATACAGTTTGTTCTTGTCATTCTTTTGTCTCTATTTTAATACTTTTCATTGTGCCCTTGATCTTGGCAAAATCTCACAAATTAGAATCTCTTAGAAAGTTGATAGGGTCTCTTGCAACTACATATTTGTTAAGCATCATTCTTACCCATCTCGCACTTGGATCAATAAGCATCTTTAGACTAATTTAGTGTCTGAGGCCTTATTTTGAATATGGAGATTATGTACTCCCAAACCCCCTGAAGATTTGGGTTTCCAAATTTTATCCCAAGCAATCAGAGCAATTTTATGCCTTTCATTCGTGTTTTTCCAAAAGAAGTTTCTCATCTTCTGAATGATGAAGGAATTCATACCTGCAGAAAGGGCTAGTAGGGACATAGGATAGATGGGGAGAGTAGAGATAACTGCTTGAATTGTGATCAATCTACCCACCTAGGAAAACCACTTCCCTTTCCATGTATTAGCTTTCATATCCAGTTTTAGCTTAAGAGAATCCCATAGTTTGGAACTCCTTAAACCCCTATCTATTGGGATCCCCAGATAAGTGTAAGGGAGAGATCCCTTTCTGCAATTAAAAGTTTTTAAAATCTTATTTTCCACAGATGCTGAACTAGAGAAGAAATAGATTTCTAATTTTTCCTTATTAATAACTTATCCGGAAGCCTTACCGTAAGACACCAAAGGCTCCTGAAACTAGGCCGCTTCCTTAGATCTTGCTGTACCAAATAGAAGATTGTCATCAATAAATTGCTGATGTGTGGCAACAAAGTTGGTAGTTATCTTGATTCCTTGCAAATTCTTGCTGGCCTGCCTCAACTTTATAGATCTTCCAAATGCTTCAGCCATAATAATAAAGAGAAAAGGGGAAATTGGATCCCCTTGATGAATACCCTTTGAGGATGAGAAAAAACCTTTCGGTTTACCATTGAAAAGAATAGAGAATCTTGGTATGGACATGCATTCATAGATCCAATTAATGCATTGCCTACCAAATCCAAAAGCCTACATAATTTTACACAAAAAACACCAATCGACATTGTCATAAGCCTTGGAAATGTCCAATTTCACTATCATACTTGGCCTTTTCATGTTTTGAAGTGTATGAATTGCCTCTTGAGCCATAATAACCCCATCCAAAATTGAACGGCTAGGGACAAAGCCTATCTGCTCCTCCGAAATGATGCAATTCATTAGAGGTTTCAGCCTATTCGTTATCACCTTAGAAAGGATTTTGTAAATGGAATTGCAAAGGGAGATTGGTATGAAGTTCTCTAATCTGGAAGCTTTTTCTTTCTTTTGAATAAGAACTATAAAGGTATTGTTAATCTCCTTTAAGAGGTTACCCGATTTCCTTGCAAATTCTAATGCCTCCACTAAATTCAGTTCGAGGATCTCCCAACATTTTTTGAAGAATCTTGTTGGGAAACCATCCTGGCCTGGAGCTTTGTCCGAGGGGAGCTGATTTAGAGCTATACTCACTTCTTCCAAGGAAAATATCTGGTTGAGTTTTCTATTTTGATCCTCCGAGATCACTTTAGGGATAAACGATAAAAACTTCCTTTGATCTAATAGATTTGAACCTTCTTCATTATTAAGCAGCTTGGAGAAAAAACTGACAATCTTATTTCTAATGACAACTGGATCATCAACGAAACCTTTACCTTGGATATCCAGCCTTGAAATTTTGTTTATGCCTCTATGGATCTGAGTGATATTATGGAAATGTTTTTATTCCTATCGCCAACTTGAAGCCAATTTTCTCTTGATTTTTGCTTCCAAAAAATTTCCTCTTTAGATAAAATGTCCTCATATTCAACCAACAGATGGTTTTCTTCTAGAAAAAGTACTTGAGACATACCCTCCTTAGTAAATTTGTCATTCAAATCCTCTAACTGGTCTTCAAGATTCTTTTAATTAACAAAGATATTCTTAAAATGCAATGGATTCCATTCTAAAAACTATCTTTTAACATATTTTAGCCTGGACACAAAACCAAAGAGCTTGGAGCCTTCAAAGCTTACTTTATGTTCCACCATTTTCCGATAAGAGTTAGGAATCCAACATCCTTCGTCCACATATTTTCAACTCTAAAAGGCGGTTTTGAAAGACTTGGAGCACCCTATAGAGAAAGAAGAAGTGGAAAATGATCCGAACCTGAACAAGGAAGGAGAGAGAAATCAAGGGAAAAAGGGAAGGAGGAAAGATCCCCCAACCAATTTTTTTTTTCTATTTTTTCCCGTTATGTTACTAAAGCCTTGTCTTGTATTGTTCCAAGTGAAAAAATTATCACCAAAATCTATCTCAAAGAGACCATTTCAATCAATTCAATTATTAAAGTCCTGTTGAGATCTACCAAGTCTAATGATACCACCCCTTTTATCCTTAGAGCTCCTGATAGCGTTAAAGTCCCCTTCGATGATAAGGAATTGATCTTGGATAAGGGACATCACTCCATCCAGATCTGACCAAAGAGCACATCTGAAAGAAGGAGATGCTGGCCCATAAACATTAAGCAGTAGAAAGGGAACATTAGAGTGCAGATGAAGGACTCTCACAAGAAACCAATTTCTATTAGAGGCAACTCCTTCAATGTGAACAACTGATGATTTCCAAATTATCAACAAACCCCCGATACGCCTTCTGCATATACTGCCACTTGCTGACGGACAGTGAAATGATGTCCAACTTCTGCTCCAAAGGATTCCTCTTGGAGACAATCTAAATTTTTTTTCTATAACATTAGGATTTCAGCGTTGGTTAAAGGGACTCTTCTTTTGACCAAACACCTCTTGTTAGGGGCATTTAGTCCCCTAACATTCCACGTAATTATTTTCATTTCTATTTAGGAAGGGGGGATCCCTTCCCTACTTTCCATAGATCAGTAATTTTTGCTTGACCTTCTAATTCACCTTCCCTTAGTAAGTGCTCTGTGAAGGACTTCCTACCTCTTTTAGGAGAAATAAAACCATACTCAGATAGTTCTTTGCCATCAATCAATTGTTTGATACCCAGTTTTCTCTCTTTAATTTTTGAATACAAGGTTGCAAGAGGAGTCTCCATCACTAGTTTTGGGTCTTCATCTTCATTCAATTAATCTTCAAGAAGATTCTAAGTATTTGATTCTAGACTTAGTCTAAGGTAGGGGATGTGCATATAAGGGAAATCTAATAAGGGAATTGGATATTCTGAAGAGAGGTTAATGACATTTCTCTTCAGATGGGAAACACAAAAGGAGGGTACGTTGAGAGCATTATGTGACTTGCTTGGTGTAGAAATGGGCATTTCCTTAGAAGACACAAGACCATAAGTAGATGGATCATTGACTGCATTCATCTCCTGAATAATATCTTCGTTTAGAGTCTCTGCTTCTGAAAGGAGATTTGATAAAGGTACATCCTTATCCTTGGAAGAGATTGCCAGGGAAGAATTCTCCCTCGCCTGCAACCTTCTAACTCGGTTCCTTTTTTAGAGGCTTTCCTGGGTCTAGGAATGAAGACATTGAACGCTCCCCTATTTAAAAGGGGGATCCTACCTAAGCCATAAGGTTTCCTAGAAACATTTCTATCCTTCAATTTTAACTTTGGGGAAAGGATAAGAGATGGACCTATAGGGGTTTAAGACCCAACAACTTCTTGGATTTCTTCAATAGGCTCCAAATGAAGAGAGCCATCTAAAGTAAGGCCGACCGGGTCATGATTATCCTTATTAAAATCTTGAGGATGAGGGCCTTCTGGAACTGAAGTAGATTGAATCTGATTCACTCCACCCGAGTAAGAAGAAGGGGAACCAACTGTAGCAACCTGCACTTGATGGAGATTTTCTTGCATAGCTATATGACGAGAATGATCTGCTAACTAAAAAACCGAGTCCCTTGAACCTTGCATAGAGTTTCCATTTAAAAGATGGTTTCTGAGAATACATTTTCCCATAATTGCTTTAGACAACCTTTTAACTTTCTGCTTCCATCTGCCCACCTCAGAGACAATATCTATTCTCCATAAAATCCTAACTCAAGGTCTATTTCAACATAGATGTTAGCTACATCCCCTTTATTCTCATTCAAGAAGTCCTCTTCAATGCCCATTAGATAACCAAGAGCATCTCCAATCTTTATAAGCGCCTCAACATACCAAAATTCCGAAGGAATCCTGACTAGAGATAACCAGACCGAGGTTTTTTTAATCCTATGATTCATAAGATCAAAGTAGGGCTTCCAATCAAAGAAATGAAAGGTTGACCCTAGATAAAATAGAGGACTACCATGCAAGATTGTGTCTCTAAGAGTGGTGTCTATGTATTCTATAAGAAAATAATCATTTTGGAGGGGATGAACCGAGAGCATACCAGAAAAGGAACGAAGCCACCATTCTATGATGTCCTGGATTTCGGCCCCTATTCCACACCATGTGGCAAAGAGGGTGTTCTCCTTTAGGCACTCTATTTTAGGATTCATAGCAGCCGAAGGCAGAACAAAAAGCTTACTACCAGGGCCTTTCTTCTTCCGTTTACATTGTCTGAAATGGCACCAAAATCTGATGTCAATGAAGAGGGAAGATCCTTCCAACCCACCTTCTTACCATTCTTTCTAAAACCTCCCAGGCCTTGTTTCCCATTGAATCCATCGATGGAATTTTTAGTAGAGTCCCTGACATGTGAAGAATATGAAATGTTCTTGTCATTCATTCTGAAACCTCCCAGGACTTGATTCCCATTGAAAATATTGAAAGAGTTTTTTGTTGAGACTTTGTCAGTAGGAGAATATGGATAGCCAATCTTTGCTAAGGAAAAGCCCGAGTGCTCTGCTTTCTGCTGCTGATCACTGAAGTGAGTTCTCTTTCAAAATGCAGAGACCCCATTAATATGGATAGCCAATCTTTGCTAAGGAAAAGCCCGAGTGCTCTGCTTTCTGCTGCTGATCACTGAAGTGAGTTCTCTTTCAAAATGCAGAGACCCCATTTTCTCCAGAAGGATGACTATAGTGCTTGAAATTGTGAGGATACTAAAGAGGAATTTTATTCGCTCTAGTAGCCACCTTGTTCGCCCAAGAAGAAAGGTTGTTCTCAGTCCTCTGGTTTAAGAGAGGTGTCTTCAAACTTTTATGAAACTTGGAACGAGAATGATGGAAACGGTCTTCAAAGGCAGAGGGCTCTATATCAGCAAGCCGATGAAGATTTGGCGCTTTAAATTGAGAAGGATGAGGAGGATTAGACCATGCAAAAGATCGGGAGCCATGGGAACCAGAAAAGCGTGCCTGAGAGCTTTTCATCATGTACTACAGAAAACAACAAAACATACATTAGAAAATTTCTACCCAATTTTTTAATTTGTGTAATATTAACATTTTTCTATAAAGTAGGATAAGATATTTATCTATGTCAAAATGAATTTCAATAGGAAACTTAAAAATAAAGGTATTTCAAACGAGTCATAAAACTATGCAATTCAAACCTACCTTAATTAATGTCAATATTGATAAGGATTGAGAGAATTTATCAATATATCACTTTCATCATCTATTACACATCTTTGAAAAAATTAAGAAAGATACTTCAATTAGGTTTAAATTTTTTCTTGAATGTAATTATTCTAAAATTTCAAAAAAAAATCTAGCATACCTAATTATCTTTTGAAAGTATAAAAAAGCTTATGTTTTTTTTGGCAAAAGACTAGAAGCCTATACTTCTATTGATATTAAAATATTTATAATAGAATTACAATGTATATAAAATATATCAATAGTATCTATATTATCCAAAAACTTTCCTATATTTGTTGATATTTCTTGACCTGGGTATTGTCTGAGTATACTATCTTACCCATACAAAAATCCCTTACAAAATTCATCATAAACATCTAAGAATAAAACAAGGGTTGTTTCCCCTTCCTTTTATAGAACGAATCGAGTCTCTTACATTTTACAAAAGGAGAAATTGATGAGATTTTGGCTAGTAAAACAAATTATGCAACATTAGTAAAATAAATCCCAAAAGAAAACAAAAACCCCTTTACAAAACTTAATCGTCATTGCCTACAAAATGTTGATACAAACAAAAAGGCACAAGTGAAAAGCTTCCCATGTAGCAGGAATTTTAGTCCACCATTTCCATGTCCACAATGGTATTAGAATCTTGCGCTTCATCTTTGACATGAACACCAAACATAGCCTCAAGGCCAAAGGCATGATCATTCTCTGCAAACCCAATCCTAGGAAAATTTCCTTCATGCCCACGAACAAAAAACATCCTCTACCACAGTCCCCACCATGAGGAACAACATCCTCTTGCTTACTATGAGATTTTTGTATGCTCCTACCATATTGTCAACTCCTCCTGCCCCATTGAGTAGGTGGTTATCCAGTGTACCCTATAGCTGAGCATAATTCTAGCCAATCTTTTCCTCCTCATAGAATATATTATAGGGACAAGCCGGGGAATGGTGGTTGTGCATAATGAGGAAGAAAAAAAGCTATGTATTTATCAAAAATATGATTACATAGGCATTCACCTAGCTCCATTTTATGGGTTGAGATTGCATCCATGAGAAGCTTGCAATCTTTGAAATTAAGGGACCATTTATAACCTGTATAAAGACAGAAAAATAGAGTCTTTAGCAAGGCCTTTTTGAAAAAATGGGCCACCCACTAAAGCTTTTCCCAAATGGAGAGTCTTTAGCAAGGCCTTTCTGAAAAAATAGGCCACCCACTAAATCTTTTCCCAAATGGAGATCATAACCCTAAATAGTAGAGGCTAGGGTGCTATGGGGTAAATTCCTTAGATAATTTGCAGCCATATTAGAAACTATAGAAATGATTGTGTGAGGTCCAAAGCATTTGAAATAAACATACTGGCCACCTGAGTGGGGTAAAGCAACTAGGGGTAGGCATCCAACAGGTTAATGCCAATAACTACTCTAATAGCATGCTCAACATTGTGGCATTGAAGAGAAATGATTTTACTAAGCCTTACCTACATGTATTCCAATGATTGTAGAACTTCTTCATCAGCGATGGGAAAATTGGTGTGCTTGTTGATGGGGAGATATCCATAATGCAAAGGAGGAAGCAAGAGCTCAATAAAAACCCGAGGACAAAGACTGATGCTTCACAAACCAAACCCCAAAGTTATCATAGGGAAATGTATTGGGAAGTGGAGAAGCTTCCATCCTATATATCACCACAATCAAGCCTGCATCATGTGAATGTAGGGTGCAAAGATGTCACAGTAAAAGAGGAGTATGCAAGCCTGATATGAACCACCTCAAGGATAGCAACACATGCCTGAATAGCCATAGGAATTGAAGGCTAGGGCTATTTTGTGGCAACATATTAGGCTATCAATGTGCAAGAGGCCATCAAACCCAAGAATTATCCCACCTTAGAATTAGATTTAAAACATTTGCCAAATCAAATCACAAGATTATTAATAAATTTAGCAGGTTTAATTGTAATGAATATTTTATAATCAGTGAAATAAATACCACCTCCTCTATCCATTATTTAGTAATTTGCCATAAAATTTGGCTTGTGCCAAAAGAACATGTTAGATTATAGATGGATAGGGATTTTATCCTTCCTTTGCAAGGGTTTTCCATATCAGAAACAAGGACTTCCATCTTTTCCATGTGGTTTTAGCTAGATTCTCCACACATCGAGGTGTATGAGACACCCAACTGTGGTCTTTTAACACATGCACATGTTGAGATATATGGCCTTTTCAAACAAGATGCCTAGAGTGGTCACAACCCTATGTTTATTAGAGCCGAAGAAGAGGGCTTCTAATTTAAAGTTGTCGAGATCACTTTTGGCTTGTCACTAACCTTTTGACACCATAACTTAATGATTTATTTTTTATTTTGATCATAGTTATATCGTTGTTGACTAAATAAAATGGTAATGTGTAATTCACCCTTTTTAATTTGGTAGTAGATCATAGGGGCCTAAAACACACAATGACTCTACATTCGTATTTTCTTATCAAAAACATTTTAGTTGATTTTGTAATATAGGGCACAACTAGAGTTTTTCTCTTTCTTTCTGTAAAATTTCATCCACTATTGGATACTTGCCAAAATCTTCTTCTATGAGTACATCATTTCCAAATTCATAGATTAACTGTAACCTTGATTAGCTAACCAATTCGCTTGCCTATTCCCTTCTCTATAGGTATGTGTAATCTCAAAAGAGTCAAGCTGTTTTAGTTTGTCCGAAATATTTTGGAAAATGTAACCCATTATTGTTGTAGTGTACCTCCTAAACTCACATTTCTATTTATGCTTTGACAAACCTATTTAGACTTATGGTTGATGTTTTGATGATTACTTATGACTTTATTTCTATTCAGATGATATTGGTGATTCTAGATACTTTATATGGACATATGCTATTTGATGATTCATGAGAGTGATGATACATTCTCGATCATTTGATGGATGGATTTACATTGGATAAATTATATGCACTTGATATTCCTATGTGGACTATATGATTTATGATATTATGATGGTTCTAACCCCTATTTCGTGATTATGGTTTCACGCAACATATTGATGTTGTTATTGCATGAATTTTTTTGTGAAATGAACGATGCCTTATCACTCATTGCGACTATGATAAGGTGTTGCGATTCTCTTTTCACTTGCCTTTTTATCATGATGGATATATATTGTATATGTATTGTATTGTCCTTAGTGGTGGTTGCAGGATTGCAGGTATTGGACATCAACTCCACATGGTCTGACATGTCTGAGCATGTCCTATCACAATGACAAGTTGGAGATGGCATGAGTTTCTTTCACTCACTCTAAGCTTAGTTGTTCACCTTGTCAGTTGTGTTGTAGAGTAAGTCGATGGTTTAGTCTTGTGTTGATTTTGAACCGTGTTGGTTTGCTTGAAGTGATGTGAATGTATGTTTATTAATTAATTAATAATTAGATTAATGTGATTTATTAATGTTTAAATTAATTTATCCTATAGTATGATTATCAATTATTTTATTTGGTTAATCAATTATTTAATAATTATTTATTGTTGAGGTTTGTATTTATTTAATTAAGATTAATTCAATTTAATTAATTAATTAATTTGATTTATTATTTAATGATTTATTTATTTATTGTTTTAATTTATTGATAATTAAATTTAATGTTGAGATTAATTTATTTGATTTAATATAGTTGTTTTATTTATTTATTGTTTTATTATTTAATTTGACTATTTAATTATTTATCATTGATTAATAATATATTGGCAATTATATTGTTACATTAGTATTGTTTGCTTAAATAGATATAATATAAAGTTTACCTACCGTTGTATTCGATTGGTTATTTTCGAATAGGTAAGTAAATACTATAATTAAATAATATTTACCTCAAAATCCTCATGGTAGGTATACTATAATGTTTTACCGAATTTTTTGATTGGTTGGAATGTCTCTATAGTTGAAGTTTAATTTTTATTTATGGAGCATTTTGCGAATGTTGCTGGGTTACCATCCGGAAGATTTCGGTTTCCATTTTGATTTTTGAATTTGATTGGGAGCTTGGATTGAAGATTGGATTTCTTGGATTATTTATTTTTCTCTTCTTTAAATCTATCATTGTTTGGATTGTGATTTTTAGGTTGGCTTCTTTATCTTTCACATTTGATTTCTGAAAAGAAAACTTGTCTGCATTGTGTTTGTTCAACGATTGTATTCTAGAGTTGTTTAAAGATTTCTTGGGGGATTAGAATTGATATTTAAAGGATTAAATTTGGGTTGGGAAGAGATTTTGGAAATAGATTTGCAATTGGTTGTTAAATCAAAATTCTGAAATCCGAGACTTGCAATTTTTGAGAAAATACCATTTGGAAGGTCTGGGAGTGTGTATGGGCTTGGGATAGCCTTAGTGATACTTCCTTGTATCTTTTTTAGTTTTATTTAGTCTCCTCTTATTGTTGTGCAAACGAGGTGCCAAACTGAGCACTGTGGGAGAGTGATTTTGATGATATTTTCATTCTGCAAGTATGCAATTCCTTAACATTGTGTTTCCTTTATGATTTTTTGAGTTCCTGAAACTTTTAGGGTGTGCTATTGTGTCATCTAGAGCTCCTATGCATACTTGGCCAAGTGCCCCTTCCTCATTTGCAAGTTTTACCCGATTTTCAACACTTTTACCAAAAACACTGCCAAAACAACCCAAAACACTGACTAATGGAACCAAAATGTTGGGGAATCAACCTAGAATGTTGGGGAATCAACCAAAAATTTCAATCTATGTACCAAGAGCACTAAATAGTGAACTAAGAGCCCTAAACTACTCCAGAGGTGTAGGGAATGTCAGTTTGACTTGTGTGAGTGGTTTTTCAAGATTTTTGCATTCTCCAGAGGCATTTTTTATTCCTTTGAGATTATGTGAGTTGTATTTGATGTAATTTGATCTTACATATTGGTTTTTGTGCTCTGGTAAGTTTTTTTGTGCCTTATTGTTGAGGAGGTTGCATATATGTGTTTTGTTGCAGCAAGAGAGAGAATTCCTTGTCGTTGAGGTATGATTTTCAAAGCTCCAATGGGATGCATATCACCTCAATGTTGATGATTATAAATGGATTGGAATGATCCTTGAACCATGTTTATGATTTTGTTCATGATTCCTATGTTTGGGTGAAGGCTCTTGCATTGTATGTGGCCATATGTACCCTTTTATGTTCAGATTGTTCTCAGTGATGATGTGAGCATTTTTATGTTACTTTGAGCCTTCGTTATGTTGTCAAGATGTTATTTGATGTATTTTCTACCCTAAGGTCTTGGCATATGGTAGGGGGAGTGGGCTTTCATTTGATGACTGGGGTCAAGTGAGATAGGTTGTTTAGAACCTAGACCACTAGGGCACATTGAAAGTTTCTTTGATATAAACAAGTGATAACATTAACAATTAATTGATTGGGCTTGGATTCAATGAAAAAGATAATAATAATTGGATTGAGGCCATTGAGATGGAAAGCTAATCTCCCTTGTTCTCACATAGGTTGAGATGTCTCCACATGTCTATATGGGATTGATTTTTACCCTTCTATGTGAGAGTAGCTTCTATGTATATGAGGAGTATAGATTACTCTACTATATGATGATAGAATGCATGACTCCTATGGGTATAGATTTACCTTCTTTTTTAGGATAGCATGTAGAGAAGTGCCAATCATGGTTGGCCATGTTCCCTTCTATGTGAGGATAGCATGTGATGACACTCCACTCCTGCATATGACCATGGTCCTTATGCCTTGATTTGTTGTTACGCCTCTAGGAGAGTATTGAATTTGTTTTAGTGATTTTATGTGATCTGGTTATTGATATGTTGTATACCCTTGTTATGTCACGTTAAGTCCCTTTTTTGTTAGGTGTCAACCTAGGTCTTGAGTGAGAGTTAGAACCTCATGTCATCTCCTAGCATGGGGGGTGGTTCCTATTTGGTTCCACATGGTCAGGTGGTTTCATGCCTTCTTCTATTGGGATGTTCTTCATTCGATGCTAGCGTGCATGGCAAGGATTCTATCGTTCTCATTATACACATATTCTATGGAGCTGATTTCAATGTAATTGGAATGATATTGTATTCATGATGGATTTGTAATGTGAGAGATGATCATGTACTCTTGTATCATGTAATATGATATTATAAAGACTATGATCTTGGAATGTAATAAAATGATGTCATTTCATATGGCCTAAATTATGGAAATGTTAATTATGTATATGATTGAGATAGACACGTTATTTGTAAATCTATATATAATCATGTTTAGAAAAGATTAATACTTTCTATTATGATTCATGTATATGCGTGTGATTAATAATCTTGATGATATGAAATTTAAATTCTTAAGGAAATGATCTAGTCATATTTATGGAGATGGATATATGAATTCATAAAATGTTAGATGATTAATGCACGTATGATAGTTAGGAACATTTGGTTTTGGTGCAATAAAATGAATGTAGAGATTGAAGATGTTATTCTTTAAGTAGTGATGTTGAGATACCCTAGGGGAATGGATGTGATTTTATCTTTATTTTCGCTTGCATTATATGTTGCTACGATCATGTTTATGATATTCTATGCATTTTTATGGATAGTAAATGATGTATTCGATTTGCATATGGAAGATAATTATAGTTGCATATGTTGATGTATAGATGTTTTAAATTTTTTTATCTCTATTTGTGGCTAGATTATGTTTATTTCTCTAGGGTATTTTGGTGGGCATTACATATGGTATCAGAGCCCATGTTAATACACTGGGTACTCTAGTTTCGCATGAGGCCGTTGAGCGTATTAGCACTTAGCATGGGGTAGCTCAATGGTTTATCCCTACTTGTTATTTTTCTTGCATTTTTGGTCCTAATTTTAGCTTATAGTCTCTTTTGCATTTTGGTTAGACAAGATGCTTGCTAGAGGTAGAGCTCGTGGACGTGGCCGTGTTGTTCTTATAGGTACGCGATCAAATCCTCATCCTCAGTTTTTTGAAGAGTCATGTCCTGAGGAGCAGTAATAATAGGAACAATAGGGTGGTGATGTGATTCCATGGTTGGTTAATGGACTACCGAATATTCTTGATCGATTAGGACCAGGAAAAGAGGAGAATCAATAGGAGGAGTATCACCATTTTTGTCATAATAGAGAGAGCATTCATTTTCACCTCAGAGGAGAGTTGAGTTGGATCCAGATACTAGTGCAGCTAGTTACATGAGAGATCTTTTGCGGGCTCATCCTCCTTCTTTTGATGGTTCTATCAATGGTATGGAGGCAGAGACTTGGTTTTTGGATTTGGGTAGGTGTTTTTCTATGCACCCATATAGTATTAACACCAAGGCAATGTGTGCAATTATGTATCTTTGTGACTTTGCATCTACTTGGTGGCGTACGAAGGAGCAAAATTTGCATCTTGATATTGCAATAGTTTCATGGGAATTGCTCCCTGGGCGATTTCATGCCCTTTTCCTATCACATCATTGGAGGAAGAGGAAGGCTGATGAGTTTCATGATTTGAGGTAGTAGAATATGTTGGTTGAGCAGTACGAGCATATGTTCTTTGAAATTAAACAATATAATAGGATAGTACATGATGAGACATGTTGATTCAACATTTTGTTAGAGGTATTAGCGACCGCATCAACGGTGAGGTTTGGATGCACAAGCATAAGACATTGGAGGTAGGCATTGGGAGGTGTGGTAGGTGTACAAATGGTTAGCACTCCAATTTCAGGACCAGTTGTGAGGGGTGCATAATTGTAGCCTTCAGGAGTTTCCAGGAGACATCCCTCTTCTTTTTGGAGTGGTTTGCACTATCAAAAGAAGTATCCTCGGATTCAAAGTTTTGTGCATGGTGATAGATGTTCGTAAGATAAAGATCATGGTAGGTAGCGCGATAGGTGATCATTTCCCTCTCAACCAGCTTGGAGTTTTTAGTAGTCGAGTAGAGGTAGTGTTTAGTAGTCCAATGCACCTCTAGATACCCGAGGATTCAGTAGAGGGAGTTTCTTTATGTGGACAATAGGGCCACTATGCATCCCAATTCCCTCAGAGATCCACACAAATGTCAGGAAAAATACTAGCAACTTCCAAGCCTATAATAGGTGATATAGGGAGATCCCATCATGTGTTTGTGGCAGTTGATAATCGTCAGGATGAGCACCAGGCTACAGTTGTTGAGACTATAGGTGAGATAGGTGGTATCTCTTTCTCAATGCTATCTAATTCAGGTGCTTTTGTTTCTTTCATTTCTTCTTTAGTAGTAGAGTGATCCAGGCTTGCTGTAGAAAAGCAACATGATAGGTGGCAGGTTGAGTTGGCTATGGGGTCCAAGGTGGTAGTTGATTCCATTGTGCATGATTGTGAGTTGGATTTGGGAGTCTGTACCACCTTAGTGGATCTTCCTATTCTCTCTTTGGGTTCTTACAATGTTGTACTAGGCATGGATTGGCTTGAGTCTCATTGGGATAGTATTGACTGCCTTGGAAAGAGACTATAGTGTATAGATGATAGTGGGAAGAGTGTGGAGATAGTGGGTGTTCAGAGACCTATTTCTCTTTGCATGATCTCCGCAATGTAGTTGAAGTGATGTGCATGGAAGGGTTATCAATTATTTGTAGTGAGAGTGGATGATTTGGATGAGGGAGGGAATCATGTTGATCTCCTTCATCAACATCCCATTCTTTAAGAGTTTTTAGATGCTTTCCCTAGTGAGATTCTAGGTATGCCGCCGAAACACAAAATTGATTTATGGATAGATTTGGTTCCAAGTGTAGAGCCCATGTTGAAGGCTCCTTATCAGATAACCACTCAGGAGTTGAGCAAGTTCAGATTGCAGTTGGAGGAGTTGCTAGCTAAGGGATTCATTTTCTCCAGTGTCTATCCATGGGGTGCGTTGATATTGTTTGTGAAGAACAAGGATGGATCTCTTAGGTTGTGTATTGATTACAGGTAGCTTAATAAGGTGATGGTGAATAACCAATATCCTTTTTTGAGGATTGATGACTTGTTTGATCAGATTAAGGATGTGAAGGAATTCTCCAAGATAGACCTTAAGTTAGGGTATCATTAGTTACAGATTCATGAGGCAAGTATTCATTGTACTAGATATGGATGCTATGAGTTCACAATGGTGCCTTTTGATCTCACTAATTCTCCATTAGTTTTTATGAGCTTGATGAATGGAGTTTTTAGGACGTAGCTTGACAGATTTGTGCTTGTATTCTTGGATGATATATTGGTCTTCTCAAGGTTAGTGGAGGAGCATGAAGAGAACATGAGGCGGGTTTTGCAGTACCTATAGGATAATAAGTTGTATGCCAATACAGAGAAGTGCGAGTTCTTCTAGATAGAGGTGATATATTCATCATGTCATTTCAGGAGAGGGTATTGTAGTGGATCCTTCTAAGATTCAAGCTATTGTGGATTGGCCAGCACCCACTAACATGGGTGAGCTTCTTGGCTTCATGGGTCTTGCAGGCTATTATCACAGATTTGTTTAGGATTTCTCACCCTATCACTCCTGTTCAGAGGAAAGGGAAGAATTTTGTGTGGTCATATGACTATAAGATAAATTTTTAGATCCTTAAGGAGCATCTGACTAGTGTACCTATTTTAGCAGTGTCAGACCCTTTGTATAATTTTGTGATGTGCACAGATGCATCCTTGGAGGGTCTTGGAGTAGTTCTTATGCAAGATGGTAGAGTGATAGCATATGAGTTAAATTACCCTACTCATTATTTAGATCTAGCGGTTGTGGTTCATGCTTTGTTTTGTTGGAGGCATTTCCTCCCTCGGCATCGGTTCAAGTTGTAGTGATCACTGTAGTTTGCAATACTTTTTCACGCAGCCGAACTTGAATACTAGGTAGCAATGTTGGATGGAGTTCTTGTGTGAGTATGATTTTGGGGTGAGATACATCTAGGGTAAGGAGAATGTGGTTGCAGATGCCTCAAGTTGTAGGAGGCATGAGGTTTCAATTGTGTCTCTTAGTGTAGACTTGAGGAGAAGGATACTTAGTGCCCTTCCTTCAAGCAGTTGGTATCAAGAGGTCAAAGCAGATATTGCATCAGGGAGAGATTTGGATGGCAGATATGTAGGTTACTCTTTGGAGACTGATGGTCTTCTTAGACATTTAGGGTGTATATATGTTCCACCTTTAGATTATCTTTGAGCATTGATTTTATTAGAGGTTCATCACGCAACTAACTCGACACACACATGTGTAGAGAAGATGCATGCAGATTTGCATCAACTGTAATATTGGGCAAGCATGAGGAGAGGCATAACGGATTATGTGTTATGTTGCGTAGAGTGTCAGTAGGTGAAGGTAGAGCATCGACATCCAGCTGGGTTGTTGTAGTCAAACCTGGTTCCAGTTTGGAAATGGGACATTATATCTATAGATTTTATCACTGGTTTGCCTTTGTCTTCACATTGTCATGATTCTATCATGGTCACCATTGATAGGTTGACCAAGGTGGCACATTTATTGCTGACCAGATCTTGATACACATCAGTGTCAGTGGCTCATATTTTCATGGAGCAGATAATGAGGTTACATGGTATTCCTTGACGGATCATATCGGATCATGATCCAGTGTTCACATCTACATTATTGACTTCTCTTCATCACGACTTGGGAGAATAGTTGAACTTTAGTTCAACATGTCATCTCAAGATAGATGGTCAAATGAAGAGGGTTAATCATGGTGCAATCACGATTAGGAGGGACCTCAAGGAGATCAATCTGAACCGTTCAATAGGAGTAAAACACAATGGAAACAAGACAAGATTATGGAGGAAATGTAGAACAGACTAAATTATATCATGAAATCATTAACAATCTACCGACAACATACGGGCTACAAGATTCAACTTACAAGCCTAATACATACATGCTCTATTACAATATTAGTCAACGTAGGAGCTCTTGATCTCTAGATAGATCTTCTATGTTCTAAAAACTTATTTCTACAAGCTTAATTATATTGATTTATATGATCTAGAGGGATCTGGATTAGCCCAAGAAGAATCAAGCATTGATGAATAAAATGAAACATGTGAAACCACTGGGTTGACCTCTGCCAATGAGAATCCTCTGAAAAATCCATAAGATGATGGACCAAAAGAAAGGGCGGCCACATATCATGGAACGTTGGAAATGATGAGCTAAATCTTTGCAAGCTATGGGAAGTATCCACAATATTAGCCAACAAAAGAATAGGTCCAAGTGGTTCCAATGTTCTAACCCAGAAAACTGTCTCAGAATCCAAAATCAATATCTTTCCAAAAAAGTGTCCAAATGTCCTGCGGATTTGGGAAAAGGAAGATAATCATTTCCACAAGCAAAATATAGCTCCACAAGATCTAGTGAGAAAATACAGAAAGGAATGCTGAAACTACAAAACAAAAAAACAAACTGAAAAAAAATGTCTTTGGTTGATGCAAGATTGCCAAGAACTAGGGATGCTCTTGCATCAGACATTTGGGGTTGTTGAAAAAGTGAGTCTGTCACTTTGCTGGGGCCAGAGGAAAACCAAGGAAGTCTACCTTTTCCTAAGAGATCCAAGATGAATCTTCAACTGGTCTATTCTTCCACTTTACAATATATTCTCTATTTTGGTTTCTCTAGGTGTTGTGCCCAATCCTACTGTCCAAAATGTCTTCAATATGATCTGGTTCCTTTGGGGACATCTATTTCTCAAATTCTACAATACTCTCTTCATTGAATTCTGATTCATGATACTAATGTAGATTTGTAATGCTAAATATAGGTGAAATACCCAAACTATCTAGTAACTCCACATCATATGCATTTTTGGAACTGAATTTCCTCAAAATCTTACAAGGTCAAAACTTTATCATCTACAACTTGTTATAGGTTCCAACTAGAAATATTTATTTTCTCAGATACACCATCACTTCATCGCCAACATTAAATTCCTTGTCTCCCCTTCTCATCTACTTTCTCCTTATACTTTCCCTTCATATCCTCCAAGTGTTGTTTAACCTGAACATGTAAGGCCTTCAAGTGATTTGCAAATTCTTATGCTTCTGCACTCCTCTTGTCTTTATTACTGATATCTCTCAATTATGATATACCTCTAGGGTGTACTTCAATAACAATCTCAAAAGGCATTCTTTCGGTCCTCCTGTTCATTGAATTATTATAACTAAACTTGTCTTGTGCAAGAATCAAATTCCAACTTTAGGTCTTCTCTCCAACTAATCATCTCAACAAATTTCCCAATTTCTAATTTACTACCTCTATCTGTCCATAAGTACATGGGTGAAAAGTAGAACTGAATTTCAAATTTGTCTTCATCTTCTTCCAAAGTGTCCTCCAAAAATAACCAACAAATCTGGTGCCTCTATTTGAAATTATGCTCTTAGGTAATCCATGCAATCTCACTACCTCCTTGAAAAATAAGTCATTTACATGCACTGCATCTGATGTTTTCTTGCAAGGTATGAAATGAGCCATCTTCAAGAATCTATCCACCACCACAAATATAGAATCATTCCCTCTATGTGTCTTAGGCAATCCAAGTATGCAATCCATGCTTATGTCCTCCCAAGGTCTCTTTGGAATTGTGAAAGGATTATACAATCCCACATTGTGACTACTACCTTTTGCAATATGACAAACTCTATGGCTCTGCACAAATTTCCTAACATCGTTATGAATCTAAGGCCAAAAGTAATGTTCACTCACCAATGCAATTATTTTGTCAACACTAAAGTGTCTGGCTAATCCTCCACTATGCTTCTCCTTTATCAAATTCTCCCTCATAAAACTCTTAGGTATACACAACTGAACTCTTTTGAATAACATCTCATCTTGAATGAAATAATCAAACCACTTACTTCTATCCACCATAGTTGGTTCTCTACATGGTTTCCAAGGTTATGCAAAATCCAGGTCATCATTATATAAGGTCTTCAACTCCTCAAATCTTAACACTGTCACTCTCATCTCTGTTAGAAAACTTCTCCTTCTACTCAATGCATCAACAACTTTGTTTGACTTTCCACTTCTATGCTTCAACACGAAGGTGTAACTCTGCAAGAACTCTACTCATCTCATGTGTCTCTAATTCAACTTACTCTGACTGTTTAGATACAACAAAGCTTGATGATTAGTATACAACACAAACTCCTTAGGCAACAAGTAACGTCTCCACTTCTTTAGGACTTGAACTATGGCATAAAATTCCTGATCATACACTAAATATCTCCTCCTTGCATCATTCAAATTTTCACTGAAATAGGCTACTACTCTTCCTTCCTGACTCAACACTACTCCAATTGCATTCCCACTTGCATCATAGTCCACATGAAATACTTTTCCAAAATCTGGTAAAGATAACACAAGATTCTTAGTCACCTTCTACTTCAACAATTCAAAACTCCTATTTGCTCCAGTTGTCCACTTGAATTCCTTCCTACCTCCTCTCATTGTCTCAGTCATAGGGCTACAAATTGAACTGAAATTTCTGATAACTTCTGGTAGTAACTAGCCAATCCATGAAATTATCTTACCTCTCCAATGCTTTATGGTGTAGGCCATTCAATAATTGCTTTTACCTTCTCCATGTCTATCTTCAATCCATCCATAGATATCACATACCTCATATATCAATTCTTCCTTCATGAGACTACACTTCTTAAGATTTATCAACAACTTCTCTTCTCTCAATCTCTACAAAACTTGTCTCAAATGCAACATATGTTCCTCCTTTGTCTTAATGAAAATCAAAATTTCATCCAAATACACAATAACAAACTTACCCAAGAACTTCTTCAATACCTCATTCATCAATCTTATGAAAGTACTCGTTGCATTGGTCAATCCAAAAGACATCACCAACCATCCTAGGTAAAGGAAATTGGTATTTCACTATGGTCTTGTTTATTTCTCTAGAATCGGTACATAACCTCCATTCTCCATTCTTCTTAGGTGCTAAAATAGCCGGTATTGTACAAGGACTCAAACTTTTTGTGATTAAACGTTTCCTCATAAACTCTTGCACTTGTCTATTCAACTCTTCATTTTCTCTCAATGTCATCTGGTGTGTTGCTTTGTTAGGGAAAAATAGCTCTGGGAATTGGGTCCATGTAATGACTGATACTCCTCATATGTGGTAATTCGCCCGACACATTATCTGAAATGATATCTCCATACTATGTCAACAACTCCTTTATCTCTTCGGGTTATTCTTCTTCATGCTCTGGGTTCTTAGTTTTCTTAGGAACTAAGGCAAACCACACATTCTCATGTCTCATTCCATCCAAGAATTTCCTTCCATCCACCAAGCAGATTCTAGCATTCATACAAACTTCACTTTTTAGGGGCTCCTTCAAAGGTAACAAGGTTTGCTTCATCCCATTTGCAACAATAGTGTATATGATCTTTCTCCCATCGTGTATCACTTGTCTATCAAATTGCCAAGGTCTTCCCAACAAAATGTGACAAATATCCATAGGCATAATATCACACAAAACTTCATCATGATATTTCCCTATTTTCAATTTCACCAAGCATTGTTCACTTAATAATATATTATGATCATCCTTAATCCATTCTATTTGGTAAGGCTTAGGGTGTTTCAATCTTTCCAACTTCAACTTATTCACCATCTCTTCTGAAACAAGATTGTTTGAACTACCACTATTAATAATGAATTTACAACACTTATTGGATACCTTGCATCTAGTCTTGAACAAATTTCTCCTCTGCAAGGGTTCGTTGTCCTCTTTTGGTATGACACAAAGCTCTCCTCATCATCAACAGTTCTCCATCTTCCAGTTTGTTAGCTGACTTGGTAGGTCATTCTTGTACCAATGTCATTCTTCCAATGTTCTCTTCCTTCTTACATTTAAAAGAATGATGTCCATCTCCTTCACACTTAAATAAAGTTCCACTAAACACTCTCCTATCTTGTCTTCTGTCCTCTTTTCCAAAACCCTCATTCTAGTAACCATCAGGTTCTCTTCTTTGGTAGAAATTTTTGTCATCCTTCTGGTATGAACTACCATCCTTTCTTACTTCCTTGTCCTTGTTCTGATCTGTATAGGTTCCTCTTCCTCTGAAATATCCTCTTCCTCCTAAAAATCTATGAGTGAACTACCAAAGCGATGAGTGACCTTTCAACCTAGTACAAACATATTTCACTTTTCATTCTTCTGTGGTGTTCTCGAAATCAAAATACTTTTCCATCTTTGTGATTTGGTCTAACAATTCATCCGAATCTAAATTGCTATCATAATTTGGTGGGTTAAAATGTGGTTTGATGTTTTCTCTACTCAAAACCCTCAAGAACCTTTTTTTCATCTAAATCAATCATCGATGGATTTTTTACTTGTTCTGCTAGTGCTTCTTCTTTTTCATCTTCACTCATGTCTTCAATATGTGAACCTCTTCTTTAGGTTGTTTTAACAACTTCTAATTGGGCTGCAATTCCTCTCAACATTTCCATCACAGTAGGGTCTTCATTTCCATGCACTCCACCATTCCTATTTCTTCTTCACGTTGTCTTCATGCCAGTCCTCTATAGCTATAGGTTAGATCCACAATCCACCAGCCTACAAGAAAAAATTCAAGACAATGAAATCTCCTAAATGAAATCTTGCTCTGATACCACTTGGTGTAGTCATGGTTAGGAGGGACCTTAAGGAGATCAATCCGGACCATGTAGTAGGAGTAAAACACAATTAAAACAAGACAAGATGATGGAGGCAATGCGTAATAGATTGAATTATATCATGAAATCATTGACAATCTATCGACAACATGTGGGCTACAAGATTTGGCTCATAGGCCTAATACATATATGCTATCGTTCAACTCTAGACCACTTGATCTCAAGATAGATCTTCTATGTTCTAAAAACTAATTTTTACAAGCTTAATTACATTGATTTACATGATCTAGAGGGATCTATGTTGAACCAAGAAGAATCAAACACCAATGAACAAAATGAAACATGCAAAACCACTAGATCAACCTCTGCCAATGAGAATCCTCTGAAAAATCCATAGGATGAAGTGTGGACCAAAAGGAAGGTCAGCCACATGCCAAGAAATGTTGGAAATGATGAACTGAAGTTCTGCAAGCTATAGAAAGGATTCACATGATTCTCCAATAGCAAAATAGGTCCAAGCAGTTCCGATGTTCTAAGCCAAAAAACTGTCTGAGAATATAGAATCGATAACTTGCTGGAAAAGTGTCCAAATGTCCCATGGATTTGGGAAAAGGAAGATAGTCATGTCCACAAGAAAAATTCAGCTCCACAAGATTTGGTGAGCAAATGCAAGAAAATGCAAAAGAATGTTGAAATTGCAAAATACAAAAATAAATTGAAAAGAATTTTTTTTGGTTGATGCAATATTGTCAAGAACCAGGTATGCTCTTGCATCAAATTAGGTGTTGGAGGATGTGTTATAGATGTATGTGATGGATCAGTAGTCTAGATGGGAGGATTACATTCATTTGGTGGAGTTTTCCTACAATAATGACTCATATTTTGATTGGCATGTATCCTTTCTAGGCATTATATGGTCGACTGTGTGGTACACCCTTGAGTTGGGACAGATTGGAGGATAGAGTACTTCTTGATTCAAAAATGTTGTAGGACATGGAGTAGTAGGTGCAATGCATTAGAGAGCATTTGATAGCTACATAGGATAGAGAAAATAAATATGTAGATGTTCACTTTGTGGACAAGCAGTTTGCGGTTGAGGATAACGTATTTTGAGAGTGCATCTGCAAAAGAGTCCTATCCATTATGGAAACGGCTCTAAGTTGGCGCCTCAATTTCTAGGACCTTTTGAGATTTTGGAGCAGATTGGTCCTGTAGCATATCTCCTTGCCTTGCCACCTAGTCTATCCTGTATCCATGATGTGTTTCATGTGTATGTGTTGATACCTTATCATCCTGATATATTACATGTTTTGAATTGGCATTCATTGTAGGTCTAGGATGGGCAGGGTTTCTCTAGAGGTCGTGCATATTGTTCAGTATTGAGGGCTGATCCTCAGGGGTCAGGACATTGTGAAGGTAAGAGTCCAATAGGACCCAAGTGATGATTCTTTGGTGACATGGGAGGATGTTGTGTGGATGAGAGAGTTGTACCCCTATTTGTTCTCAGGCTTCTAGGAGTAAGCCTAGGCAAAGGGGGGGAGGATGTAGTGTCCCTCTATTGGATTGTTGGCATTGACAAAAATAGTCAATCTAGAGAACCGATATATGAGCTAAGATTTGTCATTGATGTCCAACACAACCGATGAAGACACTAACTGGTGAAGTGGTATAGGTAGACTGGTGTTGTTTTTCAGTAAGCAAAAGTGATGACTTACAATACATGGAAACAACTTTGGTATTGAATGATCAAAGGTTCAATCAGCTCAAGGAAAGATAGACTAAGCCAACTGGTCTATCATTTAGGAAGATTGGTCACTTTGATGATGATGATCAGTCACTTTGATGATGCTGAAGTCACAAAAGGTGACTTAGGCAAGAAAACCTGTTTGTTTATACAAACTAGTAACTCATTGGTAAACAAGGGAAGAGACTTGGTGCTAGCACAAAAAACCAGCAATCAAAGGATGAACCGGTAATATAGAAGTGCAGTGGTATACTAGTACACCGGTATGACATAAGGAAGACAAGTGATCACCATAAATCTCAGAGCGGTAATCGGTTATTCAGTTGTGGTGGCAAAGGATGAGTTGGTGAGCTTGTGTCTATGTCAAATCATATGTTGGTAAGGTCAACTTTAAGTTATCATGCAATCAAGCATGATTACATGTGGATTTTCTGGTTCGTACTTATTTGGCTGAACACAACTTAGAAGTTTCTATCTTTGAGAGATGCAGTGGCAGAATTGGTTGAACACTTGGCAAAATTGTTGTAAGGCGCACAAAGAAAGAGTGGGAGATTTTGAATTTGAAATCTTCCAAAATCCATGATGGGTTTGTTTGAGGGAATGCCTAAAGTTGTCGGCAGAAAATGTATAGTGTTCTTGAAGTTCATTTAGAAAGTTTTGATCATGAAATTTGCAACATGGAGATTTTGTATAAGGTGATCCAAAGTGAAGAGCAAAGAGAGAGGAAGTGCTAAAAGGTGTTAGCACAATAGAGTGTGTTTGAGGTAGATTGACTAAGTGCAGAGTCGAGAGATAGTGAACTGACAGAGTGTAGAGCTGAAGATTAGAGGACTGGCAAAGTGCAGAGCCTAAGGTCATGGGACCAACAAAGTGCAGAGCCGAAGGTTTGAGGATCGGTAGAGTGCAGTGTCGAGGGATAGGTGACCGACTGAGTGAAGAGACGAAGGTGTAAGAAGGAAAGCAACGTTGTGCAGAGAAGACACAACCAGTGTGTATTGAGTGTGATGCATATTAAGATTTGATCAAGCTATTAGTAGCTAATTCAATAGATCATCCATCTGTTGCTTTCTAACAACTGCAACATAAATCCCTTAACCGGGTGGACTTTAACAGGTCCCTATTGTAAAATCCCTTAACCGGGTGACATCTTAACTCATGTTCTAAGTCCTCTAACTAGGCTACGTTTAACAGGGTAAAGGCACTAACCGGCCTTGATCAAAATCCCTTAATTGGGTGGCACCTAATAGTGTCTTTGTAATCTCCTAACATGGATGGATCCTCATAGGGTGTACTTCAAAAGAGTACAAATTTTGTGAATTCCTACTCACACTATGGTTTTCTCCCTTTTGGTTTTCCACGAGATAACTTCCTGGTGTCACTGTCAACTTTTCATGCTTGCATAATTTACTTCAGTGATTAAGTATATTGTTGGATTTTAGATGAATGAAGATTTAAGTTAAAAGTTAGATTGTGAAAATTTGATTAACTTCTGATTCACCCCTCCCCTCTCAGCATTGGTTGGGACTAACACCCTCCTAGACTCGCATTTTGATTTATTCTTTGTTAGAATTTTTAGATTTATGGTTGATGTTTTGATGATTACTTATGACTTTATTTCTATTTAGATGATACTGATGATGCTAGATACTTTATATGGACATATGCTATTTGATGATTCATGAGAGTGATGATACATTCTAGATCATTTGATGGATGGATTTACATTGGATGGATTATAAGCACTTGATATTCCTATGTGGACTATATGATTTATGAATTTATGATGGTTCTAACCCCTATTTCGTGATTATGGTTTCATGCGACATATTGATGTTGTTATTGAGTGACTACTTTTGTGAAAGGGATATCAATGCCTTATCACTCATTACAAGTATGATAAGGTGTTGCGATTCTCTTTTCACATGCCTTTTATTATGATGGATATATATTGTATATGTATTATATTATATTTAGTGGTGGTTGCAAGATTGCAAGTATTGGACATCGACTCCACCTGGTCTCATAGGTTCGAGCATGTCCTATCCATGGCATGAGTTTCTTTTACTCACTCTAGGCTTAGTTGTTCACCTTGTCAATTCTGTTGTAGCGTAAGTCGATAGTTTAGTCCTGTGTTAATTTTGACCCTTGTGTTAGTTTTCTTGAAGCGATGTGAATGTATGTTTATTATTTAATTAATAATTGGATTAATGTGTTTTATTAATGTTTAAATTAATTTATCCTATAGTATGATTATCATTTATTTATTTGGTTAATTAATTATTTGATAATTATTTATTGTTGAGGTTTGTATTTATTTAATTAAGATTAATTTAATTTATTTATTGTTTTATTATTGATTTATTATTGAATTTGACCATTTAATTATTTATCATTGATTAATAATCTATTGGTAATTATATTGTTACATTAGTATTGTTTGTATAAATAGATATAATATAAAGTTTACCTACCCTTGTATTCGATTGGTTATTTTTGAATAGGTAAGTAAATAATATGATTAAATAATATTTACCATGAAATCATGCATGGTAGGTATAATATATTTTTTACCAAATTTTCTGTTTGGTTGGAATTTCTCTTTAGTTGGAGTTTAATTTTTATTTATGGAGCATTTTGTGAATGCTACTGGGTTGCCATCTAGAAGATTTTGATTTGCATTTTGATTTCTGAATTTGATTGGGAGCTTGGATTGAATATTGGCTTTCTTGGATTATTGGATTTTCTTTTCTTTGAATCTATCATCATTTGGATTGTGATTTCCAGGTTGGCTTCTTCATCTTTCGTATTTGATTTCCGAAAAGAAAACTTGTCTGGATTGTGATTATTCAATGATTGTATTTTGGAGTTGTTTAAAGATTGCTTGGTGGATTAGAATTATATTTAAAGGATTAAATTTGGGTTGGGAAGATATTTTGGAAATATATTTGCATTTGGTTGTTAAATCAAAATTCTGAAGAAAAAAAAGATTGCCGAGAGTGATTTTCCGTGTCTCTTCTTTGTGAGTTTCATGCTTCTATTTTTCCTGTGATTATGTTGGGTGAATAGAATTAGAATGGAATTAAATTTCCCTTTTCATTATGCTTTCTGCATTCCCTTTTTGTCTTAGTGTTGAAATGGTGAATTTTGGGCTTCCTATAGCTGGTCAGGAGTTATTTTACTTTCTTTGAGACTTGCAATTTTTGGGAAAAGACCATTTGGAAGGTATGGGATCGGGATAGCCATAGTGATACTTCCCTATAGCTTTTGTAGTGTTATTTAGTCTCCTCTTGTTGTTGTGCAAACGAGGTGCCGAATTGAGGATTGTGGGAGAGTGATTTTGATGATATTTTTGTTTTGCAAGTATGCAATTTCTTAACATTGTTTTTACTTTATCATTTTTTGAGTTCCCACACCTTTTGGGGTGTGCTATTGTGTCATGTTGAGACCCTAGGCAGACCTGGGAAAGTGCCCCTTCCTCATTTGTAAGTTTTACCTAATTTTTTGCACTTTTACCAAAAACGCTGCCAAAAAACCCAAAATGTTGACCAATGGACCCAAAATGCTAGAGAATTAACCCAAAATGCTAGGTAATCAAGCAAAAATTCCATTATGTGTACCAAGGGAACTAAACAGTGAACCAAGAGTGCTGAATTGCTCCGGAGGTGCAGGGAATGTTCTGATTAATATGAAAAACAGGTTTTAAGGACCTAAAACCTTTAACATAGGAGCATAAGATAGTTCAAAATAGAGAATCTAGACCAGCATTGAAACAACTTTACAAAAGATTGGAAAAAAGGCCAGTAAACCAAATGGACAACAAAAGAAAGGAACAACAAAGTGAAAAAACTAGAGAAAATACCTAAATAACAAACATCAACTATAAAGATTTAAGAAGGTCAGCCACTATATTAACCAGCTGGTCATAGTTTGCCGAAACAACTTTGAGTTCTTCCATTTCCTTGTTTGGATTATTCTCCTTCTTTTTGCCTCTGGTCCTCGTTATAGGTCCTTGCACGTCTCCCATACCTTCAGTGTGAGGTTCCATCTCCAAGTAATCCTTCTCGTTTTCTAGTTTGCTGATGAGAATTTTGGTATTGTTAGCCGAGGCCTTCAAAATGCTATAGCTTTGTTTAGCAATGCTTTTGAGGCATTTTTTAATTTTGTTGAATTTGTTGTCAATTTCCACCATTCTCTAGTCCGTAGCATTGTCATTGGTTTTTAACTCTGTCAGGGCCTTCTCAATTTTCTCAAACCTAGGGTTGAAGGAATCTCTAATCTCTTCAGCTCTGGCAACAGTTTTACTCAAATCCTCAACATATTCTGCCATAGATTTGCCTTCCCCAATACTGATTGTCTCCAGAAATTGGACCCTATGGCTCAACTTCTTATTATCCTCCACAGATTTCTTGTGACTATTGATTAACTAATTGAGGGTGTCCACAAACCCTTTCAAACCCCCAGTAGGAGGATTTGAAGGGGGTTTTTCTCACCAGAATTTTCTTGTTCATTATTGGGGACATCGCCACTAGTGATCTGATTGACATTTCCACCAACCCTCTGATCAAAACCTTCCCTTATGATCTCCTCCTCCAATTTTTGGTTGACATCAGGATCCTTTCTCTGCACTTTATCCTCCAATTCCATTTCATAATCGTCCTACCTTTTCTGTGTGTTCCTTATTTGAATGGAAGTTTTAGTTTTCTTTTTCCAAGGGGACTAGGGTTCATCCTTCTTAGAGTCCTCAGAGACATCCTCCTCTGAGGAGGAGCGAATCTGGAAAACCTTTTCTTTAGTTTTTTTCTTACCCTTAGAAGAGGATGGCTTGGTACTCACATGTTTTCTTTTCTTACCAATTTTAGCTTCAGAGTCTTCTAGACTCTCCTTTGACTCACTTATCGAATCACTATCAGACTCATCACCCATTGAAAAACTAGAATCTGACCCTTCCTCCTCAGAATCAGAGATAGAAGGTTGGGGACGGGCAATTTGCTTATCTTTTAAATGGTCTTATATTAAAACCATAAGACCTTGGTGCATGACTGTATCACCCTTAGGGTTCTCTCTATGGGCTTTAATGGTAGCATTCATTGAACAAATCAGGGAATATGGAATATTAACTTTTTCATCATACCTGAAATGGTTGAGAAATACAAAGTGATAGCCATACACTTTAGTGAATCTGCCATCCAGGGTAATGCATCACATACTAGCAAACATAACCTCCCTCCATGGCTTAGTAAATGCCCTAGGCAGGTAGTAGGTCTTACTTAGCTTCACTAGGCACTTCTTCTCCTTTGTCATTTCAGGGTATCACTCAATGGCCTCCTTGCTAAGTTTTTTGTCTCTATAGTAATTGCTTCCTTCCCTGTGAAGACCCGTGACCTGAGCAATGAGGTCTTCATCAATGGAGATAGTTTGATTTCCCATCTTCAAGGTTCCCTTCCTCCAATTTTTGAAGAAAAAATTAGTGATTGTGGCATCCCTCCCATGGAGTCTCTCCATAGATTTCATAAACCCTCCCTTCTGCAAGATGCTCCAAATTACCTCCTTTTGTTTCCACTCCTTACAATTGCTGGGTTCATAGCAGCATCTATTTCCTCCCATTTTTTCGCTATTCAAAACAAAAGGCCGAGAGTTGCAGAAAGCTACAGGAAAGAAATTTCTCGAAGCGACCTCATACCCAGAAAGCATGGGAAAAGGTGGCGTTTGTCTTATCATAAATGGTACTGACATAATGATAATTAGTCATAGCCCTCCTATTAATCCATTTAATTATTTTTTTTTCCATTTATGATATTTGGGGTGCAGCTATATCGATCCATGAAAATGATCGATCTGACGTCATAAAATGTTAGTTTGACTTATGTGCGTGGTTTTCCAGGATTTCTACATTCTCTAGAGGCATGTTTGGATTTCTTTGAGATTATTTGAGTTGTCTTTGATGTCATTTGATCTTATATATTGGTTTTTATGCTCTGGTAAGAGGTTTTGTGCCTTATTGTTGAGGAGATTGCATATATGTGTTTTGCTCCAGCAAGAGGGAGAATTCCTTGTTGTTGAGGTATGATTTTCAAAGCTCCAGTAGGATGCATATTAACTCACTTTTGAGGATTAGAAATGGATTTGAAATGATCTTTGAATCATTTTTATGATTGCTATGCTTGGGGTGAAGGCTCTTGCGTTGTTTGTGGCCATATGTATCCTTTTATGTTCAGATTGTTCTCAGTGATGTTGTGAGCACTTTTATGTTACTTGTGAGCCTTAATTATGTGGGCAAGATGTTATTTGATGTATGTTCTACCCTAGGATCTTGGCATATGGTAGGGGGAGTGGGCTTTCATGTGATGGCTGAGGTCAAGTGAGATAGGTTGTTTAGAACTTAGACTGCTAGGGCAGATTGAAAGTTTCTTTGATATAAACAAGTGATAATATTAACAATTAAATGATTGGGTTATAATTCACTTAATAAGATAATAATAATTGGATTGAGGCTATTGAGATTGAAAGCTAATCTCCCTTGTTCTCACATAGGTTGAGATGGCTCCACATGTCTATTGGGGATTGATTTTTACCCATGTGAGAGTAGCTTGTATGTATATCGAGAGCATGGATTACTCTTCTATATGAGTATATCATGCATGAATAATATGGGTATAGATTTACTTTCTTTGTGAGGATAGTATGCAGAGATGTGCCTATCATGGTTGGCCATGTTCCCTTCTATGTGAGGATAGCATGTGATGACACTGTACTCCTACATATGACCATGGTCGTTATGCCTTGATTTGTTGTTGCGCCTTTAGGAGAGTTTATTGAATTTATTTTATCCATGTGATGTGATTTGGTTATTGATATATTGTATACCCTTTGTTATGTCACATTGAGTCCCTTGGTTGTTAGGTGTCAGCCTAGGTCTTGAGTGAGAGTTGGAACCTCATGTCATCTCCTAGTATGAGGGGTGGTTCCTATTTGGTTCCACATGGTTGGGTGGTTTGATGCCTTCTTCCATTGGAATTATCTTGATTGGATGTTAGTGTGCATGGTAAGGATTCTATCATTCTCATTATGCAAATATTCTATGGAGCTGATTTCTATGTAATTGGAATGATATTGTATTCATAATGTCTTTGTAATGTGAGAGATTATCATGTACTCTTGTATCATGTAATATGATATTGTAAAGACTATGATCTTGGAATGTAATAAAATGATGTAATTTCATATGGCCTATATTATGGAAACGTTAATTATGTATAGGATTGAGATAGACATGTTATTTGTAAACCTATATATAATCATGTTTAGAAAAGGTTAATACGTGTTGTTATGATTCATGTACATGCATGTGATTAGTAACCTTGATGATATGAAATGTAAATTCGTAAGAAAATAATCTACTCCAATTAATGGAGATGGATATATAGGTTCATGAAATGTTGGATGATTAATGCAAGTATGGTAGTTAGGAACATTTGGTTTTGGTGCAATAAAATGAACTTAGAGATTGAAGATGTTATTCATTAAGTAGTGACATTGAGATACCCTAGGGTTATGGATGTGATTTTATATTTGTTTTTGCTTGCGTTATATGTTGTTGTGACCATGTTTATGATATTCTATGCATTATTATGGATAGTAAATGATGTATTCGATAGGTATATGGTAGATAATTATAGTTGCATATGTTGATGTATAGATGTTTTAAAAATAAAATTCTCTATTTCTAGTTGGATTATTTTTATTTGTCTAGGGTAGTTTGGTGGGAATTACAATTGTGGGATCACCCCACAATGGAAACACATTAATACTTATAGCAATTTCATTAGATTTTTTTTTTTTTAAATAAAGGCGGAAAAACTTTATTGAAAATTAGAAATAAGAATTACAAAGAGAAATAGAGCCCGAAAGTCCTAGAAAGGAACCACAAGCTCAACCAAAGATCAACCAGATTCATAACTATCCATGTCCTCAACAAAGATCTTCTGCAAGTCCTGACAGTAATCCAGGAAGAGATGCTCCCAACCTTCAAATTTCCAATCATTACCATGTTCCGAGGCCCACTTAGCCAAACAATCATCTGCTCTATTCCATTCACAAGGAATGTGGATGAAAGACACCCACTCCATCATAGTAATAATTTGAAGAATCTAGTGAACAATCCCTACTAGCTGCCAATGAATCCCACTCACCTTCTACTCAATCAACAGGTTAACAATAATTTGCAAATCCGATTCATAGATAACTTTCCACCATCCCATTTCCAAGGCATGTTGTAGGGCATAGAGAATTGTTAATCCCTCCATAAAGTTATTAGACAACTACCCTTTATGCACTGAAAAGAAGAAAACCACCTCCCCCATACGACTCCTACCAACACCACCAACCCCAGTAGGGCCTGGATTACCCCTAGAGGATCCATTAGTGTTAATCTTGATAAACTCATCCCGAGGGGGCATCCACCTTCCCACCCTTTGAACATTCTTCATAGAACATCTACCTCTCTTGATACAAGTTGAGGTAGGATATAACTCTTGCAAACCCAACCTACTCACAATATCCACATCTCTATCCAGAGGAAAATTCACCTCACATTTAGCTTCCATCGTCTCCTGAATCATAACAATGATTCTATTCCACACTTACTGAACTAAGAGTCTCACCTCCCTAAAGATCCTCCTATTCCTCTCGAGCCAAATCTGCCACAGTATGAAAATGTGCCCAATATGCCAAATAGTCTAGAGAAAGGAGGACAAGATAGGAGGTCTTCCCAAACTGCTCCAAAACTCCACCATAAAATCCACATGAACACAAGGATGCTTCCACACCCCCCACTAGTAATGCCAAATAAGCAACGAGAAAGGGCATTTGAAGAATAGGTGTGAGTGATCTTCCTCCCCATTACCACACAAAACACAGATGGAAGGCCCCAAGAATCCCCACTTGTGAATATTGTCACAAGTTAGGCATCTATTCAAAGTCAAAGTCCAAGAGAAGCAGTTACACTTCAGCCAAGAAAAATTATTCCACACATGTTTCCACCAGTGGACCTCCCTCCCCTCCAATCTATGGGACAATAAGTCTTGGTATCCACTAGCCACAGTAAAGACACCTTTAGGATTCAGAGACCAAGCAAGTCCATACCTACCCTTGAGGGAACTACAATGTCTTCTCGGCAAAATTCCATGCAACTCAGCACACTCTTCATCCATCCTAACAACCGACCACTCATTAGGAGCCTTCCACTGCTCCATCTCCAGCCGCCCACACCTATAAAAAGCCTTGAGGTCGCTCACCCTAGACCACCTTGCCTCCAAAAACCTCTGGAAAAGATTCCCAAGGTTAGGAAACTAATCAAGGATGGGGGGGTATCAATCCAAATAGTCATACCAAAAAAGGACCTCTTCCCCCCTCCTACATATCCAAAAGAGTCCTTCCTTAATAAGAGAAGCCCCCTTCTTGAGAGTGCTCCAAATCATTGAGCCTTTTCCCTCAAGCGGGTATCTTGGAATTTCCTCCTTCAGGATCCTCTGCATATATTTGTAGGCCAAAATCCTAGCCCAACCTCGATCTTGTTCAACACACCACCTCCAGTATAATTTTGCTGCCAAAGCCTCCCTAAATAAAATAGACTGCCTTAAACCAATCCAACCCGAATGTTTCGGGCTACACACCAAGTCCCAATTGACAAGACACCATTTGTATGATGACAGATTGCTTACCCATAAGAATTGCCTTGCCAGAGATCCCAATCCCTTCAAGAACCACTTAGGGGCCACTTGTAGCATACATCGATAAATTGGAAGAGCTTGAACCACCGATTGGATCAGTTGAACCCTCCTAGAAAAGGATAACCATCTGTGTGTCCAATGTTCAACCTTCGTGTGAAATTTATCCAAGATACCTCGATCAGTTGAACCCTCCTAGAAAAGGATAACCATTTGTGTGTCCAATGTTCAACCTTCGTGTGAAATTTATCCAAGATACCCTGCCACGAATCCTTGGAAGGATTACCAAGAGAAATAGGAATAGCTAGATAAGTCAAGGGCAGAGAGCCAACATGGAATCTCAAGATATGAGCAATCCTCCTTTGATTAGTTCCAGGTGTGTTGAAGAAGAGGATATAAGATTTATCCTCATTGATCAACTGGCCTGAAGCTGCAAGATAAACATCCAAAACTTTACGCAGATTAGTAGCTTCTTTGATATGAGCTAATCCCATCAGGACTGTGTCATCAACAAACTGCAGATGAGACTGTGGCTGCAAGTCATTACCCCAACTCCAACTCTAAATAATACCCAGACCCACATTATGCTTAATCAGCCTCCCCAGACCCTCAGCCAAAAGAATGAATAAGTAAGGAGAGAGGGGGTCCCCCTGGGAAAGACCCCTAGAAGCACCAAACAACTCAGTATGATCTCCATTAATTAGCATAGAGAAGGAGGTAGATGTAACACAACTCATAACCCATTGGGTCCATTCATCAGCAAAGCCAAAAGCCCTAAGGATCTTCTAGAGGAAGGACCAATGAACTCTATCATAAGCCTTAGCCATATCCAGCTTAATAAACATAGCTTTTTCCTTGGAGGTTTCCATAGAATGAATGGTCTCCATAGCAATGACCACACCATCCAAGATTTGGTGACCTTCCACGAACCCACTCTTCTCCTCAGAGATGACATCCCCAAGACAATTCTTCAACCTATCCGCTATCAGCTTAGATATGATCTTATAAATCACATTACAGAGAGAGATAGGGCGGAACTGGCCTAACCAGTCAACCCCATCACACTTGGGGATTAGTGCAATGAGAGTCGCATTCAAAGCCCAAAGAATCTGCTTATTCCTCTGGGACTCTTGGACCACTTTCAATAAGTCCAATTTAATAATATCCCAAAAATCTTGAAAGAATTCAACCGAAAACCCATCCGGTCCAGGATCTTTTCTCTTCCTCATGTGAAAAACAATCCTCTTGAGTTCTTCCAGCAAAATAGGACCCATAAGCTGCTCATTCATCTCCCTAGTAACTAGAGAAGGAATGCAAGCAAGAACTTGATTCTCCTCTTTCGAATCCCCCTAAGAATCCTTGTTGAAGAGGGACCAAAAATATTGTAAAGACTCCCTAGAAATCTCCTGCAAGGATAAAAAATGCTCACCTCTATCATTGACCAAAACAGGAATGGAATTGTCATGTATTCTTGCTTTCATGGAATTGAAGAAGAAAGCAATATTCTTGTCCCCCACTTGAAGCCAATCAATATGAGCTCTTTGTTTCCATTATATTTCCTCCCTAAGCTCCCATTCCTCTAAAGCCTTGACAGCCCTGTCTACCTCCCTAAGAAAGGCTTCAGACAAACCATGCTCTCTAATTTTACTGGTGTTGCCATTCAACACTATTTGAGAAGTTTTCTTAGCATGAAAAATATTCCTGAAACACTGGCGGGTCCATCGTTTAAGATGAAACTTAACAAATTGCAGCTGCTTGGAACAAGTGTACATAGCAGTGCCAAAGGATGGCCTCCTTTTCCTCCACCACTCCGCTACATGATTCTGCAAAGAAGGATCTCGTAACCACATAAGCTGGAATTTGAATGAAGGAGAGTGAGTGACCCAAGCAGAAGAAGATACCAACTTAATGGGCCAGTGGTCCGATCCTCTCCAGTCAAGAATCTCAGAACATGTGAACCACCCCCCACCAACCCAAAAACTAGAAACCAGAAAGCGATCCAACCTCTCTGCAATCCAATACTCCCCTACCCTCCTGTTGTTCCAAGTGAACAAACCATTACCAGGCTTAATGTCAACAAGATGCAAAGATGATATACTATCTTGAAAAAGGAAAGAAGAAGGTTATAATCACATAACACCACCCTTCTTCTCACTCAACTCTAAGATGGCATTGAAATAGCCCGCCATAATCCAAGGATGAAAAGGGAACAACCTTCGCATAAAAGAAATATGAGACCATAATTTTTGCTTACCATGAAGATCAGTGGGGGCATAAATGTTAGTAAACAAGATATATTCCCCAATCTCAAGACTAGAGGCAACCTCGGATAATGAAGATCTGGAGTCAACCCACCAAATAGGATGAATCCTCAAGGGGTTTCAAAGACATGCCACCCCTCCAGAGGAGCCAACTGCCCCAATACACTGACACTGGATTCTCCCCCATAGCTTTGGTACCAAATCCAACATACTTTTCGCATAAAGTTTAGTTTCCTGCAAGAAAAGGACATCAGGAGAATGATTCCTTATCAACTCCCAAACAATTTTTTGTCCAGGGCCATTTTTCAAGCCACTCACATTCCATGACAACACAATCATTTCGGGGGATTGAAAAATGAGAATCCAGAGTCTATACTGACCCTAACTCAACCAAATTACCCCCATCAATTTGATCTTATCCAAATCCTTCTTTTTGCCAACCTTCGAAATCTTCTTCGTTGCTCCTTTCTTAATGTCCTTCTAATGAAGGCCCAAATGTAAGGCGATCTTGTTACTTTTGACCCCAACAGGTTCTAATTTTTGAGCTGCAAGAGAACCATCCCCAACCAACTTCACTTTAGCACTAGAAATGGGCCCCAATTGAGCCACTACTGGTTGATCCATCTCCATTTACTAACTCCCAACTACTTGTAGAGCCTAGGTAGAGTCCCAATTCACACTATCAGGGACGAACCTTGATGCACCCTGATCCAAAAAAATTAAACTATCCTTATATTGAATATTCCTATAGCTTCATTGCTTATTAAAGTAATAATTTTCATTAGTCAATATTAATTTTTGAAATCTTATGAGGTTGAATAATCCCGTATATTTAATATAGATAGGAACTCACATATTATTAAGATAAGGGTAATTTGTATCGTAGTAGGACATCACAAATATGTATACATCGAATGGGTTAAGGGAGTACCATTCACCTTATTAAAATAAAAAAGTTCTTAAATGTACTCTATATGCGGGACAAGTGGGTCAATAGAACTTAAAATGTGAAAAATAAAGCCTAAGGAGCCTTGCCCACACACCCACAGGACTTCTTGGTGCAAGCTATGGAGTCACGAAGGATGACTCAGCTTCCCAAGGTTGGTTCCATGGTTCTCTATCTCACAAGGTCCCTCAAACCAATATCTTTGCTCTTAGATCATTGAGCAAAGTGGTTTAGGGATGACTAATGCAAGAACGAGGGATGTTTTGATTGATTTTATTATGAAATGCATCCTAAGCTATGCATGATCTTACAAATGCAATAAACTAGATTATAAGATGACAAGATTAGTAGCAAGACTATCCTAGCATGATATACTAGTCTATGATTAAGCTAAATGATAAGAAAAATACTCTAAACATGCATATTTAGATTAATTCCTATGTAAAAGAGCGGCTAAATGATGAGCACAAATGAGATATTAAAGCTTGCATGGATTTGAGTATAAGTATGATGCTAAAGACTTGGATCATCTAAAATGGAGGAATGGGAGCTCTATTTATAGAAAAAATAGGGCAATGGATGGCCAAGATTGAAAGATTTAATCAAGGGTCAAGTTTGAAAGTTGGGAATCCATGTTTGCAATTTGTACCAATGAAATGGTGACAATTGTCAACATAAGGTTGGGTTGAGAAGAGAGGTAGGAAGCATTAAATGTTTGAGAAGACCTCATGGTTACCTTAAGAGGTAAGAGTTAAGGTTAGGTTAAGATTATCCATTGGATAAATCTTTTATCCAAAGGATAAACTCTTGTGCAAGGTTTAAGGGATAACCATGGTCAAAGCAATGAATGCTTGATGAGACCCTTGGGTTAGATTGAGGGTTGAGTTTAGAAAAAGTCTCTAATCATGCAAGAGGGTTGAGTTAACCATTAATGGTTTGGAAGAGAAAGTTGTTGGAGACTTGAAGCCTTTAATGGTAATCAAAGACTTTGAGGTTTTGAGAAGTGACTTCCTCTTGCTTAGGGATGTGACACTATTTAGGAGATGGGTTAGGCTAATTTAGAAGTGATTGGAAGAGTCTAGAAGGGGGTTAGGAATAGGGTTTAGGAAGCAAGTGGGAGATGTAGGAAAATGCAAGTGGATGGAGAGATAATAGGATTTAATTGAAATAAAGTTAATTTAATTCAATTTGGTTGCAAGTGGAGGTTTTTAAATGAATTAGATTTATTTAATTGGGATTCCCTATTTAATTAAATGTAAATTTAATTAAAAGGTTTACAAGAATAGATTTAATTAAATAAAATGATTTATTCAATTAAATGACCTAAAAGGGGTTAATTGAATTTAATTAAATAAATTGAGTAATTTACTTAATTAAATAGAGGCATGTGGATAATTTAATTAAATTAGATTTAATTAAATAGAGAAATGAACATAAAATATTCATTTAGGAATATAGTCATTTTTATACGTCTACATACTCAAGTGAGGATACTTCTATAATAAGACTACTTAATCTTTCTAGATAGATTCTTTATATGAATAATTATTTCACTTGATGAGATATATCCCACAATCATCCTACTTTATCACTGCTAGTTCCAAAGTGACTCTTCCTTCTTCATAGAACTCTAGAAATATTTCTTGAACTAATATTTTTCCTCCAATGAAATTCTTCAAATGGAATACTAGGTATATTCATGGCAATGTAAGAAACTCTTATAATATGTTACGCTTCCAATCTAGTACTTGGTCCTTTAGAAGGAACATACTATTTGGGTGTCATGTTGTTGTCCTTAACTCTTTCTTTAAAGATAAGTGCTTTTGTGATCAAGTATATTTCTAAGAACACCTAATTTCCTATTTCAAGTGTCCTTTCACTACAATACAAAACTACATGTTATTTGGATTATTTTTGTGCCATAAATAAATTTATTTGAAATATAAATGTATTGCCAATGTAACAACATAAATGTGTGTATCACTTTTTGGATTAAATGGGTTGCACAAATTAACACGTTTACTTTTTTATTTTCTATCAAAAGTAGGTCATCCATATGGTGATTCAAAACCATTCAACTTTACTAAAAGACAAAAAACAGATTGATGAAACAAAGTGTTAATATTTACATATGAATCTTTTTTGTTTTTTTTAAATTGTTTAATCTAGTGAAACTTTCCACATGATTTTAATATTTTCTTTATTGAAAACTCATTTAATCGTTGAAAACATATGTGAATTAAAAAAGAGAGATTGTATACGTATTTATCAACTCCCATAATCTTTCATTCAAACAAGGACCATCTAACACTCAAAAACACATTTGAAAAAAACTCAAATTCAATTCAATACGTCTCATTTTGCTGACAGACCTTACACAAAGGCAGCTTATTTTGTTTTTGATAAGCGTGCTAAGTGGTGGTCTTTTCATTTGCCAAATTCCACGTGGGTGAATCTCTTGGTATCAAAAATTAGGTTTTTGGCAAGATGTTTGACGGCTTTAAAAGGAGGTTAATTCACGCATGCAAAGAGTGGATATTTATCAGGCGGCCATAGGAAATTCTTAAACCCACCCTCTAGAAGTCTGTGACCTACAGTGAAAATTCGTGACGTTGATTCTAGTTAAGCTAGCGATGCATCACAACAATGCATGTTCTATTCCGACGGCCTCAAACTCCTTTCAACCCAATGGATGTTTTCTTGGTCAGGCTTCAATGCTTCAATGTTTGCTCCCAACTGTTTCTTTGGCACGGAGACCATGGGTGCCTCATATTGGTGTAAAATGAGCCGTCAAAGAGTGAACAAAGAAGGTGGTTTTGTTTAGATATATGAATGAGAGGAGAACATACAGTCAAGCTCAGGCGTCCAGTAAAGAAACCTGACCAAGAAGACATTCATTGGGTTGAAAGGAGTTTGAGGCCGCCGGAATAGAACATGCATTGTTGTGATGCATTGCTGACCCATGTAGGTCACGAATCTCCAATGTAGGTCACAGATTTCTAGAGGATAGGTTTAAGAAGTTCCCATGGCGGCCTGATAAATAGCCACTCTTTGCATGAGTGAATGAACCAGGACTCTTCTCTTCTAGAAGAAGCTTTAAGCTCCTTTTAAAGCTGTCAAACATGTGCCAAAAACCCAATCTTTAATAAAACATGAGTCTTAGCAAAACCAAGCTTTGGTGCTAGGTGGAAATTACCTTCTAAAGCTTGAAAGGTTCATTTGGTACACAAAACCAAACGTTGGTGCTAGGTGGAAATTAGACCTAAAGCTCTAGAATCACATGGGAGAAAAACATACTCACATGTTACATAATGAAAGCTCTATAATTTTTTAAGAAGGCTCAAAGAAAGTCTTTAAGAAGCTTTTTAATTTATTATTATTTTATTAAGAAAATTTAGAAAGTACTTATCTAGAAGAATAATAAATATTAGTGATACTAATAACTTTTTAAGCAAGTTTAAAACTTCCTTACTAGAGATTAAGGTTTAGTGATCCAATAAGACAATATGAATATGACTGATTGCAATGTTTTAGCTTACTACCAAGAAGTAATATCATCTGAAGGACTTGCAGGCTAAGACACACTACCTTAGGCAAGATACATGGACTTGCATAGTTGAGGCACACTACTTCAGGGTAAGATACAAAATGCTGCTAAAAGGCCCATTGTCATTTAGCAACAAAAGAAATAGTAGAACTAATTTGAGAAGGATCTCTTGAATATGAAATTGTCCTTAAACAATAGGATCAAGTGACCAATATCATTGCATACATCTCTAAACTTTGTCACTCTCTCTAAACACTATCTTCCTAAATATATCTTCTCCAAATTTCTTCAATAACTGACTTTTGCACATTCAAAAACTCAAATATGCTTGCATATTATTCACATACACTTCTCATCACATACATTCCACAGACAACTCATATAACCTCAATCCTTAAATATATGATAGATCATCAAAAAAAATTAATAAAGGGTTGGCCACAATTAGAATAAACAATATTGCATAAAATGAGCCACCTAGACCAAAAATACTCAAAGCGATCCACTCTAGAGAAAGAGAGGACCCAAATACATTATACCGCATCCTTCCAAGATGAATCCAACAATCCACATATGCTAACTCATCCTTGAAAGTCACCATCAAATGTAACGTGTAGATATACAATAGAACTCATCAATCAACCAAAAGACATCTTCCAATACAAGTTATGCCACCCATAACAACACTCTTAACTCATTCTCCAATGCATATCTATAAAAAAGAACATGATCCAATGAAGATAGCCCAATCAAATACATCGAACTATAACAGAATTGCATATCCCTAACATAAATCAACATAGCTCTCTTGCGGAATAGAGAATCCACTAGAGAAGCACACTAAGAATACTATACAAGTCATAAGATCACATCAACTAAATTGTAACACTAATTGCAAAATAACTGGAGGCCATTGAAGACTTTTCAGACCATTTTGATAGACACTCTTATTACCAAAAAATAAAAACAACCAGCTTCTATAAACCAGAATCAAAGTACCACAACCAACACCAAGATATCAAAGTCAATCTTTAACTCAAACTCAATCTTCAACTCAAACTCAATTTGCAACAACTAGGAGCATATCCAGACTAGAATCCATCTAGATAACTAAGTTTGACATCAATGACAACCATACAAACTCATATTTCTAACAATATCCCCCTTTATCATTGATGGAAATACTTGATTACATTAAATCAACAAGTTCTCCCCCCCTTTGACATCAAAGACAAAGGATAGAAGATAATATAGTAGTCAGCCAACACATACTCCACTTCTCCCCCAAAGAATAACAACAACATCAATCTAAGAGATAAAGGATAATCTCTGAATCTCGCCTTGGAAAGATGCACCATAACAATGCACTAGTTTGAAAAAGGAGGGAATCCCTACTTTTTTCCTGAGATACTCAAAGGTATCCTTCACCAACACCTTAGTAAAAATATGTGCATCATGTTCTTTTCTAGAAATATACTCCAATCTGACTTCCTTTTCTACAACCATCTCCCTTAAGAAATGATAACTAATTGAGATATATTTTATCCTCGAAAGCATTACTAGATTCTTTGAGATAATTATATCTTTAGTATTATCACACATGATAGCAGCTGCAATGTATTATTCCTCTACAGTAGATAAAGATATCGAATCTTTCTTCTTACTTAACCAAGAAACCAACCAGTCTCTCAAGAAAAATGCACCACCACTAGTACTTTTTCTATCACCAACACTTCCAACCTAATCATCATCTATGTAAGTATTTAGCATAAAACCTCCATCCTTTTTATACCAAAGGCCAAAATTCAGAGTCCCTTTCAAATACCTAAAAATCCTCTTTACAACTTGCTCACATGATTGCTTCAAATTAGCTTGAAATCTTGCAACTAAACAAATGCCTACATGATATCTGGTCTAGAGGCTATTAAGTATAACATTCCTCCAATCATAGATCTGTAGTTCTTTTGATCCACATCTAAAGATACATCATCTTCACTCAATTTATAATCAATGGTTAAAGGGGTAGCAACTAGTTTACAATTCTTTATTTCAAACTTCTTTAACATTTCTTTGACATATTTAGCTTGAGAAATAAAAATTTCATCCTCTAACTGATTAACTTGTAGACTAAGAAAGAATGACAACTCTCTAGTCATTGACGTTTCAAATTTTTTCTTCATCACTTCTGTGAATTCTTTACATAGACCATCACTTCCTTCAAACATAATATCATCAACATAGACAACAACAATCAACAACTTGTTTCCTTTAACCTTAAAATAAAAATTATCGTCAACAGTTCTTTTTTTGAAGTTTTATTGTAACAAATGTCTGTCCAATCTAGAATACCAAGCTCTAGATGCTTGTTTGAGTCCATAAAATATCTTTTTTAACTTGCAAACTACATCCAAATCTTGTGACAATCTAAATCAATCTAGTTGTTCAATGTACACTTCTTCTTCAAGTTCTCCATTCAGAATAGCTGACTTAACATCCATTTGATATACCCTAAAATTCTTGCAAGGAAAAAAAGAAAGAAATATTCTTATAGCTTCCATCCTAGCTACTACAACAAAAGTTTCCTCAAAATCAATACCTTCAACTTGTGAATAACCTTTATGTACCAATGTCACTTTATTACTCATAACCTATCCTTATTCATTTAACTTATTCCAAAACACCCACTTAGTTCCTATCACATTGTTTTCTACTAGTCTAGGTACCGATTCCCATGTTTTATTCTTTTGTATCTGATTCAAATCTTCTTCCATTTCTTTAACCCAACTTTCTTCTTTTCTTGCTTCCTCATATGATTTAGGTTCCACTAGTGAAAGAAAATAGTAGTTTTCTTTCTCATTTACTTCTGCAACTCTTCTTCTTGTTTGAATGCCTTTGTTTTTGTCTTCATTTACTTCTATTGGTGTTGATTTATTCCTTTGCATTGATTTTTTTCCACTTTCATATGTTGTCAATGTCAAAGGGGGAGATTGTTGGATATGGTTGCTGCTAGGATATATTGTTGTCATTGATGTCAACATATTTCTGTGTTTTGATATTGAAGAGAGTTGTTTGGTGATTTGGTGTTTGTAGTGAGTTGATTTGGTTGATTTATATGTTTGCTATGCTGAATCAACTGGAGATACTTAATTATTTATTGATTTCATGATACTATGTGGTGTTTTGATCGAGTTGAGGATTTTGGTATGGAGATTGGTTTTCAGTGTTTAGTGTTGCAGTGTTATGGTGTTTGATCCATTGTGCTCTGATATGATCATATCTTGTGTTACGGATTTGGGAGAGTGTTTGGGATGTCCGTGTGTATCTTCATTTTAGATGGTTCACGATTTTATGGTCAACAAGTTATCTTTCTTGTTTGAGTTGTTGTTGGTAAGTGTTCTTGAGCGTTAGCAAGTTGATTGATGAAGATTTGATTAAGTGGTGTTGGTGCAACTATTGTAGATCATTCTAATGTGCTTTTTGGTGTTTCCTAATCATGTCCTATTTGTTTTGGTGATTCACATTGATCATTGTGCGTGATTGGTGAATATTTTATGGGTTCGGTGATATTCTTCATGTTATGCAGTATTTTCGGTTGTGTAGCATGTTACAGTTGATCTTGGCAAGATTTATGGTGGTGGTGCGCATTCAAGGAGTTGATTTGGGTCCATGCTATGTTGTTTATGACATTTTATTGGTCCCGTGGTTGATTTATGTATCCCGAGATATAATTTTATGATTAGGTGTTGAGGGTTTGGCCAACCTTGTAGTCAAGGTTGATGATTTTTATAAATAGGTGTTATATTTATGTAATTTGTGGATGGATGTTGTGTATACATTATCAGAGAGTGGTGTATGTGTGAATAAGTGAATTTATCTTTCAGTGTGGTGTATTGAGTAGAGAGTGTTGTAGGAAAAACAAATGAGCTTAACCGGAACTGTCATCAAGCATTAGCAGATTCTATTCTTTGAGTTCATCTCAACTGGATTGTAGTCCAAAAATATTTGTAAGGTAGTGAACCTTCCCTGGATTTGTAGCCTTCTGGGTTATTGTATTTTGAGCAGTGAGCTCTAGGTAGTGTTCCTAAATGCATGCGCATTCTCCATTGTAATATTTACACATACTACTGTAGAGTATCATCTCATTGTGGGTAAGTTCCCACTATGGTTTTCCCCTTGACTGGGTTTTCCACATCGAAAATATTGGTGTTATGTGTGTTGTTATTGTTTTTATCTTTCTTGTTGTTGTATTTGTTTAGATTTGAGATTGTTCTTAATTTGTTTAATTTGGTGAAAATTGATTCAGCCCCCCCCCCCTCTTAGTTTTCCTTCATTGTTGTTACCAACACATTTGTCAAGGAGTCATTTGATACTCCCTTTGTTTAGTTGAATTGCTTAATCAACTCAATTAGTAGTCACTTTTTATCCTTAGAGAAGTCAGCAGAAGTCAATTGTAAATGATAGGATTTTTTTAGACACTTGTGTTAAGAGTATTCAATATGTCTTATCTGAAGCACAAAGGCTTCACTTAGTGAACCTGGGTTATATCACCTGTGTTCATCGCATTCTAAAGATTCCCCCTATTTTCAAAAAATATTACCCTAAACTCCTTTTTCGGCACCCCCTCTCAATACATAGCCTAAATAAAAAAACCCCTATTTTCACCATATATTATATTTTTCATAGCCCAAATAAAAAAACCCCTTATTTTCACCAATAAGCAATATATTGTACCCTCATTTTTAGGAAATTAAACCCCCCTATATGAATTATGCACATGATATAATATTGCCTAGGAAGTGAAGCCCCTATGATCTAAAGGAAATCATGCTTATCATTGTCCAAATTTACTGAAGATACTAACAAGATTAAGAGCTTCATGCATGATAAGGTCAAGGTTGTTGGTAGAGTTGGTGAGATTTGAGGTCTAATTGATGGAAACAATGCCCAGTTCTTTGAATGAAGCTCAAGATGCCATGGTTATCAATGAACTGACATATCTTTAGATGGGAGACATGCAAGCATATCTTTTCAGCAGTCACATCTCAATTTTGGAGCATCTCAAGAAAGTTTGGGACAATGATTTGAGTTTATTGAAAAATATTTTTGCAGATGTATTTAAGTTCATGTAAGTTAGAGGATTCTGTTTGTACATATGCGGCCTCTTTATAAGATTTTTGTCAAATTTTGGTATGTGGAACCCCGCCTTTGCCATTGATGTCAAAGGGGGAGTGTAGGGCAATGAAAAATGTAATATTCATCTCAGGGGAGTTTGGAGTTTTGGTTTTATTATTTTTGCAGTGTATATTCATATTTGGTATTGATTCTGACACTTAGTCATTTTACACTAAGTATTGCCATCAATTCCAAAAGGGGAGATTGTTGGCAAGAGATATTGCATAGGTCATCCGATGTTGTCATTGATGGCGACCCAATTTAGTGTACCCATTTGCATTGCTATATTAGATCATACCAGAAGTCAGATTAGAGATTTATTCAAGTCCGACAAGCTTAGAATAGAGCATCTGACATAGTTCAGTATTTTTTTTAGTATTTCTTCTTAGGTGAATATTTTGTGTTGTGGATTTGAAGGAAGGTAGATGGATTTCTGGAACATCTTATTCCAGAGTTTTAATCTATATTGATAATTGTTGTACAAGTTTCAAGCTTCTGAGTACCGAGTTTCGGTCTGACAATGAAGAACAAGCTGACTTGTGTAGTTGATCATTGTGCAGATTTGATGGAGCAATTTTGGTGATTGGTTTTCTGATCCAATAAGTTTAGCCAATAGTTTGGGTAATGTGTGAGAAATGGTTTTGTTTGGCATTAGTATTTATGCTCGAATTCAACCGACAATTCATACACGTTTCAATAATGTTTTAAGTCTTCATGAGACTGTTGGTATTTTGGCATTAAGTTGTCATTGATGTCAACCAGAATGATGGATACTCACATAAGGGTGAGCATAAATAATGAAGGACCATCGGTAAAGTACAAACTAGTCTGAAGGTTGGCTACTTGTTTATGGAGAAGAGGCAAAATGTGAAAGTTGTCACAAACCACTGAGGTGAAGATGTGCTACTGGTTTAGTGTGCGTTACTGGTTAACAGGAGAAGAAACCATGACTGGCAAAGGGATGTATCGGCATGTCTTTATCATTGTGATGCCATGTGGAGCAGAGGGGGCAAACATGCTGGGTTGGTGAAGCCTCATCGGCAGGGTCAATGAAATAGATAATCGCCATTAATGAAGGAGCCATAAATCACAGGATTGTATCTGACTGATTGCGGGTCGCGAAAGAAGGAATGAAAAAGGAAAATCAGGGAGTAGTTGGCACCTGAATCAATGCAAAGGAAATCTGATTCAGGAGATCTTGTTTGAGATTGTTATTTTCAGCAGATATGCATTGGATAATGCAAACTGTGTACAAATTCATCTTTGAAAGATAGGTGATCGATCCAAGATAGGATGGATTGGATCAAATTGAAGATCTTGTCGAAAAGAGGTAACCCTAACCGCTCCGAAGTTTGAATTTTGTTTTGACAGGAAATCACTATATAATAAATGAGAGCTCAAGACAGAATGTGTCGATGCTTTGAAGAAGGAGAAGAGAAGAGAGAGTGATCAAGGATAAGGGTTACTAGCCATAGAAAGAGTTCTAAGAAAGTTGCAATATGCATGAGAAAGCATGGTGGTGAGAGGATTCTACTGGCAGAACTATAGTCTTGCAGTTGAGCCTAACTGGCAAGGTGTGGCAGAGCAGGCAACATTCACGTGTGACACAATGTGTCGAAATACTATGTGCAAGAGGGAGAGAAAGCTAATAGAGGATGAGAATCCAAGACAAAAATATCATAACCGACAGTGTGAGATTTAGTGGAGGAGAAAAGACTGTCAACCGATAGAGAGTTATTTGGTCAAAGAGTTGCAGAATTCATTTGCAGCAAGAAGCCTTAATTGTATTCAAATAGTATTTCAACATACATTGCCAAGTTGAAGCTTGGTGCAGGGGTTGATGCTCCTTGGGTCAGTGCCCTAAAGTGTAGGGGTTGGTGCTCCTTGGGTTGGTGCCCTAAATCTTTGTAAGTTTGTGTTTTACCTATGGGGCTGGATTGGAGCAGTAGTCTCCAACAACTTTTCTCACTGAGGTTTTTCCCATATTGGGTTTTCCTCGTAAATCTGGTGTTGTGAGTTACTTTTGTGTGAATGATCTCTTTGTCCTTCTTTCTTGTATTACTGGTATGACTGTTTAGTGTTTAAGTGAGTAACTGATAATCTGAAGTTAGATCAGAAAGAAAAAGATTAGAAACCACTGATTCAACCCCCTCTCAGTGGTATTTTGTGTTCAACAGAGATGACTAGCGATGGAGATGATTTCTTGTTGTGGATATATAAGAGTGATGGTTCTGATCATTTTGGGTGTGTGGAAGGTGTTATTGATCATTTATACATAGTTATACATGCATAGGATAAAGATTGTTGCTTCAGATTATAGCAGAATAGTGAAACAGAGTAGGATAAGACATAGTATGAAAAGTGTTCTTAATGTGCTTAACTAGAACTATAATAAGGCATTTTTAGATGCTATTCTTAGTTCATTCACTTTAGTGATCTATTGTAATTCATTTGTAGGTAGTGAGCCTCTCTCTCTTGAGTAGTGAGCTCTAAGTAGTGTACCTAAATGTATGTGCATTCTCATTATAAAAATTCTAATTGAGTATACTCATTTTGTGGGTTCATCCCCATCATGGTTTTTCCCTTGACCGGGTTTCCACATATAAAAATCTTGGTGTTATGGTGTTGTGGTTTTTTTTTTTGTGTTCTTGCATCTTTCTTTTGATTAAATGCATTAAGTGGTTGAAAGGAATGATTAAAGTCATCTGGACCCAAAGATACTGACCCATTATCACAAAACTTAAGCACAACATATCCAAACTCCAAAGATAGACTCCATGCATACCAAGAATACTGCACAACACGAAACTCAAAGAGATACCACTAACATGACCAAAACAACTAATTCCAAAACACATAACTGATACTAGGACCAATGAGAACTCAAAATTTAGGAACAAAGATCTTCCAAAAATTACTTCATAAATCACTTTATTATATCACTTCCATCTTACTGCATCATAACATTTGCCCATAACAATAACAAAATAATGACATACAATATCCATACCAATCCGGATAGCAAAAAACTACATATTACTTTCTGGTCCAAACTGGATAACTGTTTTGACATCAATGACAACAATATTCATAGAAGTCTAACAAATACCTCCTTTCTTAGTGTAGAGTGTAGAACGTCTCAACAATTTGGGCTACTAAGTACTATCAATCTAGTCTATGTAGTGTTGTTTAAGTATAAATTGCAAACATCATATGATTGTTGTAATGACTTTATAGCTCACATAAATTTTGATCCATGCAATTATCTAAAAGGTATAGTTGGTAATATCATGATAATATCCATTGGAACATAAGGTGGTTATTATGTCATATATTTGTTACTTTTATTTGGATTCCATTCATATAGAATATACCAACATGTCAAAGAAAAAGACATTGATTTTAAGCATGATATTACCACTCATTATTAATCAAAGACCAACTTGAGAGAAAACCACCAATAGATTTAGGTGGGAGATGTATGTATGCACATGATGGTATTCAAGAGATACTTTAAGAGCTTTGATTTTGTAATCATGTCATGTGGTTTAACTAATACATGACTAGCCACCTTCCAATCTAGGGCATATGTGGAAAATATTTCTTTGATGGTTTCTAATAATATTTTGATATGTAGAGAAGCTTAGAAGTTTTGTATGGGGAACACATAATTTACTAATAAATTTATAGAGAAACATGATCTATTTGCAAAAATATCTACATTGAGAGATCAACATCATCCACTTAGATCAAGTCACCTTAAAAAAAAGAGTACATTGATATTTTGAAAAGTTTCAAGAGTGTAAAATTTCTTATTGAAGATTTTTGTGTGGTTGAAAGTGGCCTACATGTTGACATTGCTAATTATTATTGTTGCATCTGTTGAACATTGATATTTTTTTTATTTTATGATTTTGAATGGCTTACTACAATCATACTCACTTGCATATAAGTTGTTTGGTACATAGTAATGTATATTGCAACTTACAATACAGTGAGAATTCTAATCGCTATCTATGAAGAATTTATGGTTCTTAAATGACCTCTCAACAATATTTATCTAATTAAATAGACGATTCTTGCACAAGTTTGTTTTTCATATAGTTATTGCATCATTTACATGTTGATTTTGATTATGTCAATCATGAACAACTTTAGATTAGTATAGTTGGAGGAATCTTCCTCACACGATGATGTTAGTAGAATTTCTATAATATTAGTTATAATTATTCCATCTATAATAGCACCAATTTGGAGGAGATTCAAGGAGGTTTGTGATTCCAATGTTTCATATATAGCTTATATGTAAGTTAGTTTGTGTCATGATTTGAAAGAGAGTTTCTTTATGATTTTTTTTGTTATTTTTCTATCATTCATAGAGACTAGATATTTCCCACCATAATAGATTATGCAAATGATATATTTTCAATTATTGATGGGTGACAAGTATATGGTAGTGGATGGTCTTAGAAAGTACATTGTCTTTCATCAAAACAAGTGGTTTATTCAAGATTTGGTATTGGGAGTTTTATCCAATGTGCATGTTGCTAAATTGTAGGGTTCTAATTTTTGTCTATCTACTATACTCTTTCTATTCAATGTTAGTTTGTAAATTTGAAACTAACATCTCTCAAATACATATAAAGTTTGGATATATTAGTGTGTAATTTAGTGATGTGTGTTACAATGCAGGGTGATAAAGGTAGTAAGTGTTTTCACAGTGTGTATTTGTTATTATGGGGCATGAATTGCCTATAATGATATTTGTTTATGCTATAAAAATGAGACTTTTAATATTATAAGAAGTTTGAAAATATTTTGGACTAAATTTCCTCATGATAGTGCATATACATAATTCTAGAGTAAGCAATCTAAAAGAGGGAATTTTTTAATGGAGAAGGATTTGAGACATAATGATGTAGGAGCATCCTAGAAAAAATCAAGCTGAACCCAAATGTGGAAGCATGCGAAAATTTTCCAAGCCTTGTAGAGAATATGGAGTTATTCAAGAGGTGGATATGGGGCTAAACAACATTAAAATAGGTCTACACCTATTGCACCAACTTGGTACTTGGGAGGCTGATGTGGACCACTTTTAATGCTAGGGTATAATATTTCAGCACATTAAGAAGCATATGAGATCATCAACAATATCTAGGTAGTAGTTAGGGGAAAGTAGATTCAAAATACATTTGACCTATAATTCATTTCTAATAAGCCTATGGAAGCCTATGTGTCATCATTTAGGTCCAATTGGTCGAATGTATGGGACATGTGAACATTTGTAGGCATGATTTTTCTGATTTCATTGATAAAATTTTTACTTTTTCGTATTCAAGTTTGTGTTTCTTTGTGTGTTAGGCTGCAAGGTTGGACAACCCATTGCGAACCCTCTAGCCTTGACTACATCAGGAGGTATCAAAGTGAGATTTAGATATGAGGAGGTGGTAGTTTTAAAAGATCCTTGGCGTGGACAAATTTTTGACTAGAGGGAAGTTGCAGGTGTTGACAACCAATCACTAAAGTGAGGTAATTACAACCCTTAGCCATATCACTGAATCAAGCAAGTCACACCTAGCTCAAAAGGAAAGATGTGACTAAGAAGATGCTAGAAATGGTTAATGTCATAGGAAGAGTGGAGGAGATGACAAACATAATGAGGGCCATGAAGAATCAATTGGGTGTTATTAAGGAAGACTAGAGAAAGGTCACAAACCCAAGACTGGAAGAAGAGAGTGATGATGAAGAGGCAAGGATGCAAGATAAATACGGGGAAAGTAAGGACAAAGAGGAATCAGGTTAGATCAATATGATGAAGTTAATTACTAAGATTGGAAAGAGGCCAAGGATTGAGATCCCTAGTTATTCCAGAAACTTAAATTTGGAAGAGTTAATTAATTAGATAAATGAGATGGAGGAGTACTTTGAATTCAAGGAGATTGAATATTTGAAGTGGCGAGGTTCACCAAAACCAAGTTAAACAAACATGTAATCATCTAGTGGCAGGAAGTACAGTTGGACATAAACTAGAGAGGGAAAAAGTGAATCATAAAATGGGATAGAATGGTAATGAAACTGAAGGGCTAGTTCATACCTGTAGGCTATGAATTAGAAATATTGAAGAATCTCCAAAATCTATGATAGAGAGAGAAGATGGTGAAGGAGTACACTGAGGAGTTCCACAAAACTATCATTAGGAATGGACTTGGTGAAGGTGGAAGAGAGGACATGGCATGATACATTAATAGCCTTAGAACCAACATTCAAGAGGAATTAAGCTTTTTCTAGATGACCACCATGGAGGAAGCCTATCAATTTGTGTTAATGGTTTATAAAAAGCTAGCCAAGAGGCCAAAGCGGAGGCCAGGTGATGGGTGATGGAGGGATTTGAACAGATGGACACAATATACTAAGAGGAGACCATACACAAAGTGGACCAAAGGAAGGAGACCTTTTTGGAAGGAAGAGAGAAGACCTAGGGAGGATTCATACTATGATTAAAGAAAAAAAGGGAGTATCATAGGGATGATGAATACTAGAGGACTAGAAGAAGGTTTGTGGTGCGGGGTACCTAACACTCCAAGAAAATGAAAATTTTGTTTTCTTTCAAGTTTTGTGTGTTGTATTTGTGATGTAATAATGGACCAACCATTTGGGACTCAGTAGAGCTATGGTTGATTTGTCCAAGTTTTGGTTTGAGTCATTTGTGTTCAAAATGTTGTCAGCTTGAGAAGTAAGATGCTTAGGTAGTTCATAGGAGAAGTACTCCAGATAAATGTATTCATGTAATAGGGGTAAATTATGTTGTGTTTAGGTATTCTAGGGTGTTTGAGGACCTTCAAGAGTCTTCAAATGCATTAGAATGCAAAGTTGCATCTTAGGAGTAAAAAGATGTAAAAAGTTGTTGAGCAACATTTTGCAAAAGTTGCATTTTTGGTAGATGGCATTGAAAAGTTGGTTGAACCAACTAATATAATAGAATAAAATCCAAAATTCACTTCATTGTATGGGTTGGAGGATTGGAAATGCAAGAACAAGTTTTTGGATTTTGAAACAATCTAGTTTTCTTCACCGTTTGATAGTTTTCACCTATTTTTATTGCTTGGTACAGTCCAGTACGGACTTGATTGTGTAAAATAATTGCAGGGCATGAGTGTTGATTGAATTTACTTTCTATAAGCTTGATTTGTAGGTTTTATTGTTCTTAGTTGTAGAGATTTCTTCCATTCTTTGCAACTAGGTGTAAAACCCTTGCAAGTACGGTTTAAGAGCAAAAATGGCTCTAACCTAAGCATTCCTTGATGGCACCTATTGAAATAAATAATAATGCTAGGTTAGGGTTTATATCTATCTTTAGGATAGGTTTTGTGGTTTTCTAGGACCTTGTGGAGGAGAGACAATGAAGCCCTAAGCTCACTACTGGGAGTAGGTGAGTTAGGATAGCAGAAGAAGTGTGATTTTAAGAGCCCAAGAGGATTGCCACCATGAAAAGTGTCAAATGGTTGGAAATCCTTGAGTATTCCCTTGAAGAATACCCAATTGGTTTGAGCAGGTGTTTTGATTGGTGAAGAGTTTCAGACCCATCTTTCCAAGTCAACCGGTGAGGCCTAAACCCTCAAAAATAGTGTAGCAATGGAAACCCTACTTGTACGGATAACCCAGATGAAATTTTTTAGTATTTCTTGTAACTCTTAAAAGGGTACTTGAATCCATTATTTTTTTCTAGCCTTGTTTGGAAATTTTGAAAACTAAGTCCCTAAAACCACCAAGGAAGGGCTAATTCAATTAGGCCTATTTGAGCCCGGTAGAGACCTAGAAAAGTTAGAAAGCCAAAGTGATGGGTTTGGTGATCCTAAAAAAGCTCAACATACTTCAAAGGCACATTGTAGATGCATTGTGAGTCCATTGAAAGTTGTTGTTTATTGATATCCTTGCAGGAGTGGTTGGAGCCTTGGAGTGTTGTGTGTGTGATTGAGTTGACAACCTCAACATGAGGAGTTGATTGTCTAAGACTAGTGGTTATACCTTGGAGGCAAGCCATAGTGTTTCAGACCTTGGAGGTCTCAGTAGAAAAAACCCTTACTAGTGCTCATTGAAAGGGCTTGAGTAGTTGAAGGGTTGAGTAAGACAAGTCACTCAAGAAGGTGTATTGGATCAAACTCCAAGACTCTCTACATCAGAGTGATATTAGAGCCATTCTTTGAAAGATTTGGTGTATGTCTGATTGTGAAGAATCAAAAGAAATTTTAATGCCTCCAAAGGAAATGACTCTAGAAGCCATCCGACAGTTGGTGGTAGAGATGACAGAAGGATTGAGGGATGCAGAAGGAAGTACAGGAACCAAAGAGGTTAAGAAGGGAAGGGGAAGGTAAAGACAGAATGGGGAGATGAGACTGATGAAGAAGTGGAAGATGGAGAGGAACCAATAGTAGTAGCAATACCTCAAGACAAAAATCTATTCTTGGATGTAGTCAAATCCATTTCCAAAGACAACTTGGATGGATTACCCACCTATGGAGGAAATCTCAATGGAGAAGAGTTGTTAGATTGGATAGAGGCCCTAAATAATCATTTTGATAATAAAAAGGTAGCAGAGGAGAAAAAATTAAATGTGGCCAAATCAAGATTGAGGGAATCAACATTACTTTGGTGGAATATGATGCAAGAAGAAAGGATACAAGAAGGTAAGAAGAAGATAACTTCATGGGAGTGTATTAAGATCAGACTTAAGGCTCAATTCCTTCCATAGGATTAAGAAGTTCAAATCCATAAGAGACTATAAAATCTGAAACAAAGGGAGTTAGATGTCAATGCATACACTAAGGAATTCCACAAAATCAGTTTGAGGGCTAGGAAACATGAGATTGAAGTGGAGAATTTGGCCAGGTACATGAATGGCCTTAGATAAAACATACAGTATGAGATAAGTATCCTCACACTAGACATTGTCCATAAGTGTTTTTAGTTGGCCTTAAGGGCAGCAGAAAATATCAAGAGGAGAAGTGAACAAAATTAGAAACATAGAGGTGGTAAGAATTTCAGAGGTAGAGGAACCTTTGTTAGGGGGCAGCAAAGCCAAGAAGGTAGTGGGGACTCTCAGAGAGGAACATTTAGAGGGTCCTTTAGAGGGAGGAGCAATTTTAGGGGCAGGTTTGGAAACTCAGGAAGAGGAAATATAGTCTTCACCAGTAGGTGTTATAATTGCAATCAAGTTGGGCATACCATGAGTAAGTGCCCAGGAAAAGCCTCAAGTTCCTCAAGATATTACATGGGTGAAAGAAGGACTCAATTGGTGCAAGAGGAGGACACTCAGAGTGTGAATTCTTCAATCAGCAAGGCAGGGCTAGTGACAGATGGAGAAAACTTAATGATGAGAAGGAAAATGCTCAAGATACCCCAAGCTCAAGAGCCACCGTAGAGGAAACATTTTTTTAGGACCACTTGCAAGTCACATGGGAAGATTTATAAGGTGATTGTAGATTCAGGTTCCACTGAGAACATTGTCTCAATTGAAATGGTGGATAAACTCAATCTAAAAAGACTACCACATCTCACTCCTTACAAGGTATCATGGCTCAACCGGGGTCAACATGTCTTAGTTGATGAACAAGCATGGGTGGAATTTGAAATTGGTGAGTATAAGGACATATAACTATGTGACATATTGCCTATGGATGCTTGTCATTTGTTGTTGGGCTACCCATGGCAATATGATGTGAGAGATAGTCATGATGGAGAAAAGAACAACTATCTTATCACCAAGAATGGGAAGAAGTACCAAATGGATCCACTACCTGATCCAAAGGAAGAAAAGAAAATAGGCTCAAGTGTGATGTTGATGAGAGGTAAAGAGTTTCTCAAAGTGTTGAAGCAAGAAGGTCATCAAGGCCATGCTATAGTGTTGAAGCCTAGAGATGAAGCTAAGGCAAATCCCATGAGTGAAGTGCCTCAAGAGGTGCAAGGTCTACTCAAACAATGTGCAGAAGTAATAGGAGATGGCATTCTTGATTATTTTCCTCCAATGAGAGATGTGAATCATTAAATAGACTTAATGCCAGGGGCCGATCTGCCAAACAAGGCTGCCTATAAAATGACACCTAGTCAAAATGAAGAGATTGCCAAACAAGTGCAAGAACTCTTAGACAAAGGGTTTATCAAGAAGATTTTGAGTCCATGTATTGTTCCTACTGTGTTAGTTCCTTAAAAGGGAGGAAAATGGAGAATGTTCACTGACTCCAGAGCAATCAATAAGATTACTATAAGGTACCGGTTTCCCATGTCAAGGATTGAGGACCTATTGGACAACCTCGGAGGTGCAAGCTACTTCACAAAGGTGGAATTGAAGTTTGGTTATCATCAAATTAGAATCAGACCTGGAGATGAATGGAAGACAACCTTTAGAATCAATGCAGGCCTATATGAGTGGTTGGTGATGCCATTTGGCCTCACCAATGCACCTAGTACCTTCCAAAGTCTTATGAATGAAGTCTTAGTCGAGTTTATTGGTAGATTTATTATTGTGTATCTTGATGACATTTTGATCTGCAACAGGTCTAAGGAGGAATACCTCAAGCATATGGAGATGGTCTTGAAGAAATTGAATGAGGCTCAACTCAAGATTAACCTTGAAATGTGTGAGTTTTTGATAATCGAGCTAGTATATCTTAGTTTTGTAATTTCTCAAGGATGTTTAAAGATGGATCCAAGTAAGGTAGAAGAAATACTTAATTGGCCTATCCCTAGGGGCATAAGTGATGTTAGAAGCTTTCATGGAATGGCATCCTTTTATAAGAAGTTTGTGAGAAACTTTACCCATGTTTGTGCTCCTATTATCAATACCATTAAAGGAGGGATTAAGTGTCACTTTAAGTGGACATAGGAAGCCAATAAGGGGTTTGAAATGTTGAAAGTCAAGATAATAGATCTGCCAACCCTTAGATTGCCTGATTTCAATCAGTTGCTTACAATAGAATGTGATGCTAGCCAAAGGGCAATAGGGGAAGTTTTTAGCCAAGAGGGTCATCCTATAGCTTTCTTCTCAGAGAAGTTAAATGACTTTAAACAAAGGTACTCCACACATGACTTGGAGTTATATGCAATGGTAAACACATTGAAGAAGTGGTGTCATTACCTGCTACCTAAAGAATTTGTAGTCTTCACTGACAACCATGCCCTTAGTTTCCTTAATGGGCAAGAGAAGTTGAACCAAAGACACCTAAAGTGGGTTGAATACCTACAATCCTATACATTCACAATAAAACACAAGAAAGGGACAACCAATAGGTAGTTGATGCACTAAGTAGGAGAGTCATGACTATGTAGGAGATGCAATTGCAAAGTGTGGGTTTGAGTGAGTTAAAAGACCTCTACAAGGATGATAAGGATTTTGCAGAGATATATAGTGTTTATTTTGATTTTTCTAACACCTCACATGTCTCTTATTCAGAATACATGATACAGGAGGGTTTTCTATTCAAAGGTCATCTTCTTTGCATACCTCAATGTTCTACGAGACAAAATATTATCCTAGAGAAGCATCAAGGAGGTCTAGGAGGTCATTTTGGCATTGATAAGACTTTGGAGTAGGTTGGTAGGTTTTATCATTGGCCCAAGTTCCAATCAGAAGTGAGAAGGTTTGTAGAGAAATGTACAATCTGCCAAAGAGAAAAAGGATCATCAAGTAATGCAGGTCTATATCAACCCTTGGTCATTCCTTAGAGGCCTTGGGAATGTTTGAGTATGGATTTTTTGTTAGGCTTTCCTAGGACCCCAAGGGGATTTAATAGTGTGTATGTGGTGGTGGATAGGTTCAGCAAAATGGCACGTTTCATACCTTGCAAGAGCACCAATGATGCCACCTATATTGCAAGCCTCTTCTTCAAGGAGATAGTCAGAATTAACGGTCTTCCAATCAACATTGTTAGTGATAGAGATATAAACTTTCTAAGCCACTTTTGGAGGAAAATTTGGAGAAAGTTGGGCACCAAGTTATCATTTTCATCGGCCTATCATCCACAATCAGATGGTCAGATTGAGGTAGTCAACTGGTCATTGGGTAACTTGCTAAGATGTCTTACAAAACAACATGGGCAGACTTGGGATCTAGTACTTGGTCAAGAAAAATATGTATTTAATGATTCAATGAACCGAAGCACAGGTAAAAGTCCCTTTGAGATAGTGTATGGATTTCATCCTAGGGGCATATTAGAGCTCAGAGATCTCAGTTCAATGGAACTTAAGAGTGCACAAGGGGAGAACTTTGCAGAAGGTATTAAAGAAGTGCATGATAAGGTAAGGCAGTCCTTACAAAAAAAGTCTGAGCAGTATAAGGTTAAAGATGATAAAACAAGGAGGAATGTACAATTTAAAGTGGGAGACTTAGTGTTAGCATACCTAAGAAAGGAGAGACTTCCAAAAGGGTAGCCTATCAAGCTCATGATGAAGAAAATTGGACCTCTCAAAGTGGTGCACAAGTATGGGTAGAATGCATATGAAGTTGAACTTCCTCCCACCTTGGGTATATCTCCTATCTTCAATGTATGTGATCTCTATCCATACAAGGGGGAGTTGCAAGCACCTCAGCTAGACATATCATCACTGGTTAATGAAGACTGGATAAGGGATATGCCACCTCATCAATCGGTTAAGTTGGAGAGTATCTTGAATACCAAGATAGTAAAGAAGACAAGGAAAGGAGTCTACAAGAAATATCTTGTCAAGTGGGAAGGGCTACCTGATTTAGATGCCATGTGGATGTCAAAGGCAGATATACTTCAACATGGAGTGGAGATTGCATACTTTTTAACTCAAGGGACTTGAGTTCTTTGTCCTAAGGGAGTATGGTGCAAGGGACCTAACACTCCAAGAATATGAAATCTTGTTTTCTTTAAATTTTTGTGTGTTGTCTTTGTGATTTAATAATGTACCAACCATTTGGGACATAGTAGACCCATGGTTGACTTGTCCAAGTTTTGGTTTGAGTCATTTGTGTTTAGAATGTTGTTAGCTTGAGAAGTAAGATGCTTAGGTAGTTCACAGGAGAAGTACTCTAGATGAATGTATTCATGTAATAGGGGTCAATTGTGTTGTTTCTAGGTCTTATAGGGTGTTTGAGGACCTTCAGGAGTCTTGAAATGCATTAGAATGCAAAGTTGCATCTTAGGAGTAAAAAGATGTAAAAAGTTGTCAAGGAACATTTTGCAATTTTTGCAAAAGTTGCATTTTTGGTAGATGGAATTGAAAAGTTGGTTGAACCAATTGATATAATAGAATAAAATCTAAAATTCACTTCATTGTATGGGTTGGAGGATTGGAAATGCAAGAACAAGTTTTTGGATTTTGAAACAATTCGGTTTTCTTCACCATTTGATAGTTTTCACTTGTTTTCATTGCTTGGTACAATCCAATATGGACTTGATTATGTAAAATAATTGAAGGGAATGAGTGTTGATTGAATTTACTTTCTAGAAGCTTGATTTGTAGGTTTTATTGTTCTTAGTTGCAGAGATTTCTTCCATTCTTTGCAACTAGGTGTAAAACCCTTGCAAGTAGGGTTTAAGAGCAAAATGGCTCTAATATAAGCATTCCTTGATGGAACCTATTGAAATAAATAATTATTATAGGTTGGTATATATATATCTTTAGGATAGGTTTTGTGTCTTTGCAGGACCTTGTGGAGGAGAGACAATGAAGCCCTAGGCTCACCGCTAGGAGTAGGTGAGTTAGGATAGTAGAAGAAGTGTGATTTTAAGAGCCCAAGAGGATTGGAAAAAAGAAAAGTGTCATATGTTTGGAAAGCCTTGAGTATTCCCTTGAATAATCCCTAATTTTTTTGAGCAGGTGTTTTGACTAGTGAAGAGTTTCAGACCCATCTTTCCAAGTCACCCGGTGAGGCCTAAATCCTCAAAAATAGTGCAGCATTAGAAACCCTACTTGTATGGATAACCCAAAAGAAAATTTTCAGTATTGTCTATAACTCTAAAATGGGTACTCGAATCCATAATTTATTTCTAGCCTTGTTAGGAAATTTTGCAAACTAAGTCCCTAAAACTGTCAAGGGAGGGCTAATTCAATTAGGCCAATTTGAGCCCGTTAGAGACCTAGAAAGTTTAGAAATCCAAATTGATGGGTTTGGTGATCATAAAAACCTCAAAATACTTCAAAGATACCTTGTAGATGCATTGTGAGTCCATTGAAAGTGGTTGTGTGTTGGGATCCTCGTAGGAGTGGTTGGAGCCCTGGAGTGGTCTGTGTGTGATTGAGGTAGCAACCTCAACAAGAGGAGTTGATTGTCTAAGATGAGTGGTTATACCTTGGAGGCAAGACACAGTGGTTCATACCTTGGAGGTCTCATTAGAAAAAATCCCTACTAGTGCTCATTGAAAGGGCTTGAGTAGTTGAAGGGTTGAGTAAGACAAGTCACTCAAGAAGGTGTATTGGATCAAGCTCCAAGACTCTCTGCATCAGTTTGATTGGGAACCATTCTAGGCAACATTTTTCAAGTGTAGAGAGGTTGTCCATCATTCCTTTTAATTTCATGAATGAATTACTAGGAAGCTGAGTGACTCTAGAGCTAGGAATGTCTATGTCGAGGAAGAAAGAGACATCATCAAGGTTTGCAGGACATCTAGAAAAGGGTGAATCATTGGTCATAAGAAACACCCTACTATAGAGGGAATCCAGAGATGAAGCAATATAGAGATGAAGAATATTCTAGACCAAGTACAAATTGGGAGGAAAGTATTATAAATTTATAATCAACAATGGTAGCACAGACAATTTGGTCTCTGGGGAGATGGTAAGTGAACATTTCCTTTTCAATTCCATGTTAGTTCATATAAGGATGAAGTGTTCAGTGATATCATGATAATGGATGGTTTTCACCTATTTCTAGGGACCTTGTGGTAATATGATAGAAGGGCCATTCATGATGGAAGGAAGAATACTTACACCATAACCAAATATGGTAAGAAACATATCTTGATTCCATTGGATGAATAACAAAAGGACATGATATGCAATGGTGAAAGGATTTGTTTGGTGGATGGGAGGAAGATCTTGATGGTATGATGAAAGAATAAGTATCCGGTAAACTACTGAGTGGGGGGGGGGGAGGTGAATCAGTAGATAGAAAAACTGATACAAACTTCAATAGTCTCAAAAATCATTCTCTCAAAGTAAACTTAGAACAATACCTCTGGCAAGATAAAAACTCATAGGATAAATCGATTGAGTGTTACAACAAATTAACAGTAAACAACTTCTTCATTTCTCAATGCTTCCAGTTATCATGACTTATCAAAATAGTTAAGTAGTTAAGTAAATCAACCATGAAAACATAACCACAAAAACATTCACCACTTGACACAAATATTTTTGACATGGAAACCAAAATAGGTAAAAACTACAGTGAGATGAGACTCACAAGATAACTATCTAAACTCTTCTGAAGTTCGCCCTGTTAGGAGCCTAGCCTGTTAAATCTTTACAAAAAGTCTTGTTAAGAACTGATCTTGTTAGGAATCACCCAGTTAAGGGATTGACTACAAATGCCTTGTTAGAAGCAATACCCTGTAAAGAGTAACCTCGGTAGAGGATTTAAAAATCCAATCTAATGGATCACCTTGTTAGAGGATTTAAATAAAACCAAGCTTGTTAGAGCTTACCCGATTAGGGGATTTCAATTTTGTTGTAATTGTTAGAAAACAACATGAGTTTATTGATCTGTTTGAATAACACTACACTTGCTTTATCAGATCCATTTCATGCTCCTATTTGCCTTTACTCAAACTATAGATACATCATCTGGTTCGGCAACCACATACTCAACTAATCTATGCTCACTCTTTGCCAACTCGTTAAACTAAACAACTTCATCAACCTTATAAACAAATCAATCAAGTCGGTAACACAACAAAAACCTATTTCTCATAGATATTAAAAAAAAATGGTTCAAGTATGACCATTGGATTACATAGTAATCTCTGCACATAAATCAAGAAAAACTTGATCACTCCTTTATCACCGCTTCATCGAACTTAGTAACTCATCATGCACTTTGCATTAGATGCAATACATTTGTTCATTCCCTAGACAAAAACCTTACAACAACTCGCCAAAATCCCTTGGAATTGTCTTCATACAATAATAATACATGTCATAATCATTACCGCTCATTGTCAGATCATAAACCAATATAACTAATTCACCAAACTTAATCAGTTAGGGTTTATCAAAAACAATAGGTAGGATTTATCGGTTACAACAATAGATAAGGTTTACACCGGTTACAAGTTCGCACCACAAATGCTTCCTATCAGTTACAGTAAAAATATTATAACAATATCAACAATATCATTACCAGTTAATTGACATCAATGACAACATAACATATCATTAATGCAATCTTCATTCAAATTCCAACAATCTCCCCCTTTGGCATTGATGGCAATACAAATATCAATACCATTGATTGTTGCATGATTGTGAATAGGAATCTTGTTTTACATTACCAAGTATTCACCATGATCTCCATGTCTTCAGCTTGTTGCTAGTTCTCCTTCCCATAATCACATAATTCTTCTCCCTCTTTGACAACAATGCCAAATTGAAAGTACAACATGTAATGTCAAATTTCACTGTGCATCATCAACAATCGGCAACTTGATTGTCCCCTTGTGGAATAAATCCACTTCTACACCAATCCTTTTGTAAAATTCTACGAGTAGCTCCGCGACTGATGTAATCTACATCATACTTAATTGACTACATGAAGAGGGACAACCCCTCACTGAATTCTAAGATACTCAAAAGTAGTCTTAGGCAGAGGTTTAGTAAAAATATCTGCAAATTGTTCCTCGGTAGAAACATGCTCCAAGATCACATCCTTACTCTGTACTTTTTCCCTCAAGAAATGATACTTTAATTCAATATGCTTGGTTTGTGTGTGCAAAACGGGGTTCTTGGAAATATTTATGGCACTTGTATTATCACATAAAATTTTTGTAGGTTCTAAAATCTTCATCTTAAAACCTTCAAAAATGTGTCTCATCCATATAGCTTGTGTACAATTCATGTAAGCTACAACATACTCAGCTTCAACAGTAGATTGTGAAGTACACTTCTTCTTCTTACTACTCCATGAAACAAGTCTTCCTCCAAGAAAAATGCTCCATTAGTTGTGCTTTTCCGATCATCAACATTTCCTGCCCAATCTGCATTTGTGTACACCTTCAAGTCAAAATTTCCTCCATATGGATACCATAACCCATAATCAATAGTACCTTTCAAGTATCTAAAAATTCTTTTGGTTGCTATCATATATTTTTCCTTAGGATTCTTCTGGAATCTAGCAACTATGCCAACTGCATGAGCTATGTCCAGTCTGCTGTGAACAACATAGTGCAATTTTCCAATCATTGACCTGTATTCCTTCTCATCAACAGATTTGGACTCATCATCCTTAGACAACTTACAACCTATAACCATAGGTGTCCCAACTGGTTTACAGTCACTCATGCCAAATTTCTTCAAGACCTCTTTCACATACTTAGATTGTGTGACAAAAATACCATTCTTCATTTGTTGTATTTGCAAGCCTATGAAATTTTTTATTTCTCCCACTAAAGACATTTCAAACTCATTTTTCATTTCATCTGCAGAACTATTGCTTGTGTCATCATTACCTCCAAATATGATATCATCAACAAATACTTCACTGACTAGTATTTTATCTCCTTCAAATTTGAGATAAATGTTACTATCATCACTGATTCTCAGAAAGCCTATCTTCATCAGATGTGTATGAAGCCTTTCATACCATGCTCTTAGTGTCTACTTTAATCCATATAAATCTTTATGCAATATACATACCATGTCTTTCTTATCAGTCAGAGCATAACCATCTAGCTTCTCAATGTATACTTCTTCTTCTAGTATCCCATTAAAAAATGTAGACAACATCCATCTGGTATACCTTGAATTTCTTGTGTGTTGCAAATGCAAGTAAAGTTCTAAAATCTTCCAGTCTTACCACTGGTGCAAAGTCTCACCATATTTTTCTACTTCCTCTTGTGCATAACCTTTGCAAACCAACCTAGCTTTGTTGTGAACTACAATACCATTTTCATTCAACTTGCTCCTGAATACCCACTTAGTACCTATCACATTTTTATTTACTGGTCAGGGTACCAGGGTCCATGTGTTGTTCTTCTCAATTTGATCTAACTCCTCCTCCATAGCTTTAACCCACTGATCATCACCAAATGCTTCCTTATAAGTTCTTGGTTCAATAGTGGAGATCATGCAAGAATTCTCTCTGATTCTTCTTCTGGTTAGTACTCCAACACCCTTATCCCCAATAATCTATTTAGGATTGTGATTCAGTCTTACATATCTTGGAATAACATGATCATTATGTTTAGGTTCAAATTCTTCATTATCATCATCTTTTGATGAATTTATCTGTTCTGGTTGAATTGGTACATCAATATTTGCTTTGCCAGTTTCAGATTTCATAGTTTCTGGTTCCAAAAACAAAATGCGAGGATCTTCATCCTTTTTCTTTGAACTAGTTTCCCTCAAGACTTTGTGATTTTCGTCCACTCGAACATCAGCACTCTCAATAATTCTCTGTGTCCAGTTGTTAAACCACTTGTAGGCCTTACTCTTGGTGGAATAACCAAGAAATATACCTTCATCACTTTTAGGCTCAAATTTTCTAATATAATCACCTCTCTTAATAAAACATTTGCTTCCAAATATTTTGAAATAACTAACATTAGGTGATCTACCATACCAATATTCATAAGGAGTCTTGTCCTTACCTCTCTTTACAAGAATCCGATTCATAGTGTAGATAATTGTGCTGATAGCTTCTCTGCAGAAATTTTTCGCTACACCGTATCAACATTGTCCTAGCAGCTTTGACAACTGACCGATTGTTTCTCTCTACGATACCATTTTGCTATGGTGTCCTTGGTGTAGAAAGTTGTCATTTGATATCATTTTCTTCACAATACCTAGTGAATTCCTTAGAAGTAAATGCATCACCTTGATCTATCCTTTGACACTTTATCTTCTTACACCTCTCTTTCTCAACTAAGGCCCTGAATGCCTTGAACTTACCAAAAGCTTCAGTCTTATCCTTCAATAATATGACCGACATCATCCTTGAGCAATCATCAGTGAAGATCATAAAATATGTCACCTTGAATACTTTTTGTTCTTATTGGTCCACAAAGATCCGTATGAACCAAATCTAACAAATGTTCTGCTAAAAAGGATTTTCTCTTGAAAGTTGAGGATGTCATCTTTCCCAACTGACATTCTTTGCTTAAAGCATTAACCGGTTTGTCTAACTGAGGCAAATCTCTCACTGTCTTGGACTTACTCACTTTAACAATATTATAAAAGTTTAAATGACAAATTCTCCTATGCCAAAGCCAACTATCATCTATATTTGCAATTAAACAGGTGTTGACTTTAGGATTAAGGTGAAACAAGTTACCTTTAGTTTTCTTCCTGGTTGCAATCAATTCACCTTTATTGCCATAGATTTTGCACATACCATTTTTAAACTCTAATGGGTTTCCTCTGTCATTGAGTTGTGCCACACTTAAAAGATTATGCTTTAAACCTTCAACCCAATAGACATCATCTATACTACTCTTTCCATTAAGAGAAATAGTTCCCTTACCTTTAACCATGCAGGGTGAGTCATTACCAAATCTTACAACTCCGCCATCAAATTCCTTCAGAGAAAGAAATTTTCTCTAATTACCAGTCATGTGATGTGAACAACCACTATCAATGATCCAATCATCAGAGTTATCCATCCTGGATACTAATGCCTTATGGTCTGACATCTCTTCTTTAATGGCTACAAACACAATGTCTTCATTAGCATCACCATCACATTCCTCATCAGTGATACCACCATCAACAACAATAAGACAATCCATTTTGCCTTTACCCTTGTACTTCTTGAATTTCTCTCATTTATACTCATTGTCACCATTAGGACAGTTAGAAGCAATGTGTCCAATATTTTTGCATGCAAAACATTTCAAAGGTAATTTGCCTCTATATTTACCTGTACCTCTAGGAAACCGCTTGGCCAACAATGCCTCAAGCTCAACTAAATTGTCTTCATCATCAGCTTCTCTACTGGATTTGGTTCATAACTATGACTGGCATCTCTACTTTCCCTCATAGATGGGTTAGAAATAGAAGCTCTAAATGCAGACTCAAATTTCTATACACTACCATCATAACCATTTAATTCAAAAGCAGTAAGCTTACTAATGATGGAGTCAAGAGTTACCTTAGTTTTGTCGATGGACTTTAGCTCCTGAGTAGTTGCAACTCAAATAGCGTAGACTGGTAGCAGGGTTCTCATTACCTTACTGATTACTGTGGAATCTTCCACTTTACCTCCTGTACTCTTAATTTCACCGACTATCTCTTTTATCCTTTGACCATACAACTGGATATTCTCACCTTTAGCCATCCACATGTCATCTAACTTTCCTCTTAGACTCTCTTCTTTAGCAATCTTAACATGTTCATCACCGATTTAAATCTCTTCAAGTTTTTTCCATACCTCATATGCAATTTCAAGATCATGAAAATCTACATACTCTGCATCAGACAAAGAACTGATAATAGCCTCCAATGCTTCATGATTTTCTTATTGCTCTTTCTTCTAGTCATCAGTCAACATCCCAGTAGGTGCAACATACTTAGTATCGACATGTTCCCAATACTATCTTCCCAAACTCTTGATGTAAATTTTTATTTTGTCTCTTCATATCCTGTAGTTATCTCTATTAAACTTTGGACCTTCCTTCTTCATCATGATTTGCAAGATCGTTACCTCAAGTTGTTAGGTTTAGACCTTAGAGGACCTAATATACTCTGATACCAATTGATGGTATGATGAAATAATAAGTATATAGTCAACTACTGAGAGGGGTGGGTGAATTAGTAGATAGAAAAACTAATACAAACTTTACCAATCTCAAAAATTATTCTCTCAAAGTAAACTTAGAACAATACCTCTATCAAGATAAAAACTCATAGGATAAACTGGTTGACTGTTACAACAAATTCACATTAAACAACTTCTTCATTTCTCAATGCTTCCGATTATCATGACTTATCAAAATAGTTAAGTAGTTAAGTAATTCCACCATGAAAACATAACCACAAAAACATTCACCACTTGACACAAATATTTTTGACGTGGAAACCAAAATAGGTAAAAACCACAGTGAGATGAGACTCACAAGATAACTATTTGAACTCTTCTAAAGTTCACCATGTTAGGAGCCTAGCTTGTTAAGGCTTTATAAAAAGTCTTGTTAAGAACTGATCCTGTTATGAATCACCTAGTTAAGAGATTGAATACAAATGCCTTGTTTAAAGCAATACCCTGTAAGGATTAATCTCGATAGAGGATTTGAAAATCCAATCTAATGGATCACCTTGTTAGAGGATTTGAATAACACCAAGCTTGTTAGAGCTTACCCAGTTAGGGGATTTCAATTCTGCTATAATTGTTAGAAAACAATAGGAGTTTGCTAATCTGTCTGAATTGCACTACACTTGCTTGATCAGATCCATTTCATGCTCCTAGTTGTCTTTACTCAAACTGTAGCTACATCATTTGGTTCGGCAACCACACACTCAAGTAATCTGTGCTCACTCTTGGTCAACTCGTTAAACTAAACAACTTCATCAACCTTATAAACAAATTAATCAGGTCGATAAGACAATAAAAACCTAATTCTCATAGAGATTACAAACAAATCGGTTCAAGTGTGACCATTGTATTACATAGAAATCTCTGCACATCAATCAAGAAAATCTTGATCGCTCCTTGATCACCGCTTCATCGAACTTAGTAACTCATCACGTGCTTTGCATTAGATGCAATATATTTTCTCATTCCCTAGATAGAAACTATGTCATAATCATTACCACTCATCATCGGATCATAAACCAATATAACCAATTCACTAGACTTAATCGGTTAGGGTTTATAAAAAACAACAGGTAGGGTTTACCAGTTACAACAATAGATAAGGTTTACACTAGTTACCAGTTCACTCTACAAATTCTTCCTACCAGTTATAGTAACAATATTACAACAATATCAACAACATCATTATTGGTTAATTGACATCAATGACAAAATAACATATCATTAATGGAATATTCATGCAAATGCCAACAAATCTTAGATGGCTAAAGCATGAAAATACCTATGTTGCTCTCATTTTAAATATAGTAGTAGGGATGCTAAAGATATCAGTATGGGAGGAGAGGAGGTACCAAAAGGAGAGCTTACAAAGCTTCTTGAATAATTCCAAGACATTGTTTTAGAGAATATTTCAAAGGTAATGGCACTAGTCTGGAGTATTAGCCATCACATAGACCTAGTACTAGGACTGAGTTTGCCTAACAAGGCAACACACCAAATGACATCAATAGAGAATATGGAGTTGACCAGACAAGAACATGAGTTGTTGGAGAAGGGGTTGATCTGGGAGAGCCTAAGTCCATGTTTAATGCCTACTATCTTAGCACCAAATAAAGATGAAGAATGGATAATGTGTACTAACTCAAGAGACATAAACAGAGTCATCATAAATTACCAATTTCTTTTATTAAGGATGGACATGAAATAATATACTATTTGAGTGATGCAAGATACTTCACCAAGATTGATCTCAAGAGTGGATACCATTATATAAGAATCCAAGAAGGAGATGAATGGAAGATTGCATTTGAGACAAATGAGGGGTTGTATGACTTGTTGGTTATGTCATTTCAAATCACTAATACACCAAGCACATTCATGCAGCTGATGAATGAAGTAGTTAAGGAGTTATTTGGTAAGTTTCTCATTGTTTATTTAAATGAAATTCTAATATTTCATAGAACAAAGGAAGAACACATCCGACATATCAAGCAAGTATTCCAACGATTGACGAAACGTTATTAATCAACATCAAGAATGCAATTTCATGAATAATGAGCTAGTTTATCTAGGATTTGTAATCTCTTGGAAAGGGTTGAAGATGGACCCAGAGAAGGTTAGAGCAATTATTGAATGGCCTATCTTGATAAATGTTGGAGAGGTAATGTTTTTTCATCACTTGGCAAGTTTTTACTGAATATTCATTAAAAACTTTAGTAATATTTGTGTGCCTATGACATAGACAATGAGGGGAGACTGGAAATAATTCAAGTGGACATTTGGAGTAGAAAAGAGTTTTGAAATAATGAATCAAAAGCTGATGGAGGAAATGGGACTAACCCTACTGAATTTCAACAAAGTCTTTCAAGTGGATTTTGACGATAGTCGCAGTGCTATTGGAGCAATCCTAAGATAGGAAGGAAGACCAATTGCCTATTTTAGTGAGAAGTTGAATGATGCCTAGAGAATGTATTCTATATATGATCAAGAGTTCTATGCCATAATTCAGGAACTAAAAAAATAGAGACATTTTTTTACCAAAAGAATTTGTATCATACATGATGAGCACACTTTAGGACTAAGAGGATAGATGAATCAATCTAGACAAAATACTTAATATTTATTTCACAATTCACCTGCCAAATTAACCTTAACCTTATCAATATCAATGAAAGATAAAACAATGAATCATGAGGCACAAGATAACACCAAATATATGTTGAAAACCCAAAAAACAGAAAAGCCATGATGAGAGTAAACTCACAAAATATAAAAAATATTATTATTTTTTTTTAGGCTCACTAACAGGGAAGCACACTACTCCCTAAATGACTTGTAGGCTGGTATACACTATCCCAAGGAAAGATACAAGGGATTTGTAGGCAAAGATGCACTACCTCGAGGAAAGATACAAAACGTGCTAATAAGACTCACTATCTCCAACCAAGGTACATGACCATATGAATCAAAACGAATAATTATTTAGCGACACAACCTCTAGAAATATCCAAGTATTAAATGATCCTTGAATCTCTATCTCAAGCAACCAACTTCACAACAATCACCACATACTTTCTCTATCACAACTTTACATCACTAACTTCTACAAATGATATTATCATGTAAGGGAAACACTCAATTGATCCACACACTCATTCACACCATAAACATCAATTTTTTCTTCTATATATACTATCTTATTTATTGTAAACCTTAATTAGGTAGGCTATAAATGTAGGTTCTATCAAGTTAGCCTCCCAAATATGATTGTAGTGAAAGTAGTCAAATCCATAAGATAGAGAGGACCTCAAACCATCATATCACTTCTTTATAAGTAGTTTAAAATAATTCACATGCTATTACACACCCTCAAAGGTCATTAACAAGGTAATATATGGATACACTAAGCAACACGTCACTAGTTGGCCCAAAACATATCTTCCATATGAACAAGCCCAATATGGATCCCCACGTACCAAGGTAGGACCCAAAATAAATGAAAAATATTCTTCAAAGAAAGAAAAGATACCCAAGGACTTACCATAAGTAGATAAAACAACATCTATCAATGAAAATAGATAGTTGCCTTGAAACACATATTATGTTCATAATGCACCATCAAACGGACCATCTAGCATCGTACAGAGAACATCGAGACATTCCTTGAACATCCATAAACATTCTCAAATATTTATTTATTCTCTCCACATCAAGATCATACTAGCATAACACAATTGATACAAAGCACTTCATTTCAAAGATCTAGTCATACACAAATCAATGTAATCACTACTTGTATACAACACCATCTTTTGAAATTTGAACTAAGACACTTCAAAAAATTTATAAGAATCTCCTCCAAGATGAATCACCTAAAAAATTAAAGTAGAGAAATGCAGAGCATTTTTCAAACAAATTCTAACAGACAATCAAAATGTCAACTGACTACAATCACCATCATTATCAACAATGGCATAGGAACTAAAAAGATAGGATTGCAATGTCCATAGAGAAAAAACATTATGTTCAAGTACACAAGACCAAATCATCAAATGTGAAGGAATTCAGATAATTATTCCAAACAAACATTAATATATACTCTTGTACCAACTTGCTTTATCAACCTTCCAAGGACCAAAATGTTCCAAAAAACATCATCTTCTCACTAAATAAATATACATTTCATTGTCACACATCTAATCTATCTAAACCTCATCACGCTATCTTTTCCATCAACCACATTATCAACATCATCAAATATTTTAGCATATCATGCTAAGTGTAGACATCAAACACCAAGAAGATGGACATCCACAATCCATCTATAACCAACAACAATTGTTAATCACCTACCAACAAACTCCTCATGTACACTAACAAACATGAACATACAATGTCATCATTATTTTCTCATCAAACACAACAATTCTCTATTCAACCAATAACCATATCATCAATAACATTGACAACAATCAAGGACAACATATATAGGCATACGTCAGGTTGACATCAATGAAAACACATATTGCTAGTAGTACATTGACCACCAAACACTCTAGTACTTGGACAGACAATGCAAGTTATCTTCAGAGGCACATGAAATGGGTAGAATTCATGAAAAGTTACACCTTTATCCTCAAACACCAAAGAATAAAATAAAAATGTGTGCTTGACACACTAAGAAGAAGGAACCTAATGATCTAGATGAGGGTGACTATAATGGGATTTGATGAATTGAAACACTTGTATAAAGATGATCCTAACTTTGCAGAGGCATGGAAGGCATGTAGAGAATCTATAGTAATGGACATAACAAGTGGCTAGACTATTTCATTCAAGATGGCATGTTATTGAAATGAAATCAACTATTTATTCCTAGGATTTCAATGAGGGAGAATCTCATCAAGGAGAAACATTTGATGGGATTGGCAGAGCATTTTGGTATTGACAAAACAATGGCTTTGGTAAATGAAGAAATTTTTCAATCTCAAATCTATAAATTTGTCCTATAAATATGAAGGAATTTTTCAATCTCTGATAGATCTATCCTTAAAAGAATGAGATTCTAATAAGAATCTAGCTCTTTGGGTAAGGCCTTTTTCCTTCCTAAAATTGAATTGATTTGATTGTTTGATAATTAGGGCAAAATAGGTGATAATTGGAGTATTATGATAGAAATAATAAGCTACAGATGTTGCACGAAGCCACTAACCTAGATCTAGGAAAAATAAGATGTCTAAAATTTGCTATCAAAAGTTTAGCCTAATTTTCGAGACCAAGTAGTATCAATTCACCATGTTCCTCTGAATTTGACACCGTCAAAATTTGAGCCTATTCGTCACTATGAACTATGTCGATCCTCCCTATTAGACACAATGTGCCACTGAGAGGGGGGTGAATAAGTGGTTTACAAACTTTTCCCTTTATCTATCCTATGTGTGTATACGGTTATATGGGAGACTATCACAAATGCAGTCACACATGAAAGGACATCACATAATGCTAGAATATATGAGGAAAACCCAAGATAGGAAAAACCTCGGTGAGAAATATTGTTGGAGTCTACTGCTCCAATCCAGCCTCACAATGAAACTCTGATTACAATGTTTAGGGCACCAACCCAAGGAGCACCAACCCCTGATTTAGGACACCAACCCAAGGAGCACCAACCCTTGATTTAGGGCACCAACCTAGGGAGCCCCAACCCCTGATTTAGGGAACCAACCCCTGTACTAAGCTCCAACTCAATGGTCTACTATGAGTATATTCAATTACAAAACCCAAGGAGCACCAACCCCTAATTTAGGACACCAACCCAAGGAGAACCAACCCTTGATTTAGGGCACCAACCTAGGGAGCCCCAACCCCTGATTTAGGGTACCAACCCCTATACTAAGCTCCAAATCAATGGTCTACTATGAGTATATTCAATTACAAAAGTAATAGTCTTGTTACAAATGAATTTTGTAACTCTTCTGTAAATCTCTCTATCGGTTCTCCTCTCTCCAATGCTCTGTCAGTTCTCTGCTTACCTCTCAGCTGCAACCCTATCTCCTGGTGAAACTTTCTCTCTACTGGACCATCACCGGTTCAGTATCATCTTCTTCTTTATCAATTTAGTTCTCTGCTAGTTTTGCTCTCTCCTATACTTCTACTCTCCACCAGTCTTCTTCACTCAGCCAGATATCCACTTTTGGATTACTATTGGTTCTCAACTTACCGGTTCTTTTTTGGTTCTCACTGTGCTCTTCTCTTTTCTGCAATCCTCTTTGCCTCTACTTTGTCAGTTTTGTCACTACTGGCATACTTCTCTCTTAGTCTCAATGGAAGACTACCAATTGCCTCACTCTTATTGATTGAAAAATTCAACTCAATTCTCTCTCTCACACACAGTCTCTCTTCTGATACTCATTGAGCACTTAACTAATTTCTAGTCACACATGTAGAAGCACTCTATAATTCAACGAAAACCTTCATTGATTTTGTCTTGCATATTTATAAACTAGTTTTCTTGCCAAAAACCAATTCAAACTTCGGGCGGTTAGGGTTTCTTCTTTAACCCTAAGGCAAACTAAATCCAATCAGATCTGATCTCCTTGATTGATGAATGACAACTCATCAATCAATCCCACCATTGTCATGCCTTCTAGAACACACCTTCCTCATTTAGCAACCTACTTTTAAATTGTTAGCTAATTTCCTCTTTGATCACCAAGAATGGTTACACAGTTCCCTTCACCTACCTTGATCTACTCAAACAGTCTATCTTGGATCTTTGTTGTCCATTTGACCTCAAGCCACAAACCTCTTCTACACAACTCGTGAATCATGCAGTCAACATAAATGTCAACCTGTCACCAACTAGCTCATTAACACATCACACCAACCAGTGCATGCTTGCCACTTCACCTCTACATGGCCACTATGTCGGCATTCACCTTTTCTAGGTCATCTATGTCAGTCAGGATAGGATCACTGACCAACTTCAGAACCGGGTTCATCTATTGGTTCACAAACCATGCCTGTTATACCCTAACCGGACTGCTTTCAACCTTGCATCTTTCTTCTCTTCCGATGGAACACCTTCACTGATTATCACTCTTGCCAAAATAATTCATGCACCTTGTCAGCTTTATCAGTGGACATACTTACCAGTAAACACTTTGATGACACCATGTCATCAACCTTCAACAAACTCTAACATCAATCTGGCAATGTCCTCTGTCTGCAGTTGTTCCAACTTTTCCTTCTTCATCATTTGATCGGTTATGCTATTAACAAGTTTTTCAAAGTGACAACCATATCCTTCAATCTTTGTACCAACAACTCATCATGTCTACCTGACTGATCCAATGCGTATCCTTGATCTCATGCACCTAAGGTAACTTAGTGTTTCACCAGTTCATCCGGTGTGAGCCTTCAATCACCTGCCTTCTACTCTTCTTTCTTATCTCGATGGACTATGATGCACACCATGCATAATAGGAGATAAGCTCCACTTACCGGTGGGAGTGGATCCTTGTCATTTGCATCCTACAATGCACCAATGAGGCTTCCCTTTTTGAGCAACATATCTTCAAACATGCACAAGTGATCTGGTTGGGGTACATCCATTATTAGTCATTTTTTCAAATGGTGACTGCGTCTTTATCTGGTGGGGGTCTTGTTGTTTGACATCCACATGACATACCAGTGACTTGTACATACTTCACCTTTGATATTGATGCAATTTAGATAGCATTCCCCCTCATCATCACAATCAACCAACCATCATATTTTTCTCTTACAGATGTCATCATTTACTAGTTGTTATATCATATCGGTCTCCTGTCTATATCTTCAACACAAGTCAAACACTAACTTGTGTACCGGTGACTCCAATGACCATTGTATTGAATGACATTGTCTCCCTTACTGGTGACCTGCAATACTAGGTGACATCAAAGATATTACATCTGGTATGCATCAATGACAATGTTGCACATACATCTCTTATCCTAGTAGCCATCTTATACCGGTTGACATCAATGACAACACAATGCCAACAATCTCCCCCTTTGGCATTGATGTCAACACATGTAGTATCTTGCATACTACATATTCTCTCTCCCCCTTTGTGTGATCCATGTATTCTCATACATATAGTATTCGGTATACTACAAAATATCTCCCCCCCTTTGACAAAATGGAAAAGGGCACTGTCATGGTTTCTCTCCCCCTTGTGTCTGTCGAGCATTGACACAATTTTCTCTCTCCCTTTTACTCTACCGAATTCTTCTCCTCCTTCAACCATCATTTGTTACACCTTCTCAAGTCACAACAATTGAGATGGAGGGAACAACCACCAATAGATACAAATTGCTCAGCACTCAAGTGTATATGGAAACCAAAATCCTAATGCATATACAAGACTGAAATGAATTGAAGGCCCTGGTTTCAGTGAGTACAACATACTTGCTTGTCAAAATGCATCATCACCCTTATGATACCCTTAATCATGAAATTCTCTTGGGTATTTTTACAACAATTTCCATCTTCTACAGTTGATGCAGCTAGTACACCCACAAGTTCAAGCATGTATGTTCCATATTAAGAGCACTTGAACCCCCCATGAGTCATACATCTCAGGTCCAAAACCGGAGCTCTAGTCTTCACCATATACTAGTTGAGTTGTGCAAATGTGATCATCTGATGATCTTTCAGCTCCATTATATCCACCATAGCCTATGACTTGATCTTGGATGTACACAATGCCATTCAATATCATCATCATGTCATAAATCAAACCGGTTAGCCCTCAAAGGATGTGTGCATGCATAATTAACAACTGGGCCAATATATATCTTTCAGGTCTTCACCAATACCACCTGAGACACAACCTTCTCATTTCATGCTACTGAGTCCAATTCAATGATCTTGAACATCATTGTCTTACATAACCTGCAAGTACCTGTTAGCATTCATATCGGTAACATCCTGTACACACCAGTTCCTTGTACCGGTCTATCATCACTATCGGAGCACTATCCTGTAACTCTTGACATCTTGTGTCAATTTTCATTTGATCCCAAATGAAAATATACCATCCATTGACACATGTAGTAGTGATCCATCTCTCATTTGTAGGTGTGTAGCCAAGACAGCCACCACACGCACTTGCCATCTTATTTTCTTCTTTCTTACTGGCAGCATCTTGTTCCTCTATTTGTCCTCTTCTACTGAGGGGGTGAATGATAAGGTCAGTGTAATACTCCCCCAAAGGTCATGCATCTCCTTTAAGCCTTAGCAGATATAGTCTATGTATTGAATGCATAGTGTCAGTCCATGGTTGCATCTTCTTGTTTTTTCCTCCATACCTGCATGGTATCAATTCTTCTTCCCATTTTTAATCTTGGGACCAGGTCTTACATTCTTTTGTTGATGGGTCCTTGCTTTTCCAGATTCTGCCACATAACTAGAAGTAGTGCTATAGTAGCACACATCATCCATGCCAATCTCATGATTGGGGAACCTTCTAACATACCGGTTTTCCTGTCTTCTTCTAGTCATGCAATTGTAACTGACTATCAGAATTGGTAGACCTCTTGATGCTGCAGAGACATTTCTCCTTTGGTTCCATGCAGGTATTTGACTTCCATATTCTCTATGTTCATTTCTATGTTGAGCATGGCTGCTATATCGGCTTCTGTATGACCGCAAGTTCTTCTTCCTACATTCAAACTCTCTATGGCCAAAACCATTGCAGTTATAACTAATGTCATGGAAATGGTGACAAGGTAACAACAAAGTTCAATGTTAATAAATTAGTTTCAACCATAAAACCAAAACAAAGAACTAAAAACCATTCCAAACATATCAAAAGAGATTTCAAAAAAAGCATGAAAGAAGTTTAACAAAACAAAAGAAAGGAGAAGAGCCTCCCTAAGATGCTTCCATGATGCCTTTTGATGCTTCTCCCTTGTTTCTCCCCTCTCCAAGTCCCAAGTGAGTGTAGCTCTCAGCTTTTAGCACTAGCCATGGATGCCATATGGAGATTCAAGATGATTGGATGTGATAAAAAAATGCTATGCAATTGTAAATAGTGATGCTATGAAAAATCTCTATGCTAATACCACTATAGAAACATACTCTAATGCTTCCTTCTTTGGTTGAGGAGAAGGGTTCTATTTATAGAAGAAATGGGGAAATGAAGGGTTAAGATTGAGCAATCTTAACAAGGGTTAGGATTGAAAGATATTCAATCCATGTGAGACTTTCAACCCAATCCCATGTTGACAAGTGTCACCATGAGGAGGCTTAGGAGGAGAGATAAGGAGCATTAAATGCTTCAGGGGACATGATGGTTACCCTAGGAAGTTGGGTTAGGGTTAGGTTAATGGATATTCCTTTTATCCAAGGGATAAATGAAGGTGTAAGGGTTAAATGGTTACCTTAGTCAAAGAAATAAATGCTTTGAAGAGACCCATGAGTCAAAAGGATGGTTAAGTTAGAGGAAAGTCTCTAACCAAAGGTAAAAGGTGAGTTAACCATAAATGGTTATGTAAGAGCCTTTAATGGTTTAGAAGACTTTAGAGGTTAACCATTTGAAGACATAAAGCCTTTAATAGTTATTGAAGACTTTGGAGGTTTTTGAGAAGTGACTTCCTTTTATTTAGGAATGTGAGAATGATTAGGATAGGATTAGGCTAATTAGAAGGAGTTAGAAGAATCTAGAAGGGATTTAGGCATGCAAGTGGGAGGAATTTTGGGATTTTCAATTGAAATAAAATCATTTATTTCAATTAAGTGGTGTAATTTGCATTTGGATAGATATTTAAATAAATATTAATTTATTTAAATGTGAATGTGAATTTTGGATTTTATTTAAATAAATCTTAATTTATTTACATGAGAAAAGGGAAGATAAAGCATTTAAATGCTTGAAGACTTTGAGGGAAACCATTAAAGGCTTAAGAAGACCTAGAAAGAAGCCATTAAGTTTAAAGACTTTAAGGGAAACCATTAAAGGCTTGAGAAGACTCTAGAAGGAAACCATTAAGTTTGAAGACTTTAAGGGAAACAATTAAAGGTTTGAGAAGACTCTAGAAGGAAGCCATTAAGTTTGAAGACTTTAAGGGAAACCATTAAAGGTTTCAAGTGGGTGAGGATAAATAGGATTTTAAATAAATAATTTATTTTAAAATAGTTGTGCAACTTGCATTTGTAGGAAAATGCAAGTATGTGGAGGATAAAAGTGATTTAAATAAATGTTAATTTATTTAAATGTGAGAGATGGGATTTTGGGGATTTAAATAAATATTAATTATTTAAATGTGAGACAAGATTTAATTAAACAAATATGATTTATTTATTTAATTAATGGTCTGAATTTTGTTAAGTGAATTAATTCAAATAAATTGAATAATTTATTTAATTAATAGGAGAAGAGGGTTAAAATGAATTAATTAGATATTAATTTAATTAATTATTGATTGATGGTTAAATAATCAAATAAATACTAAATATTCATTTAATTAAGTGGATAGATTTATGTGACTACAATAAGAAACGTAGTTTACATTTCTTGCAGCAGCAAATGGACTCATCTTATTATGCATAGGAGAAGATCTATGCACGTTTCTATATCTTGACATATTATGGCCATATGCATTACTTTTGGATAGATAACATTCTTATTTCTAAACCTTTTTATGCATGTGTTTTCCCTATGACCATAATCTTTGTAAGAGAAGCAGTAACTGGTAAAGGATGGCATATGACTTACAAATTTTTTCTGCCATGCATGGGGAGATCTTATCGGTTTAGTAACTCCATGTCTTCTTCTTCAGGGATAGACCCTAGGATGTTCACTTTCTACAGTTCCTCCATTTGATTCCTTCCTTTCCCACACTTGCTTTGTCTTGTGGGTAGTAGCATTTCCTTGTCTTCTACCGGTGGGAGGTCTTCTATGTTGTCTTATCATGTTCTTGCTTCTAGTGAAGCTGTATTCTCCCATCTTCCCATTTTCTTTGGGATCTGCATTGTTCCTCCTTCTTGCAACACCGGTCTTCATCCTTGTCTACATGTCTTCATCGGTTTTGGTTAAATCAAGCTTCTTCCAAGGAGTATTCCAAACAGTGAAGGTTTGTCCATTATTCTCTCCATTTGAGGATACAAATAGAATGTCATTGTGGGGGACATTCTTGTTGGTGGAGCATTCACTAGCACCATTTCCTAATCCAATTGTATCCTTGGCATTCTTTTTCTTTTTCAACATTTTGTCCAAGGCATCACTACTACCATGAAATCGGATTCTCACCTTGAGCTCATCCTGAAATTTCTCAAGGTCATTTTAGAGAATCTCCATTTCTCCTACTAGATGTAGATATTCTTTATCCTCAAATGCTAGATCATTACACCGACACACCTTAGTGTCATCTTGTTGAGTCTTTAATTCTAAGACACATTTCTCATATTCTTCAAGGCATTTTATCGCTCCATAATTGCAACATTCTTGAATAACTTGTACTCATTCCTCACTCTACTAAGATTCTCAAGTGCATTAACAAGTTCTCTTTCTAGATCTACTTCTACTTCACCTTCACTATCACTATCAAACACATCTTGCCGGTAGGAGTGATCTACATGATCATTCACAGATGTGTATCTCTCATCCTCTGATTCTTGAGCCATGAAGAGGTGAGTTCCTAATTCATCATTGATGTGGCTGCTAATAGACCTATCTTTATCATCTGCAAATGCACGAGTTGTGTTTCTTATCATTTCTTCACAAACTAGTTCTGCAGTGGTAGGCTCATTTCCATAGAGCTTCTTCAATCTTTCCCATAAGATTTTTGTTGATCTGCATCTTGGTGAATACTAAGAGGGGGGGGGTGAATTAGTATGCCAAAAATATTTTCACTTAAACACTTTACAAGACTGACAATAAACCGGTAAAACAGTTTAGCAGACAAACCGGTTAGCACACTTGCAAACCAAATAGCAAATAATGCATTCACCCATAGAAGCACAAACACCATAACACATGAGATTTTGACGCGGAAACCCGAATGGAAAAAACCACGGTGAGATGGAACTCACAAGTAACTATCTACAGAATAGGAACCAGACCAGTTAAGGTCTTACATTGTTCTTTACTAGAATAGATCCTGTTAGGAATCTCAATCTCTGTTAGGAGATAAGTCCGATTAAAGACTACCTTGCTAGAGGATTTTAGATCCACAGATGTGAACCACCTTGATAGAGGATTTTAAAAAGGCTTTTGGGCCTACTCGGTTAAGGGCTACAAACTTGTCAAAGATGTGATTAATCATGAAGTGTTTGATCTAGCTAGTAGCACAAACTGCTTGGTTAGATCCTTGGTATCTCATTCCTAATGCACTCCAGCATTACTTCAGTCTTCTACACATTCATATTCTCTCCAACTCCTCAATCACCTTAAACCCTAACATAAACTTTCGATATTTTCCACATCGACTACCTAAAACCCTAGACATGATGTCCTTATAAAGGAATCTGATTTCATGTCAGTCCAATAGGATTACATAACAATTTCCTAGGTTCAATGAACCTAGACATACTTGGTACCATGACAGAAAAAGGCACCGTTTAGGTGTCGACATTGTCAAACAATCAGTGGATGGTAACTCATCACAAAATGCCAGTTGGTAACTCATCACAGAGTATTACCGGTTCATACAAAATGCCGGTTGTTGGTTTGACAAAAATGAAGACTAGTAAAATTGTGTTATGCCGCTTTAATCCCTCATACCGCTTGGTATCCACGAACCGCTTGGGGTCAACATGCTGCTTCAGACCGGGAGACACATTCTGCAAAACACCAATATTCCAAAGACTATAATACAACATACCAGTTGGAACAAATACCGGTTGTGCTCAAACTCATACATATAAAGGAGATCTCAATGCAAGTGTGTGTCCATCAATGACAATCACAACATAAACATCAAAAATGCCAACAATCTCCCCCTTTGGCATTGATGGAAACACTTAGGAAAATTAAATTTTTACATCTAAGTGTTTTACAACAAAATCATACCATTAGCAAAATTGCTCCCCCTAAGCATATTCACTATCTCTTTGGCAATACAATGTAAAACAATTTTGCATAAAGAGCATAAACATTGAGATATTTAGAGCATATATCAAAATTTTGATAACCAGATACTTTTTTCAAATAGAATTCTTCTCGCCCTTTGCCAACAATGACAAAGTACAGCTAAACAATCCTGTTTTCAAAATAATAAAAGTTTATGACAATAAGGAATAATACTTGTCAAAAATAGATTTAAAATCCTGCAAGAATTGTTTCATCGATAAAATCCAGGACTCAAGTAGGAAGGTGGCTACTTCCTTTTCTGTCTACATCTGGGAGACATGTTCTTCCATGGCATCAATTGTGCTCATCTCCTCTGTAACTGTTAAGGTATCTAGGTTTAGATAGCACTTCTGAAGAATTTGCAATTGTGGGAGTAGAACCAGTTGTAGCTCCTGCAAATCTCTAGACTGGGTGCTGATCTCTTGCTCCATTTTTGTTGACTAAATGTGAAACCGATGAACGGTTTGCCCATAAGTTGTAAAGGAATCATAAGGTGGCTTGAATGTGCTCATGTAGGACTGCAAGTCCATTTGAAGCTTTTGCTTCTGAGCTAGCACATCATCATAGAACAGATGGGGTTGGCAGATCTTGTTGAGTAGCAAATTCCCCTCATCTAGAGCGTCCCTTATATCCTTTTGTTCTTTCTTTAGTTCAAATCAAAGCTCATTCAACTTCTTCACCAGAGCTATATTAAGAGCTTTTTGATGCTCCTTTTTGACATTTGCCTTTCTTGCCTCTTCTAGGCTTTGCACCTAATCATCCACTACTATGCATAGGAGCTTAAGATTAGCTAGTGATGAATCAGTGTTGGGAAGATTTGTACCAGGTATCAAACCAATAAGAGTGTCCATAGCTACTTCAATTACATCCTACTCCTTCTTCCTTCGAATAATTTCAAGGCGCTCTTGAGCAACCTTGATGCACTGCATTAGCTCCGTTTCACTTGCAGATTGGAGATCGATAAGACTAGTGAGATCAGCCGGTTTGGCTTGACTCTTGGTTGCCTTCGGAGTTTCCATCTGGGTGCTCTTCTCTGCTTTTCTCCTCTTCTCCGCTTCCTTGTCCTCCTCAGCCTTTTTCTTTTTTGATTCCTTCTTCTTCTCCTGTTCCTTATCTTCCTCTTCCTTATTCTTTTCATCTTCTTGCTTCTTTTTCTCTTCTTCATCCTTCTTCTTCTTCTCCTCTTCATCTTTCTTCTTCTTCTCCTCTTCATCCTTTTTCTTCTTCTCTTCTTCCTTTTTCCACTTCTCTTCTTCATCCTTTTTCTTCTTCTCCTCTTCATCTTTATTCTTCTTCTCCTCTTCATCCTTTTTCTTCTTCTCTTCTTCTTCCTTTTTTTGATTCTCTTCTTCATCCTTTTTCCTCTGCTTGGCCTCTTCCTTTGCTACTTCTTGTTTGTCCTCGGCTTGCTTATCAACCTGTTTAGCCTATTGCTCCTATCCTGTTGCCTCATATGGTGTTTCCTGAGTAACATCCTCTACGTCCAGAGCATCGACATCAATGGTGTTGATTGGTTCAACAACCGGATTTCCTTCATTATCAAATACTTCGTCCAGTTTGGATATAACCGATTCTTTTTTAGCTTGTCGGTTGGCTAGATGCGCTTTGTGAGACTAGACAACAATTGTCATATAGTGATGAGTGTCTTTTTCTACATCATCAACTCTACCTTCTAACAACTAGAGTCTTCTTCTTCTAGTGAAGAAGAGTCTTTTATTTTGGTCAATAACATCAAATAATTCAGAATTTGACAGGTCGGGAAAGTATTGTGCAAATACTTTCTTCCTAATTTCCTATTCCTTTTCTATGGCGATATGCCATCTATTATCTAGTGACATATATAAAGAATTTGGTGTCTAAGATTTAATCTCTAAGGGCGACCAGTCATTAACACATAAATACTAAATTATTTCCTTTTCAACCGCTTCCTTTTCATCATCATTAAAGTCATCAAAACACTCTATTAAGTCATGTAGCAGTTTTCTCCTAGTATTCTTTATTGTTCTTTGACAATGTGTCAAAGGTTTATAGGAAGAGATATCTATATTTACTGGTGCAGATGATGCCAGTTCATTCTTTGTCTTTCTCTTTACTTGACGTGTTTTCTTTGGCTTTTCCTCAGACATAGTTTCTTCTGAGTCTGGAGAGGTATTCCTTATTTTCCTCTTTCTCTCGAACACTTTAGCTGGTGCCGCTTCTGGTTTCTTCTTGGCCGGTGACCGCTTGGTCACTTTTGGAGTTGCAGTAGTAATTGGTGTTGATGCTGCAAGCACTGCCTTTGCCTTCTTCACTACAGGTTCTTTTCCTTTCTTTGCAGAGGGTTCCTCGACCGGTGTAACCCTTTCCAAATAGGTTCTGATCCTCTTTGCCTTAGGATCAAGAGGTGAGGCAATAAGGGTAGAGGCATACCCTTCCATCATATTGTACATCACCTCATAGCCCATTGGCTCCACTTCTTCCTGTCTAGGCTCAACAGCCTCCATTATGCATTGATCAACCTTGTTGGTGATATAGATATTGTCCTCATATTTCTTGATGATGTCACCAGATATTCTCATTCTTTGACTCATTTTCTGTCTAAACTCATCAAAATACTTGTTCAGAACATTAGGGTAACCAGTTCCAATTGCTTCAATGCTTTCCTTGATTTGCTTGGTCACCAATTGGTCAACAAACCACTGGACATCTCCTACTCTTGGAAAGTAGCCTTGGAAATAGAAGAACAACCCAACTAGTAGTTTCCCAAACTTGAACCTTAGTGCATTATCCTGTTTGATCGACTTCAGATTCAACAGGAGTTGTCTCTGCATACCGGTGCATAGATCAAATGATGCATCCTCCTTTATCATCCGGTAAGTGACATTTACCGCTACAGCAGATACAGAGTTAATTTTGCTAGCTGATAATGTCTGGTATCCAATTAGCATACATGCATACTTCACCAGATCATCCTTGATAGAATTGACTGTCATGCCTCATGAGTCACTCAAGCTTGGACATTTTAGTTTTGCTTACTATCCTTAGAGCTGGCACTTCCCCTGTGTTGTAGAATCTGGTGACTACATGAATTGCCTATGGTGTGATGTCATGTGTTCTCTCTAAGTACATCTTATCACCATGGACTCTGCTCAGAATGATCCTTATATGATCCTCTGTGAAGTCCTCCAGGAAGTAAACAACATTGTGGAGCTTCTTCTTCTCCAAAATATCATACTCTGGTTTGATCTTCTTATCCTTTCCACAAAATAAACCTAACTGGGAGTGGATGGCTAGAGACCCTAGGTCTTCAATCTTGCAATCTACGTAGTTAGAAATTCTCTCTTCTACTATCACACTAGCCGGGACTTGTGATAGGGAATTATACTTAGGCTTTCATTGAATAAAACTTGCAGACTTGACAGATGCACTAGAACTGGTATGAGATGCGGAAGCCATGATAGAAATTTCAAGAACTCGAGAAATACCTTTTTGAAACATGTGAATTTAGGGCTTGCTGATTCTCCTTCACTTCACACTCCGTCGGTTGCTGAATCACCACTTTGTGTTCTCCACTTGATTGTTTGTAGTTTGAATTTGAATCTCCTTCGCGGTTTCTCAATTTCTCAAAATCTCAGCTCAAATCGCCTTTTCGTCACTCTGCTCTTTGAAAAACTTTTCTTCGCTAAAAAATTGATAGTGAGAAATGATTTGAAAAATCCTTTTAAGTATGTTTCTCACCTACCATCATTAATGCTCCTCCATTAGGGTGTAAACCCTAATTTGCCTTTTTACCATTTCTGGTCTTCTGCCAAATGACAGGTATCACATACTGGTTAAGGTCTTTTACTAGTGTAAATTAGGGGTTCGAAACATTTCGCCATTTGCTCCCCCTAAGCTTTTCTGAAGCTTAGTTTGTCAGTTCCATGATTTCCACACTAGGTGCAGAAACTAGTTCCTCTTGTAACACTGCTGGTTTCTTCTTCCAGGTTTTGTTCATGTCTACTTGAATAGTGTCAACATCAATGTTTCCTTCCAGAGTGACCGGTATATCATCAGATATGTCCTTTCTTGATCTACAGAATCTAGCAATGTGACCTAGTTTTTTGCAGTGATACCAGACCAATCCAGGTGCTCTCCAAGGTCCATTGTTCATGTTTCCATTCTTCCTCCTGCATGTTGCAGTAGTGTGACCATGACCATGACATACCATATAGTTTTCTCTCCATCCGGTTGCCGCTTGATAGCCACCACTTCTTTGTTGATGATTGAAGGCATTAAATCGGTTGTGATTTCAGTTCATAAAAGGTTCAGGACCAACTCCTTGGGTCCTCCGAGGATATCTTCCAGTGTTATTCATAACAGACCTACATTCAGATGCTCTATGCCCATACTTGTTGAATGCATAACAATTACCATCAAATCTATAGGATCTAGGCTTATCATTTAGGAAATAAGGAAAATTGTTGTAAGCCTTACTCCTACACACATTTGCAGTATGTCCTTCTTTTAGATATTTAAAGAAAACAGGTTTAAACTTTTGCTTACCTTTATCCTTTGATGTCGATTGTTTCTTTGATGTTCCAAAATTTGTACCAGAGGTCTCACCTTCCTCATGACCAGAATAACCAAGTCCATTGGTATTCTTGACCGGTTTGGCAAATTCAAGCTTTTTCTCTAGCTTGACAGTGCTCTTGTTGAACCTAGCAAGTATTTCCTTTGACTCAAAGAGTTCTTTGGAAATAGCAGCATTTGTTTCCAATAGGTTTTCATTCTCAGAGATGGCAATGTTCAGTTCTCCTTGCATGTCTTCCTTTTCCACTTTGCTTGCATGGAGTTGAGCAGTTAGGGCACTAATCTCTTGACACTTTCGGATAGTCAGTCCTTCTAATTCCTTTCTCAGGTTGGAGTTTGAGTCATTCAACTTATTTACTTCTGCAATTAGGGCTTCCATGTCTGCTTCATTTGAAGAACTATTTTCAGATAGCTCCATCAGCTTTTCTACATGTTCTCTCCTTTTTGCTTGATATGCCTTGCATTTGACCATAAGATCATCATAGGTTTGCTCAGACTGAGTGAGCCGATGAGTAAGTTCCCTCAATGTGTATTCCCCCATATCTCTTTCCAAGTGGTTAAACTTATAGAAAGGTAGGCTCTGATACCAATTGATGAATACTAAGAGGGGGGGGTGAATTAGTATGCCAAAAATCTTTACACTTAAACACTTTGCTAGACTAACAGTAAACCAGTAAAATAGTTTAGCAGACAAACCAGTTAGCACACATGCAAACCAAATAGAAAATAATGCATTCACCCATAGAAGCACAAACACCATAACACAAGAGATTTTGATGTGGAAACCCAAATGGGAAAAACCACGGTGAGATGGAACTCACATGTAACTATCTGCAAAATAGGAACCAGACAAGTTAAGGTGTTACAATGTTCTTTACCAGAACACATCCTATTAGGAATCTCAATCTCTGTTAGGAGATAAGTTTGATTAAAGACTACCTTGCTAGAGGATTTTAGATCCACGGATGTGAACCACCTTGTTAGAGGATTTACAAAAGGCTTTTGGGCCTACCCAGTTAAGGGCTACAGACTTGTCGAAGATGTGAGTAATCAACAAGTGAGTGATCTAGCAAATAGCACAAATTGCTTGGTTAGATCCTTAATAGCTCATTCCTAATGCATTCCAGCATTACTTGAGTCTTCTATACATTCATACTCTCTCTGACTCCTCAACCACCTTAAACCCTAACAACAACATCAACCTCAACAACAACCTAAAACCCTAGACATGATGTCCTTATAAAGGAATCTAATTTCATGTCGGTCCAATAGGATTACAATACAATTTCCTAGGTTCAATGCATCTAGAAATATCTGGGACCATGACACAGAAAGCACCGTTAAAGTGTCTGCACCATCAAACAATCAGTGGATGGTAACTCATCACAAAATGTCGGTTGGTAACTCATCATAGAGTATTACTGGTTCATACAAGATACCGGTTCAAGCAAAATGCCGGTTGCCGGTTTGACAAAATGAAGACTAGGAAATATGTGTTCTACTACTTTGATCCTTCGTACCACTTGAGATCCTCAAACCGCTTGGGGTCAACATACCGCTTCAGATCGGTAATCACTTTCTGCAAAACACCAATAGTCTAAAGACTATAATGCATCATACCGGTTGGAACATATACCGGTTGAGCTTTAACTAATACATACAAAAATGATCTCAATGCAAGTGTGTGTCCATCAATGACAATCACAACATAATCATAAAAAATGCCAACAATATCTATCAAATCACACTATGAAATATGGAATAGTGCTTAATTCACATACAATTTTATGATCATTTAGCTTTTGTAATGTACAAAAAACTAGTATAGTTGGGGAGGTAGATGATTGATATAGATTGTGCATCTTCTCATATTTCTCTTTTGATTATTCTCTTACTATTATTCATTTTTAGGAATTAGTGGATAGTTTTTTATTGGGTGTAATGTGATCATTTAATCTTTGACATCATTTCATCTACTAACATTCTAGAGATTTGTCTAGTATTTTATCTCCTAGACATCCCATATTTCTTAAAATTTTAGTGTTACTAAATGCGTGAGTTATAGTGATTCAACACAATAGGATCTTCATCTTAACGTTATCCCTCTAGATTCAATATCTTGTAATGAGTATTTGATAGATAAATTAGGTTTATTTTGTGAATATCATCTTAGAAAGTTTCTAGACACTTGAGGACATTGATATCCTCTTTTGTGTTAGCTCCTATAATTTTGTATCTTTATATGTCACAAGAATAGATGCAAACCCTCTTATTCTTTTTTAAACAATTCATTTGTTATATTTTAACATTGAATTGGAGATACTTGAGTAGTATTTAAAGGATTCACCATTTCCTTTGGATCTTATTCTTCATTAGTTTTTGTAGAATCCTAAATGTACCCCCTTATAATTTAGACCATATTTAGGGATGTCACTTTAGCGTTTGCATCCCTATGCTTGACTATGACCCATTTATTCTTGCATCATCTATGATTCACTAATATGATTCTGATATTGATTTTCTAATATGATGCTCTGATATGTATATGATGTTGATTTATGTTGATTGGATAGTTAGATTTTGATATTACATTTGGATGAAATGGATTATATTGATGTATTTTGATAGAGTTGAGTTGATTGATGACTTATGGTGGATATGTTTTTGATTGGCAGGTTGTTTTAGGTGCACTACAATCTTGGGAGAGATTCCCAAAGACATGGCGGATGATTCCTCACTTCTCACAAATGGATAGAGATATGATCAAGAGATTTAGATAATCATCTCTTTTGGACATGCCTCGGTATACAATTAATCAGGGTCTGTTGATAGCTTTAGCAAAAAGGTGGCATAGCAACACCAACACCTTCCATCTAGCAATAGGGGAGATGATGATGATGCCTGAGGATGTTTATAGGATCTTGTGGATTCTTGTGGTAGGTGATCTATTTTCATATGAGCATACTAAGGAGGGTGGTATGAAGGATCTGCGATGGGTTTTCCAGGATGAGCAGATCAGTGGTTATGAGATCTCATGGCAGGAGATAGAAGACAATTATGCTCCTCTTCCATTTCTATTTGTAGGTTTTAGTGGAGCTTTCCTATGTCCTAACTATAGGTTGAAGGGATTGGCAGTTGATGGGGTTTGGTTTTGGAGGATCTGGTGACACAGGGCAGGAGATTTGCTTGGGGGTCATGCATGTTGGCCCACTTATACAAGGAGCTGCATCAAGTTGTGTATCGAGGATACACGAGTTTATCAACAGGAGTGACATTGCTATAGATGTGGGCCTGGGAGCATATAGTGGTGACATGACTACTTGTAGATAGATATAGACTAGTTGGTCAGCCATATGCTTACGAATATACATGTGTAGTTGTCCAGTGGAAGCTAGGCAAATTAGAGTATTGGCGGCGGGTGTTGGATGATGTAGATACGGCCATTTGGAGGACATATTTGGAATGTGAGGTGTGGGTAGAGGATGGGCTAGAGATTCCCTATGTATATATGTCCAAGTATTTGATCAGGCAGACACCCTTTATTATTTGAGATATTTTGCACAGTCAGGTGTATAGGCAGTATGGATGACAACAAGGTATACCACAGAGAGCCTACTTATATGCTCACCGCTAGTAGGATGTACTAGAGTGGGGTCCTACCATTGATAGTGATGCGGTTGTGGCAGAGTACATGAGTCTAGTTAGATAGATCTGATATTATGGAGCCAAAGTGGTGGATGCGAGTATGACTATTGAGTACTTGCAATATTGGATTGCACATGTCATGCCACTATTAGCTAATCTAGGAGGGCCAGTTTTTTCCTTGGATGATGATGATGAGGAGGAGGAGAATTTGTTGGGCTGAGGAGGACAGAGATGAAGAGATGATGATGAGGGAGATGATGATGAGGAGGGTGATGATGGTGGTGGTGGGGCTGCTAGTGTAGTGGGAGGTAGATGGGATGTTGGTCGGGCTGCATAGAGGAGGAGATCAGATGGTATCCCTCCATTGGCTCCTCGAATAGGTACAGGGGTAGAAGAGACTTCTTTCTAGGTTCCTATTCAGATTAGACTTCCCTCACATCAATAGGATGCACAGATTAAGACCTTGCAGATCTCAGGGCAGTAGCTATAGGCATAGGTAGCAGTGCAATAGAGACATATCACTCAATTGCAAACTAAGAGAGATACTATTGTGGAGTAGTAGGGATGGACGGAGGCCCTTGTAGATAGATTGGAGAGAGTAGTAGTAGGCACCCCACTCTGAGACACGCTTAGAGAGTTATAGTACTCAACCAAGGAGGCTAAGTATTACCAGCAACTATATGAGGATCTAGTCCCTCGAGATCAAAGAGCACCTAGCTATGTTGCAATAGCCTCCGTCCAATTTGGATGTAGTCATACCATGATGGAGAGAAGAGGTGTGACTAGATCTATACAATGAGATCCACCTAGCAGAGACCCAAGAGCGGAGACATCTATAGCGAGACCATCTACATCTGGAGATAGTCATACTTGATTGTCTCATTTTGTGATATAGATTACTTTTGATTTATCTCATATACATACATGATATTTATTTGTATATTTTGACCTTGTTTTGAGATTATATGAGATATGACAATGATTTTCCCTTGGTCCATATGTGATGCTTCATGATGATGCTTATGTATGGATGTGATGAGTTCTATCTTATGATGATTTTATTGATGAATGTATGTAAACAATGTTGTAATGATGTTTATATTTGATGTTGATGCAAATGATTCTCCTATGATAAAATGGATGCATTGAGTATATCACGATACATTGATTGGATTTTATGGATAATGTTGATATTTTTCTTGATGACATTTTTATATGCATGTTTTCATGATGTGATGATGTATGGATGTAAATGATGTTGTTCATATGATGATGGTTTCTATATGTTTTGAAGGTGATATATGCCTATATGATGAAAAATGCCTATGTGATGATGATTGATCTTTTACATGGTAAATGTATTTATGTGATGGGTATATGATATGATGAGTCCTAGTGATAACGAAATTATTCGATGCACAAATGATAATGATAATGATGATTGTGAAAATGTTACTTAAAATGATATATACAATGGTACCATGATGAGAATACTAAATGCAACTATATCTAAATGCAACTAATATGATCTATTTAAGAAATTATTTGTGCGATATTGTCATTCCATTAGCCAGTTATTTGTGCTCCATTTTGTCATCATTGAGATTTTGAAATGTTGGAAGTTGGTACAAACATCGATAGTATAATTAAACCATGATGAACTGAGTACAACTTTCATAGATTTTGATATTTCAAAATGACATAAGCGTTGAGGTATAATTAAACCAAAACAACCTAAGTGTTGTTTGCGTAAAATAGACAAGAGTTAACCATTATTATGTGCAAAAATGTGAAAAGTCCTCAATGATATGTTTCCAACCATGCCTCGAGACAAATTTATATCACACAAATGATCACCTCATAGATAGAAAAACAATAAAATATCACACTCCTTCCTTGCTTCTCTAGCTCAATGCATCCTTGAGTTTCTCAGGACATCCAATAACTAAAAAAATCAAGATACAAACAGTCAAACTTCATGCTAAGAGTAAAAAAATCATGATTCAGAATAGATAACCCATCATTTTTCTATTTTTGTGTCAATCCCGATGATGATTTTGATGTTAAGTCTGATAGTTAGCTTTGATATTTGTCTTTGTGGTATGTTTTGATCCTTATTTCTGATGCACTTTTCTGTATTGTTAACTGTCTGTTTGATGAAACCTAAAACGAAATGCCCCCACTAAGATCAGGATTTTTGCCCCCAGTTTGACACAACTAATTTTTTTTTGGATATGTACACTAATCACCAATCCATGGTGAGAGGTCATGTGGATAAGCTGTTGTAAACAAAGAAGGACTGTGACTATGCTAAGTGTGTCCAATCTTGCATGTGTTAAGGATTTTTCATGCAAACTGTGCACAATGTGCCAATGGCTTTAGATTAGATGGATGTAAAAGGTATGATAATATGTACTAATAGATGGAATATCCAATCTATCACAAATAGTGCCTGTTGCCAAGTTTTACTACTTTCCTTTATTGCACTTTTTTATTTTTATAATTTTTTTTTGTATTTTTCTTGAACTTTTTTTTGGTATTTTTTCCTTATCTATGCATTGGATAACTCATGTATAGAACTTTTTGAGATTCATGTTGTTGATAGGTTTGTCAAATATGTCTCTTTTTGATGTCAAAAAGTGATATGCTCTAGATCCATAGGCAGATATGATGACAAAAGGACCTAGCCAATTTGGTTCAAATTTGCCCTTCTTTTCCCGATCCTATTGAATGTAGGGATTTTCCTTTAGTACCAATTCACCTATTTGAAATGCTCTTGGATTTAATTTTTGGTTGTCGCTCCAACACATGCATTGCTAATATGCTTTAAGGTGATCAAAAGCACACTATCGGCGTTCATCTAGCAACTCTAATTCTTGTTGTTTGTTTACTTGATATTCCTCATATGGAATGAATCCCTTCAGTGATACTTTGAGTGATGGAATCTCAACCTCAATAGGTAAAATAACATCTGATCCATACACAAGTGAGTATGGTGTTTCCCTATAGGTGTGTGGATGCTAGTTTTGTAGGCTCATAATATTGGGTTGAGTTGAACATACCAATCACGATTAGCTTCGTTCATAATGGTTATGTTTGAGGCCTCTACTTGGCCATTCCCTTGTGAATAGTATGGTGTGGAGAAACAATGATGGATATGGAATTGTTCACATAGTCCTTTCACATCTTTATTTTTGAAGGGTCTTCCATTATGCATGATAATAAAACTAGGAATGTCATACTGACAAATGAGATAATTTGGGATAAAAAAGGATATTTTTTTGTCGCTAATCGTAGTCAATGGGACGGTCTCTATCCACTTTGTAAAATACTCAATGGCCGTGATGATAGACTTATGTCCATTTGATGAGGAAGGATGAATCTTTCTCACTAGGTCGAGTCCCCATTGATAGAATGGCCATGATGTAGTGAATGGTTGCAACTCTTCGGTTGGTGTATGTATAAGATTGCCATGAATTTGGCATTTCAGACATTTTCTGACAAACGGGTATGATTCCTTTTCCATGGTTGGCCAATAATATCCAATCCTTAGAAGTTTCTTGGTGAGAGTAGGACCACTTGAATGTGTGCCGCAAATACCTTCGTGAAGTTCTTTCAAGGCAGTTTCAAATTCGTTACAATCAAGACACCAAAGAAGAGTACCATCAAGATCACGTCGGTAAAGTGTGTCAGTAGTTAGGGTGTAACGGGTTGCCTAAAAAATAAAGTTGTGTTTCTAGTTTTGGGATAGATCTGGTGGAAGGATATTGTCTTTTAGGTATGTGTAGATCTTTCCATAGAGTGGTGAGTCGAAACTGACTAGGTGGCATATAACTTGGGATTGAGAATTATCGTAGGCAAGGGAAAACAATTGTTCCACTGGGAACTCATAATGACTCTGTTTGTCTGGTATTTGTAGGAGTGAGGCAATGGCTGCCATGGCATCTGCAACTTTTTTTTTCAACCTTAAAATATGTTAAAATTTGATGTCCACAAAGTACTTCTTGAATCATCCAGCATGCACTTGTAGGGCACCAACTTGTCGTCCTTTGTTTAATAGTCATCATTAACTTGATAAATGACCAATTGCAAGTTTCCAAAGACTTTCAACTCTATGGTCTTCCACTCTATGGATATTTTGATTCCTATTATGAGAGCTTCATACTCATCTATGCTATTTGTGCAAGGAAACATCAATCTGTAAGATTTTTGAATAGTGTGTCCTTTTGGAGTGATGAATAAGATGCTCGAACTTGATCCATGTTGTGCGCATGATCCATCAAAGTATAAAACCCATGGTTTTGTCGATACTGTGAGAATATTTGTGCCTGGAAATTCAACATGGATTGGTTGACTATCTTGTAATTGGGCTTCTTCTAGCTGATCTGCGATAGTTTGATCTTTGATATCTTTATGTATGGGTACTAGATGTCAAACTCACTTAGAATCATCACCCATTTAGGTAACCTTCCTGTGAGAGTGGCTTTGCTAAATAGATATTTTAATGGGTCAATCTTTGCTATTAGCTAGCATATAGTGTCAAAATTTTTGAGAAGCAAACACCATAGCCAAACAAGCTTTTTCAATGAATGTGTAGTTAAGCTCGTAACCATTCAATGTCTTGCTGATGTAGTATATTGCTCTTTCCTTTCCTGTTGAATCCTCTTGTGCTAACAATGCTCCTAGTAACACCTCTATAGCTGATATGTAAAGAATGAGAAGTTTGCCTGCTATTAATGGTACCAATATAGGTGGATTCATCAGATATTGCTTGAGTTGGGGGAATGATTCTTCACATCGATCTTCCCATCTAAAAGGGGCATTCTTGTGCAGTAGATGAGTGAAAGGAAGACAGTTGTCAACTAGTTGAGAAATGAATCTTCTTATGGATTGTAGCCATCCCTGTAGAGATCTTAACTGACTAATATTTCTAGGAGGTGGCATCTCCATGATTTCTTGTACCTTTGCGGGCTCCACCTCAATTCCCTTTTCTGAGACTATGTATCCTAAGATTTTGTTGGATGTTACACCGAAGACACACTTTTTAGGGTTCAGTCATACATTGAATTGTTCTAGCCTCTGAAATATTTTGTCCAGAATCTCCAAGTGTCCTTCTCTTGTAAATGATTTGGCCAATAGATCATCTACATAATCTTCCATGAATGTGTGCATCATGTCATGAAATTTTATGGTCATTGCTCATTGATAGGTCTCTCCCACATTATTCAAGCCAAAAGACATGACATTCCAGTAGTAAGTACCCCATGGACATGTAAATGTCATTTTATCTTGTTCTCTAGTGCCATTTTGATTTGATTATAGCCTAAGAAACCATCTATAAGTGATAACATAGCATGTCATGTTATTAGATCTACAATTATGTTGATGTCGGGTAAAGGAAAGTCATTCTTTAGAAAATCCTTCTTGAGATCCCTAAAATTTGTATAAATTTTGATGCTCTTATCTAGTTTGGATACAGGTACAATGTTAGAGATCCATTTCACATAATCTATAGGTCAGATGAATCCTACATCAAGTAGTTTTTTCAGTTCTTCTTTAACCAATAGTGTGACATGCGGGTTCATTTTTCTTGGTTTTTCCTTGTCTGGCTAAGCTCCTGGAGCTATAGATAAGTGGTGCATGATCAAATTTGGATCTACCCTTGGCATATTTGCATAGGGCCAAGCAAAATCGATTTTCTTTTCTTTGAAGAAATTGGTGAAATTAGGTCATTCTTGTTCTATTAATGACTCTGTCAGGTGTATGGTCTTTGTTGTTGCTTTAGTGTTGATGTTGATTGATTGAGTCAATTCAATCAAAATTGGTGATCTCTCCTAATAATGTTCAGGAAGAGTTTCAATTCTCTCATCCTTTGGTGCCTTAGAGAGGTTTTCACCATTGGATGTGTCCTTTCTTTTTACTTTTTTGTGATCTAATATTGTCATTAGATGGTTTTCACCATTAGATAGATTTTTGATTTTATTCATTTTGCAACTAACAAACTTGGCACTCTCCTGATTGAGAACTTCGTTATGAGACTCTCTAGTGGAACATGTTTCTGAATTTACTGAACAAAGGTAATGGACAATAGTGTCATCATCTAGGAAGATACGTATGTTGAGTTGTTCAAGTTGTTCCCAATCTATAAGTCCAGACTGTATGAGGGATAAGGAATCGTTAGGTGGATTTAGATTGACAGCTATAAGGGTTATGATAGAAATATTATCAAGGTTGTCAATAACATGATCAAGGTCTATGATGTTACTCTCTTTGATATGCATGTTTCATAGTGATGTTGCTCATTCTCGATGTCTTTGTAGATACGTTGTAGTCCAAATTCAAATGATCTAGACCCTGAGCCTTGTCCTTCATCGACCGTGGGTGTATATGTATGGATTACATCTATATCAATGTCTTCCATTACATCAAAATAAGTATCCCATTCATATTCATGTGAGTCTATTTCAGAATTACTCTCTAGGACTCTATTGTTGTATGTGATGGGGATATTATTTGGTGAGAATAATGTGTTGACAACTTGTATATTTCTTGCTTCTATTTCTAAACTTACTTGCATTATGTTTGAATCAAGTTTTGTACTAGGCTGCAATCTATGGATCTTCTTTTGAGAAGTCTCCTCTCTTTGTATGGAAATCTCTTCTTGTTATTTTTCATACTCCTCTTCCTTGTGTTTGTGGACCACCTCATTAGCTGCTTGTTGTTGTGTTAATTCTTGTTTCTTTTGGTGTCACCTTGTGGTTTTGTATTGTTGATTCTATTTCTATGTAGATTCTTGGTGTCGATTCTATTGATCAGGTTGATGTTGATGTTGTCCGTATCCTAGTCTAGATTTGTCCTTGGTAAGTTGTGAGTGTGGTTGAATTGGTTCTACTATACCTTCTTGTTGTTGGACGATAGGACTGTTTCCTAAGTATCCCATCCTTTACATGATTTTGAATCCATTTCTATATTACTCTATTGGGAGGGTGACACTTAACATTGTTTCTTATGTATCTTCGTTATCTTTGTATAACCAGTTCAAAACATCTTTGTCTTTTGTTTCATCTACTCGTGTTCCTACTTGAATAAATATTCCATCAAAGAGTTTGATGGGTTGTGAAGATTTTTACTTGGATGTTGACGATTGTCCATGAGATCTTGGTGAAATTGGCAATTTTGATAGACATACGGATGGTTCAAAAGAAGATTCTCCCATGCCTTTGTCCTTTAACTTCATATTTTTATCAAAATCGATGGATAGAGTTTTGAGCCAATCCTCATTGTTTTATGATGTGGAAGTGAGAGCTTCCCTGTTATAGGGTACCAGAATATTGTAAGTTGCTTTTAGATTGTTGAAATACTGGAAAGGATTTGTGTCTACGGTGATGGAAATTTCTTGTCCATCATATGGGAATTTCAGATAGTGGTGGTATGTGGATGGTACTGCTTGCATTTCATTGATCCAAGGACAACCCAAAAGTATGTTGTAAGATAAGTCTATGTCCAAAACTTGGCATAGAGTATCTCTTTGAACTGGTCCTACTTGAATAGGTAATAATACAAGCCCTTTTGATGATCTTTCCTCATCATCATATTCTTTGATTATTCTCTTTTTCTTAGGATCAATGGTTGTTTCTAAAAAACCCAATGCACAGAAAATTTTTGGAGTACAATATTTAGACCGGCTCCTCTATCTATTAGTACTTGTTTCACTCGATGTTTATAGACCTGGACTTCAATATGGAGTGGAGTATTATGTGGATGATTTAAACAGGCATCATCATTTTTTAAAAATGATAGATTATGAGGCACGGTTAAATTTTGGACCATGGCTTGGAATCGATTAATATCCAGGTTGTTTGGAACTGTAGTATCAACAAGAGCTTTTTCCAGAATATTTTTATGTGCTGGTAAGATCTTGAGAAGCTCCAATATGGATATGTGGGCTAACATTTTCTTCAATTGATCTACCAGGTTATATTGTTCTTTCAGAGGAGCAGATATGTTGGAAGTATTTCCTTTCTAGAAACATACTTGGATTGGGCCCGTGTAGTTACATTTACCGAGACTTGGTCTTGCTTGTCCTTGATTTTTATCACATTGATTTGATTGTTGCATGTCGATATGTTATTGATGACATTTTTGTACACATGGTTTATGCTGGCCCCTTTTTTGTTTGTGGATGATGATGTGCCTTGGTCATAATTAGGAAGTGGATTCTTGAAGGCCTCATGATCATCGTTGGTTTTATGATTGTCTACTGTTATGTCACCTTTATCTAGTAAACCTTGAACCAAATTTTTCAACCTTAGGAAATCATTTGTGTGATGCCCTTTTTTTCTATGATATTCACAGTAGTTTGTTTGTCAATAATTCTTGAAATGTTGATTCAAGAGTTTGCCCCAAAGGTGTGAACTTTCATTGATATGGTGCAGGTTTTGTGTTAGTGTTGTTTCCTTGATTGTTCTTTCCTTGAATGTTGGTTCCTTAATTGTTGTTTCCTTGATTGTTGGTTCCTTGATTTTTGTTTCCTTGATTGTTGGTTCTTTGAGGGTTGGTTGGTGGAGTAATACCTTATAAGTTTAACACGGGTTGTTTTGTTTTAACATTGTTACTGTCAACTACACCATCATTGATGACATTCTTGTTCCTTATCCAAAATTTATATTTGTCTAAGTTGTTGTTGTTATAGTTTTTGTTTGAAGAACTAGCACCTTAGAAAATTACAAAGATCCCTTTTTTATTAAGGCCTCTTCTATCTAGATGCCATTTTCGATCAACTTTTGAAAACTAGGTAGACATTGTAGTTTAAGTTGATAGCTCATCTTGTCATTAAGATTGTCTATAAAGATTTTTATTTTCACCTTTTCAGGTACAATTCGGGGATATCTAGAGATCAATTATCTCCATCTCTACAAGAACATCATGAATGGTTCATTTTTCTTTTGTTTTGTGTTGTAAAGGTCAAGCATGGTAACCTCATGTTTAATGTTATAAGAGTATTGTGAAACAAACTTGTTCACCAAATCTTTAAATGATCTGATAGGAGGTGTGAGTTTTGAAAGTCATTCCATCATTTGTGCTCCTAGGCTTCTTGGAAATAACCTCATCATGTAGGCGTCATTGTGGGCAAACTCTAAGCTTATTGTGCAAAATTCCCTTATATGATCACGGGGATCACTTTTACCATTGTATTTGTCATACTTTGGTATTTCAGAGTTTGGTGGGAATGGCACCATGTTTAAACTTCTATCAAATGGATAGGGACATATATCCTCTAAAGAATATCTTTTTTTGGCCCCTTGTTGCATGTCTTGCATTTGTTGTTGAAGCGCTTGTAGTTGTTGTGTAAGTATAGCAAGGGGGTTGTCTTCATTGTTGGTATCACAATTGTTGGTGTTATCTTTCTCATTAATATTGTCTTTGTCATTTGGTATTGTCTTGGTCAGTGTTGTAGGTATATATTCTTAATTTTCTCCTTTTCACGTGTTCATTTTTCTTTGATTGATCCATGTCAAAATCCTCAAGGATTTTAACACCTTTGCTAGATAGTAGGAGGAAGTATTTTTTTTGTCTGTTTCGATGAGTCTTTCTAGGATTTTTTGTAGGATTGGGTCTTGTTGGACCTCTTCGATATCGTCTCTGTTATATCTCCCTCATCCATATTTAGGAACTTTTTCCAGGTGTTAGTTTCTCTCTGTCTTATGCTTGATTCAGGTTCTTCGTCCCACTCGATATTTTTATGGGATCATGTAGAAATTGGTATTGATTTGATTTGATTTGATTCAATAAGTGATTGGATCTTTAGGAAAATAAGCTATTGATTTTTTCTCCTTTGTTAAGAGGTTGAGAGAATGTTGACATTTTTTCAAAGGCACATGCTCACAAAGTTTCCTCGTCAAACTTAGTTCCTTTACTGCATAGATAGATATGAAAGCAGTGCAAGAAAGTGTGATGTTTTAGGAAGATTTTACGGTTTATGTAGAGAAACTTCCTTCTCTTTAAGATTTTTTCTTGGCTAGGTTGCTTTTTCTTCAAATCAATTTTCTGATGAAGATTCTTCCTCTTTAAGGGTTGAGCAGTGGTCATACAAGTGATCAAAGTTTTGGTTTTGGTTGACAAATACTTTTGTTTTTGGTATCTAATTTTACTTAGTCGAATAGACGATTTGATATGCCCCTATTGATATGACTAAGTATGTCCAAAGGATGTGATAAAGTTTCTTGATAAAGAATGATATATCTTTGATTTTGGAAACTTGATGTGTTTGGACCAACTTTGAATAACTTAACTCAGTATTTTTTATATTGATTTGGTTCAAATGTGATATTAAAATCACTAGATGATATTGCTTTGATAAAATCTCTTCTATTTAAGTTGGATTTGACAGATGACTCAAAAGGGTATCTAAAAATGGTGCTTAATTTTTTTAAATTGTTGATAACCTGCTCTCTATTTTGGACAAATCTTTTGACTATGCGCTAAAATATGAATCCAATGTGCTACAGTGATACTTAGACGCGCTATGCTATCTTTGGTATGCACTAATATTTTATGTTTATGAGCTAATTAGTTTTTGTTGACTGTGAAATGTTGACTTTTGCTGGCAGGATGATGAGCTAATGTGCTTTATTGAAGTGCTAATGTTTGGTTTGTATGTGCTATTGTATAAAAGGTATGCACTATATTGATGTTTATATGCGCTAATCTTAACTTCTAATATGCTAAGCTGCCCTAGTTTTCTCTACCTAATGATTTTTGTGAAAACATTTGTAACAACTCTGGTTGTTTGATGGATGATCTTTTGAAAGATGATTTGAAAACATACTAGACAGAAGCAAACAATTTGTCTATGCTAAATAGATAGTGTATGTTCAATAGGATCTTTTCAAATCCTTGTTTGTTTTCATGAGTTTGCACAAGAAATATATATCACATAGACCTCTCTATTCTCAAGGTTCATTTAAAATATCAATAGCCGACGCTTGGTACTCCTTCAGATCAAATAGCCTTGTCACACGTTAGGTGCACCCATTTTTTTGCCTTTGTCTGGAATTTGATCCAAAGAAGATTGCTCCTGAAATGGATAATTTTCTTGGGAGATGTGTGGTGAGTGTCTTGGGAGTGGAGATAGAAAATTTTTGGCAAACTGACTCAGTGAGACTTCTAGTTCTAAAGTTCGTAATCAGACTTTCATTCGGTCTTCAGTGATAAATTCTCTCGAGAGGCTTCCCAACCTTTATAAAAAAGGCTTTACGTATCTCAAGGATACTGGGGGGAGGATAATTGCTGAGATAAAACTGTTGAATATGATTTTCATCATATCTACATTTGATTATAGTGGGTTGGAATACTTGGCATTAGTCGTTCCCCTCACACTAGCCTTATAGGCACCTCGGGAGGGCAGGCCTACTAAAGGTTTTATCTTAATGCTAAATTGAAAGAAAGCAAGTAATGGTGTGTTTGGATTTTTGATCACCTAATTAAGGGGAGAGCATATACCTAACACATTCAAAGCACGAAATACACTTTCTTTTTAGGCAATAATGCAATTATTTGCTAAAATCTACCTTGGAGATGTTGCTCCAAAAGACATGTGGTTCTTTTTAAGCCAAGATAACAATGTGTAAAAAGATAGCCAAAGAAAAACCCCTAAACTTTTTTAAAATGAAATCCTGGTCAACCAAAATGAATCACCAAAGTTAATAACAATGATCTTGAAAGCTCTTGAAGTAATATGCAAAATGATGGTTCTTTTTAAGCTTCCAAAAAGACAAGTGATTGTTCTTTTTAAGCTTTGCAAAATTGGAAAGTTTGTTTTGTTCTTTTTAGAGCCCAAAGAAAATATGAACTAATCTTGCCAAAAGAAAGATTTGAGTTGTTCTTTTTATCCGTTTGCCAAAAGGAAAATGATGTTCTTTATAAATCTCCAAATGAAAAATGATGTTCGTTTTAAGTGCACCAAAGAAATGCGATGTTCAATTTTAAGCTTTGCAAAAAAAAGGAAGTGAGTTCCTTTTATCCTTTGGTGAAAACAAGAAAAAAAAAGAAGTAAAAGTCCACTAACTTTTTCTAAAAAACCGCACCAAAAGTTAGAAAACCTGCAAGAAAATAGTGCAAACAGTTAGTTGATATGGTGGGATGACCAGCCTAAAATTTCCTTTTTGTCTATTACAAACAAAAATGTTTGTCCATCTATGCACTAAACTGTGAATCTAATGCACTAAAAAATAATGTAGAAGCACTAAGAGATCACATCAATGTGCTACTCTAAGGCCTTAATGTGCTAGAATGGTATTCCTATGTGCTAAAAGATCAGAGAAAACTAAGTGCAAAAATAAGGTGTTTATACACTATAGTATGCTTCAAAAGTGCTAAACAGTGAGTTACATGCAATGCAAATGCCACTTATGCGCTGGGAAATCCCTCAGAAGCTCTAATCTAGTATTTTGACATGGTCTTTGTGTTCAACCTGCAAGCAAAATGATTTTAGTTTTGGGGACGGGCCCCATGGTGGGTACAAAAAATGTACACAAGAATCAGTGATAAAAATGATCTATATGCAATAGGATCCCTCAAGGCAATGGTTGCTACTCTGAGGCCTTAATGTGCTACTCTAAGGCCTTAAAGTGCTACTCTGAGATCTTAGATGCAGGATCATTTTTATCACTCGTTCTCTATCTCATAGGATCCCTCAAGGAAATGGTTGCTCTCAAATCATTGAGCATCTAACTTAGGAATGACAACTCCAAGAACAAGTGATAAAAATCATCTATATGCAATAATGAATCTAAGATCTATATGATATGTTGATTCAGATAAAGTTGTGTTACTATGATAAAGATATTTAACAAACAATGTTAACATGATTCATGATTTAAAAGCTATGCTATTATGTTTCTAAATGATGCAAATTCTATGATAACCAAAGAGAGGCAAGATACTTGATGATTTTTAGACTATAGTGTAGATGCATAAAAACTTGGATCTTGATAAATGAAGGAAATGAGTCCTATTTATAGAAGAAATAGGAAAATGGATGGTTACGATTGAGAAATCTTAATAAGGGCTACGATTGAAAGATACTCAAACCATATTTACAATTTTCACCAATGAAATGGTGACAATTGTGAACAAGAGGTGGCTTGAGAGGGGATGTAAGTGGCATTAAATGTTGGAGAAGACATGAGGGTCACCCTAGGAGGGTGTGGTTAGGGTTATGTTAGGGTTAACCAGTGGATAAAACTTTTACCCAAAGGGTAAACTCTTGTGCAAGGGTTAATAAGATAACTAAGGTCAAAGCAATGAGTCCTTGATGAGACCCCTGGGTTAGATGAGAGTTAAGTTAGAGAGAGAGTCTCTAACCATGGGTTGAGGTTGGATTAACCATTAATGGTTAGGAAGACTTTGAGGGTTAACTTGTTGAGGACATAAAGCCTTTAATGTATTTCAAAGACTTTGAGGAATTTTTGAGAAGTGACTTCTCTTAAGGAATGTGCAAATGTTCAAGAGATGGATTAGGCTAATTAGAATGATTAGAAGAATCTAGAAGAGGATTAGTCATGAAAGTGGATTTGTTAGGAGAATGCAAGTGGGAGAATATTTTTGGATTTAATTTTGAAATAAAATGATTTATTTCACAAATGTGGATGACAACTTGTATTGGAGGAATATTTAAATAAATTTGATTTATTTAAATGGGAGAGAGATTTTAATTAAATGTAAATTTAATTAAATGGGAAAATGGGGGATTTAATTAAATAAAGTTAATTTAAATAAATTAAATAATTTATTTAATCAAATAGAGGAATGTGGGGGGAATTAATTAAATATAATTTAATTAATAGAGGAATGTGATTAAATAAATAATAAATATTTATTTAACTAGATGGTCAGATTTATATGCCTACATTACCTCCAAACCCTAGCCTGTTAAGTTGGTTTAGTGTCATAGTGTGCTGCTAGTTTGCTCCCTATTGTTGACTGGTCCCTACTTGATTAATATTGTTGGATTGAGTACTCATAGAAGGTTGACTAATGCTAGCAAGATTAGAAGACACGTTGGGCATCCTAGTAGTCCATGGGTATAGAGGTCATTGCAACACTGGATGTAGCAGTTTGAGTACTGGTAGTGGCCTATGTATGACCTACAAACTATGATGTTGGTGCAATAGTCATAGTAGCTTGGGCACTAAGACTTTTGATAGGAGGTAGAAAAGAACCACTACTGGTAGATATATTTGATAAAGAAACAGAGCCAGATACAAAACTAACATTTCCCATTGTAGACACAAAAGGGGCTTGATTTATATTACTGACACACTACCCAACCATAGATGGAAAAGATAGAGGGGATTGAGAGTTCAAATTAAGGATTTCTTGGGCCATCAACTTTCTTTCCCTTATGATTCTCATCATGTCAGCCCGAGCCTTCATTTGGTCAAATTGTCTTTGCAACTCCTCTATTGATTCACTAGATACTTAAACTGAAGTAGAACATACATTTGAATTAGTAAAATGGGCTTTAAATGGGACTTGAAAGGAGTTAAAACTCATTGATAAGGGGGGAACATTTATTACTTATGAATGGGATATGTTTTGACTAAAACCAGCTTGTGCATTAGCTAATTGTTTAACATATCTTGCTTCATTTTCTCTTTGAAGTCTAACCCTTTCAAATTTAGCATAAAGCTTATCTTGCCTAGCTTTAGCTTGAATAGGGTCCTCATAATAGGGGTTAGAGGGATTTCTTTCTATAGCTGGGAAGTTATAACCATCAAAGAGATTTTCTCTTGTGGGTGAGTCGTCACTACTAGTGTCCTTAACTTCCCTAGCAGAAACATATCCTTCTGAAATATGCTTTCATTTATCCATAACTTGCAATTGATGAAGATCTTGTATTGTATTCGAAGGAATTTTAGAACTGACAGCTATTAAATCTTTAGCAATTGCGGTTTCAGTGTCACCTCTTCTTTTGGCAGTCCACCTTTTGTTTGTTGTAGCTTTGCTCGAATGGTTGCTTCTTTGTTCCCTCCTTCCTGCTTCTCAGTCTGAGCTATGCTCATTATCTAATGCCTTTTTCCTGGAAATACACTCACTCCTTCATAACATTATTATTTTCCTTTTCACTACTCATATGAACTTTTCAAGCTATAAACAAGCTTAATATCTTCTTCAGAGTGTCAACCCAAAACAAGGATCACCTTTTCACTCTTATTTACAACAATGACTTTGAACCTATGGATGAGCTAATGGGTTTAAATACACAACAAACACTTGACTGGTTGTCCCCAGTAGAGTCGCCAATCTATTGGTTCCCAAATCAACAAATCCCTAAACCCTAAGGATTTAGCCACATTCCTATCAACAATTCTAAGGCTAGATTTGGCCAATGAACAAGACTTAGCCACTGAGACTGCAATCTTTTGCACTTTGGATCTGCAAGACCAAGGCGTGTTGAACTCAACAATGTCTCTGGGTTTTATGATATCATATGGTTTAACATGTTGTATTAAGCAGATATCTCAATGAAAATATACCAAGTAAAGATTGATAAACCCTTGGTTTTGGATACAACCTTGATTTTCATCTTTCACGCATGCATTGAGATTGATTTCCTAAGCTAATCTAACAACTACTCCTACTACAAAAATCCAAAAGGTGAAATAAGAATATAAAAGGTGAAATAAGAATAGTTCTGAAAACTTAAACTTGATCAATGCTTGCCCAAGGTAAACAAATTCCAACCTACAAAACATCAACACTTGCTATGAAACACACTTAATGCACATTTGGACATATTATAACTTGCATAATCTATCCTAAAAATCATAATAGAATGACTAATACTTCCAATAAAATACATATTGCAGTAGTTCATAAAATAGATTTTAACTCTCTCCTTGAAAGAGACCCACATTTAAACTACACATTCCTACTGGAGGAAGACAAACTCATATATAATTAATACAGAAGTTCATACAACATGCGGAGAAAATATATAAGGAAATAAAAAAATGGTCTTCATTTTATTAATCTTCAAAATATTAGTTTACATTTAAAGGGGACATCTATAGAAAGGAAATGTTCACCAATCTATGTATTCCTCTTGGCCTATTACATACAAACTAACAAAATTTAATGAATTTGAATCCTGACACAATGGCCCTGAATTCCCTTTTATAAAATCAAGGGAGAAAAACAAACTTCAAGCTGATTGTGACACTTGTAAAAATCCTAACCACTACATTTTATAAAATGCTACCAAGTAGCTCAAAATATTCCTTGCATGTAGATCTTCAGAGCTCATTAATTGCAGCTGTCTGCAAGGATGTCAAGTGGATCCTAGAGTTGTGCCTTTGATGAAATCTATCAAATGATATGCTCTGACTATAGTAATGATCAAGATCTCTAAAGATGAAATAGGTGCACATTTATTGGTACGAAGAAGTTGAGCATTTATATCACCCCACCAAGAATATCAACCTATGAAGGGAGAAACAAAAAGGACACCAAAAATAGATACAATCTCACCTACTCCTTGTCCTCGGGTTCCTCTTCCTCCAAGGAGAAATACCTTTTATGCCAAATATCTACATCATTTGTTGGCCATGCAAAAGATCTCCGACCCTGAAATTTATTCATTGCCTCTCTAAATTTTGGAGAGGGCATGGTTACAGTCTCTAATGTAAATTTGTTGTAGAGATAATCAGCATCAAATATTTTTTAATAATCATATGACATGTATTCTCTTGATTGGGCTCATTAGCTAATGCATCTAGTATTTTATTAACTATTGACGTGAAGACCTCCCTCCACCTAGCAAGATCTTTCATTTGCCCCTCCTTTGTCAAAATTGAGGGAGTGTCCCACTTCTATAGGCCTTTGAATGATCCTATCCTCTCTATCAGTTCTTTCTTTTCCTCCTCCACATGGGGAAGTTATTTAATCGGTACATTATAATTTTTCCACATGGTCCCCGCAATTTGGGGTTCCTTGGGGTCATTTTTTATTGCTAAAAGAATTTCTTTTAATTGTTGACCCTTGGGAAACCAAGTATTTCTAATTGGTTGAAAAAATTAAAGAATGTCATCAATCTGGTCACATAGTTGTGACACCAAAGAATAGGAGGTGTGGAACTCATCCAAGAGGCCTAGGACCCTATTTGAAATTTACAATATTGTTAATTTCCTTATGTCCAAATATTTCTTATCAGCCTCTTCTTTTACCTTTTGTAATCCTTCTTTCATTTTTTCAAGCTCCTCAGGCTTGGGATCCACTGCAAATGTTGAGACACGCTTGGCCAAGTCATTCTTTATCTTTGGACTATCAATTAAGAGCCTCCTATGATTAGAATTCAAAGCCATGTGTAAGGCTTTGATCTTCTTATGTTTCTTTTCTTTCTCTTCTACGAATAGATTGGCAAAATGTGCAACATGCATTGACACATTGGCTATCTCAGATGCAGTTGTATCAACAAGAGTCCTCACAACTGCATCACCTATCTTGTGCTCCATCCCTCTCAAAACCACAGGCTTGTTGTGTTGGGAGCCTTAGACCACAAATCAAAGGCTCTTATGCTTGGGTTTACCCCAGACCCATGCTCTCTAAATTCTTATGCATAGATGGGGTCAACCTACCTCATCACCTGATCAAGAACAAAAAATTTGTCAAGGTCCCATCCTGGTACCAAGATGCCACTCTTCTTGAATAACTCCCTTCCTTCTTTGGAAGTGCACTTAATGCTACTCTTATCAAAATTTGTAATCTCTTCTTTAGATAAATCTTTAAGCTTCTCTCTTAACCAAAGAGATTTGAATTCATCTAAATTAACAAAATTGTCATCGGACAAGAAACTTTTAGAGGTAGTTACCCTCTTATGATTTCCCTATCCATATCTGCTAATACTTTTGTAGCCTCATCCTCTTTGAATGCATCATGGGAAGGGGAAGGTGGAGGTACACAAGTGTCATTTTCTTCTACAATAATGTCAACAAAGTCAGAAATCTTTGCCTTACACTTCTCCACCTTCCTTACTACCTTGGGACTTGGCTATCCTTCTCCTTGAGTTTTCTATCAAGGTGTACCTTGAGAGGATTCACCTTTCAAAACTTACTTCTCCTTATACTTTACCGAGGGGTCAAATGTAGGCCTTTCTTCTTCCACCCTACCAGATTGTTTGACCTTCCTCTGGGCCAACTCCTCTTCAATCAATTTATCAAAATTTCTAACATTTCAAAGCATCCTAGAAAAGTCATTATGGATATTAGCACAAAATCCCTAGAATTCAGGGTCCTCATCTTTCCTCTCCCTCTCTAACTTACTCAGGTAATTCCACTTTCTTCTCCTTTGCAAGGCCTCAAAGGGGTATGCATTTTTTATTAGGTCTTCTCTTTCATCAAAATGGTGGGTGAAACCCCTCACCCTCAATTTATTTGTTCTAACATCATTTATTTAACCCTCTAGGTCATAATTCTTTGCTTGGCCCACTTTGAGCCTATAGTTATTTACAAGGAATTCTTGTACTTTATCGAGCCTATAGTTATTTACAAGGAATTCTTGTACTTTATCAAGGGTGTCCCACCCCACATTGAATTCATTATATTTTACCACTCGAGGAAGATGTTTCCCTTTCTTTTCCATTCTTATTTGGTCCTTTTCTGACCATAGCATCTGTCAAATTAATTCAATGAATGCAAGCCTGGGTGTGACCATGATGGGCAACATATGAGGTGCTTGATTTCATACATACACCCTTATTAATGTACAGTTGGATTAAAAGAAGAAATCTTCAAAATTATGGGTAAAGGCACCCTCGGGATACTCAACATTATTAGCCTTGGCACTCCTGACCCTTAAGACCTTTATTATGTCTATTGGGAGCCTAGTTAGTTTGAATCCCATCATCATCAAAATCCTCATGACAAAACAATTAAAATATGCATAATAATTTGAGTTCTTTGACCCCTTGTCCAACACTTGGATCCATCTCTGCACTGGCCAACTCTCATGTGTATTTGGCTCAAAAAGATTCACCTTTAAGGATTCCTCTCATTTGGTCTTGTTCTGATAAAGAATCAAGTGGCACAATAATGAATAATTCTTTAATTTCAAACCCTCCTTAAGTTTCCTTGCATTGATCAAGCCCTCATGCAATTTGTCTTGAATAATATCATAAAAATCATATAATTCATTTGTGTCTAAATGCTAGATCTTTATTGCCATCATCATAAAATATACTGGCATCACTGTTAGTTTGCAATCTTCTCCCAAAATTTGGTAGAGAGCATACTAAGTCTTTGTGAAATAATCTTCAAAGAGGGTTAAATTAAGTGGTTCCATCTTTGAGTCCACAAGGTATCTCTTTCCTCCTTTGAACAATTTCCTCAAAAAGAGAGGTAAAATATTATGACTATAGAAGTCCCTCTTGGCATAATACTCCTTATTTATACTTTTAAGGGAACTCCTATCCAAATTAAAGCACTCTATTATAGAATCTTTTGATATATCCACTAATACTTGGTTTGTGGCTATTTTGACAGTCATGCTCTGATGATGATAGTTTTTAGCCAATTCTTTAATCATCATTGGCTACACAAATACATCTGGGACCACCAATTTCCCCAAATTGAACCTCCATGGGTTCGAGAACAAGATGGACTTATCTCTATTTCAATAAAAGAAGTAGAATATATCCCATCCCCACTCATTTGTGTAGGCATCCATGCATCTAGATTCCTGATCTCTAAATGCAGCCTTAAGACTTTTGTGCATGGTTGAGCCATGAAATAGGATGTCCTAATGAAGACTCTTTCCTTCTCTCTTCTTTCTCTACTCAATATATTCAATTTGATCCTCTACTTCCTTTTAAATTTCCTCAGATGCCTTGGATGGAGTCAATGAGACTGAAGCCTCTACAGATTGCTCAGATTGAGTGGGACCTTGTTCTCCTTCTACAGAGGCTCATTTGGTCTTCTTAGGAGTTCTTGGTGTTGCCCTCTTTGCTGGGGTTTTATTTTTCTTCGACTCAGAGGCCTCTCCCTATGAGTTTGATTCTTCTGCTAGTGTATTTTGGGCAAATGAAGTATTTGTAGATTTTTTCTTGGTAGAGGACTTTGCAGTCGCTCCCCTTCTCTTTTGTGTAGGCTTTCTGGCTTTCGTGAGAGGGATTGGATCATTTGATGATTCATCATCATTTGATACTACAATAGTCTTGGTTACCCTCTTTCTTTTTGGCTTAGGAGGGTTCTCTTTGAGTGGGGCACTAGGTTCTGCTTCAAAGACCACATTGGTAGTAGCATGAGGGGAAGGGTTAATAGTAGGCACTAAGGCAATCTCTAGTAGGGGGTTAATTATGGTCAGAGGGACATCATGGGTGATTTCAGGGATGGAATAACTTATCCCTATAGCTTGTGCCTTTGCAACGGATGAAGTGGGAGAATCTTCAGAGGAGGAGGCAATCTTAATGCTTCTAATTTGGAAAGAAAAATCACAATTCAAACAAACAGAGCCCTCCTGCACAACTAGGGCAATAAACATAGTTTTTTCTACTAAAAACCCTCCCAAAAAAACAAAAAAAAAGCTTACAGAGTGAAAAAGTATGGTTTTACAAGTGACTTACTGGTTTTCAGGTGCAATTACATCATTCTAGATCCACTGGTTCATTCTTCAATCACCTTGGAATTTCTCTGGTTTCTCTTTGAATGTTGTATGCTTGCAAATGCCTTAGAATTTTTCTTTTATGGTGCATACATTGATCACCATTAATTCCTATCTGCATGGTGTCTTGGGTTGGCAGCTTCAAATTTTGAATTCAACTATTTATTACATGGATGAATGGTTGAAATCACCCCTTCATTGTCCTTTAAATGCTAACATGGCGTGTAATAAATCACCCCAGACCACCTTTGAAAAATTTGAAGTTTTCAAGCTTTATAATCTCTTAAATTTCTCTCCCGCGGGATAGCGGGGAGAACTTTATTTCTCATCCCTCATTGCCTTGTATCATCTCTCTAAAGTGGAGTACTCTCCCATGGGGAAAAATCTTGCTTATCATACACATACATCCCATTGTCCCATGATGTATCATTTTCTTCTTCAAAAGAGTCCATTGTTCTTGTGCTCTATATTGCACCCTATCATAGTGGGATAGCAGGGACAACTATTTCCTACTTATGTCTTTATCCTACAACCTCAATGACCACAATCAATGACCCATTTGGGGTAAAGCTCTTAATGAAACTCTTTAGTCCCCATTGTCCCATAGTGTGATCTTATTTTCTTTTCAACTGCAATGAGATGATACCCTATGGGATAAGTACTTCCACTTCTACCAATCAATTTCTTATCTCGCATGGGCAATTTTTCAAATATCAAAGTTGTACAGGGTAAGCACTACCATCGGTGGTAACACTTCTCATTATTCCACATGGTTTGAGACCATGACATGTGACCGTCACGGGGTAAGATTATCCAACATCCAAATGTTGATCCCGCTATCCCGTGTGGCCAAAGACACTAGGGCTAACACTTAAGTATACCTTTCATGGATGTAGAGACTTATAAAGGGTAAAACGGGTCATGACCAAGGGAAAAACTAGGACATTTTGAACATTGAGACCTAGGCCTTAGGGAAAAAATATGAAACTTTGAAGCGGAGATATTAAAATGATTGGCCTGATAGAGAAACCTAACATGCAGGGCCATGAAACCTACAACCGAGAACCCTTCAAACAATGACTTAAAATTTGGACACTAGCCATTACGAGTAAAGTACAAAATATAATAGAGACTGGGGAATACGAAGGTATCCATAATATATTTTAAAAACCTTCAAAAACCCTAGGACCTTAGGCTTTAAAACACACATAGAACACCCCCAAAAGTAAAAATTTGGCACCACCAACACTGTCTCTTATTGCTTTCTCAACTATCTTTCTCATTATCTTATTATAGCATCAGTAGGCCTTGCTTTTAGTAGAATAACCAAGAAATATTCTAGCATGAAACTTTCCTAGATCTTCATCCTTCTTAATATAACATTTAGTTCCAAAAATTCTAAAATATTTAATAGTAGGAGCATGACCAAACCATAATTCATAAGGAGTCTTACCGGTATCACTTCTGATATTCACCCAGTTAAGAGTGTAAACAACAGTACTTACAACTTCTCTCCAATAGACGTGTGGAATATTTCCTTCCAACAGATCATTGTCCTAGCAATTTCTTGAATGGTTATGTTCTTCCTTTCCACAAATCCATTTTGCTAAGGGGTTCTCAGAGAAGACAACAATCTTCTTATCCCATGTTTTTCACAAAATGCATTGAACTCATTGGAAGTGAATTCTCACCACCTTTGTCAGATCTTAAACACTTCAACTTCAAACCTATCTTGGTCTCAACCATAGCCTTGAAATTTTGAATTTGTCTAGAGCTTCAGACTTCTCCCTTAAGAAAGTAACTCACATCATCCTAGAATAATCATCAATCAACAACATGAAATATATGTCTCTTTGTAAGCTTCTAACTCTAAAAAGACCACACAAATCACTATGCACAAGATCCAATAATCCATTTGAAAAATGCTTTTTACTCTTGAAAGTAACTCTTGTTTGTTTCCCTAACTGGCATTCCTTACACATAGAGTTAACAAGTTCCATCAACCTAGGATGATCTCTCATAGCCTGAGTAGAACTTATCTTAAAAATATTATCAAAATTCACATGACACATTCTTCTATGCCACAAACAACTTTCATCAACCTAAGAAATCAAACATCTTTTACCAACACTATTAAAGATATTACCTTTATTCTTTGTACTTGATGCAATCTCAATTCCGGAGCTACCCAAGATTCTACACTTTCCATTCTTGAATTGAAGATCATATCCCTTGGTCATATGTCCAACACTCAAAAGATTATGCTTAAGACCTTCTATCAAGACATCATCTATATTATGCTTACCATTAAGAGAAATGGACCCTCTACCACAAATTATACCATCTTTATCATCACCAAACTTCACAAATCTGCCTTCATACTTTTCCAAACTCACAAACTTACTCCTATCACCTATCATATGATGAGAGCATCCAGTGTCAATCACCCATTCATCTTTCTCTTCAACTTGTGCAGCTAAAGCTCTTTCCATATTTATGCAGCTAGCAAAATCAATATCTATTGGATCATGAAAAAAACTTAGTTTGAATAAATGAGAGCACTCTGCAACTGGTACAAATCTAGGAAGGTTGTCTATATACCCTCCTTGGTTTTCAGACCTGGCTTGTTGGCGCTCGTGTACTTCCCTTGGTGTCTTGCATAATATTTGTGTATGATTGATGTCTTCCTCGTGTCACCTCCTTGGTGTTTGATTGATTTGTTCATGGTTGCCTTGTGTTTCTTTCTCTTCTCTTCCTTGTTTCTATGGTCTTTTTTCCCTATGCATCATTTTTTTTAACAAATTGTTCATGGGCTTAGGTAGACGATTGTGCCCCTTCCTTGAGGCCACTCGTACGAAGGTGGATGGGTAGTGTGAATGATGGTGAGCCCAGTTGCAAGAATGATGAGGAGCATATTATTAATAATAGTGGGGGTTTAGAGAATGAGGTTGTTATTGCGTAGAAGGGAAAGCATGAAAAGCTCTCATACAAAGCAGTGGTCTCGGAGAAATCGGCCATGGTTTGCCCTCCTTCTTCTAACTTTGATGGAACATTTTGTAGGTAGAAGCACATGGATACTGAGAATGGTCTGGGAGGATCCTCAACCGATGGAGATAGACTTGGAACTGGTGGAGGCAGCATGGCTGACGACCCCGGAGGGGGAGGAAATGGTAAGTCGCGTCCTCTTGGGTTGAAGACTCTTTCCTTGTCGCCAAATGAAGATATGATTAAAGCCATTAGATCTAAGTAGTCGCGCTTAAGAAACATTGCAATTTTCTTTGTATGCATTGATAGAGTGTCTTTTCCTTCACGGAAATTTTTTGATGATTGGATTGCAAATGTTTGGGGCAAGAAGTTAGGTATTCATGTTAATTTTTGTAGAATGATTCAAAAGGGTTTATTTGTGATTTTTTTGAAATCTCATAATATGCAAGATAGGATTTTGAAGAAACTTTTTTGGAATGTTGGGCACTTCTTATTTAGGGAATTTTCTTGGTCCCCTAAAGGGAATGTCAAGCAGTTTATTGCCCGTTCCTCCCCTAATTGGGTTGAAATTAAGAATCTTCAGCCCAAATTTTGGCCATTCATTCCTCATATTCTAAAACTGTTGGTTTCAGTTCTGCAAGTGGAGGAATCGAGAACCACTCTCCCTCACCCAAATTATAGGGCTCTTGTAGCACTTGATCTTGAGGTTGTCTTTCCTGACATTATCTCTCTTGATTTTGAAGATGAGAGCTTTGCTTGGGAATTGTCCATGTTGGGTAACTTGGGGGCTTGTTTCTTCTACAAAATTAATGGGCATATGAGGAAAGATTACCCTTCTCTAAAATTTTTTCACAATGCTAATTTTAGGATTGCTTCTAAAGGAAATTTGAGAAGTGATATTAGTAAAATGTATAATTCTATTATTAAAACTAAAGAAGGTAATAATTTACCAGTGGATATCCCATCTGACAGTGGCATTGAGAAGGTCAATTCGGGCCTTGATTTCCAGACTGATGATAGTAATGGCAACAAATTTGTTAGTCTCTCCAATCCTCTATTTGAGGATGAGTATGAGGTTGTCCAAGCCTCTATCGTGAATCCTCTCTCCAATTTCCTTATCAGGTGTCACTCAGTGTAGGCTAATCTTGCTAATTGTGATCAACTGAAGGTTGTTAATCTCTACCCCAACCCCAGAATGAATGCTCAACAGCTTGCCCTTGCAAGTATTAAGGAGAAAGATGGTTTAATAAGGAATGCCTTCCAAGTCCCATCTGAATTGAATATGAGTAACTCCTTACCTAGTATCATGAACACCATGGCAAATGTATCTTCTGATAAATAGATTGTGTCCTTTGGTGTTGATGGTATGGCTATCAATAATGCTGAGTAGTTTATAGAGGTTGTTAGTAAAAAGGTTAGAAAGAAAAGGAAAACATCTAATAGACAATCTCTCTCTAATGACAATAGTAAAAAAGACAATGAAGTGCCAAAATGTTTATATAGGTTGTACAAGAATAAAAAACCCTTCACCAAATAAATTTATGATGATGCACATACATAGTTAGAATGTTAGGGGCTTGGAGATGTCTAATAGAAAACATGTGGTTAAGAAATATTGTAACATTATCAAGGAAAAAGACATTATTTTCCTCCAAGAAATCAAAGTGCTAGGGTTCCATGCCTATACTATGTTAAAAATTTTGTGGGCTCAGGCCATAGGGTTCCACTCCGATCATGATAGGGGTAAAGTTGGTACTGCCATTTTGGTTGGTCCTAAGTGGGTAGATAAGTTCATTGCTAATGGTGTCTCCCCTTTCCAAAGGGCTCTATGGATCACTTTTAAAGAGAAAGACTGTGTCTTTGGTATTTACAATATATATGCTACTAATGATTACAAAGATACAAGCAGTTTTTAGGATTGGTTGATAACTGGTCTCCCAAATGCCCATTGGAGTTTTGTGGGTGATTTTAACATGATAGAACATGGTGAGGACAAAATTCCTAGTAATAAGCATTGTTGGAAGGGTAATGAACATTTCTTTTGGGCTAAGTTCAAGAGGAGATTTAATCTGGTAGATCCCTTGGAGAAGAAAAAGGCCTCCTTTTTGGTATTTGGTTCACATGGTGCAATAATAAAAGTGGTAAGTAGAGAATGTACTGAAGATTGGATAGATTCTAAGATGTTTCACTTTTTTCTTTCCCCTCTCAAGGGGGGTAGGCCCCTATTTGTGTTTCTCCTACTAGTATCTCGGATCATTCTCCTATCTCTATCATTGTTAATATGGACCTTGATCTCTCCTCTATGATTAGGCCTAAAAGGGGGAATGGTTTTAAACTTAATGTCTCTTTGATTAATGATGAGGACACTGGTGATGCTATTAATATGGTCTCCCAATTGACCAAGTTTTGTATTCCTGATCTCAGACCTAGGGAGCAATGGGAGGCTCTTACTGTTACTTGGAGGAAAATGTTCTAGATCATTGGTAATAAATATGCTATGGACAAGTCTAGGAGGAATCTTATCTTCATATTAGGCTCAATGGTATTGAGAAGGAGCTTCAAAGTAAGGGACATGACCTGACCCTAGAGGGAGAGTTATCTTCAGTCAAAAATCTCATAAGAAAATTGCAACACTTCAAGATCCAAGGGCAGAAGGTAAGAGCTTAAATGAATTGGCTTAAAGGTGTTGACAAGGGAAACAAATTCTTCTTCAATCTTCTTAGAGCCAAGAATAGAAGGGAACTTATTGAAGATATTCAAGTCAACAAATCTATCACCAATGATTCGATATCCATTAAGAAGGCTTTCATCAGTTTCTACAGTGACCTCTTTTCTTATGAACATGGTGTTATGAATTAGGAGGCTCTTGAGAAATGCTTGATGGTAATCCCTAAGAAGATTTCCTATGAGGAGGCTAAGGCTTTGGGCCATAACATCTCACTGGAGGAGATTAAGGGTGCTATTAGTTTACTAGTCATTGGTAAGTCCCCACGGTTAGATGGGTTACCTGCTGAATTCTATAAGATGCACTCGGAATGGATATTTGCTAATGATATTGCTTTATTTTTTGTTTTGAATGAGGAAAACTTTGATAATGATATGAATAGACTATAATTTTTCTATCTGGTCTTTTCACAAATCTACAGTGCTTGGTTGGTCCGATGTTCCTCCAAGTTGGGTCTCATGCAAAGATTGGTAGTGGGCTGGTCCAAATTCTATTGTAAGGTATATTGGTATTCCCTTTGCTATTAACCCTTCTACTCAGGATATGTGGCATTGGTTATATTCTAAAATTGAGAGGAAGCATTTAAAATGGTAGACCCACCTTCTCTCCTTGGCTGGAAGAGTGCCAATTGTGCAAAAGGTTCTTTCCTCTCATCATATTTATTGTGCCTCGACATGGGTGTTTACTAACTATCAAACCAACAAGCTTGAGAAGATCATGAGGGACTTTCTATGGTCTGATGGGATAGTTCATAATAAGAGGCATTGCCTGAATTAGAATTGGTGCTGCAGACCAAGGAGCATGGGTGGATTGGGTATCAAAGATATCATGGCCCATGGCATTGCCTTAGCCTCCAAATGGATTGTCAAAGCTTTGTATGGTAATGAACCATGGAAGGTGCTGATCATAAATAATATTGAAAGGTTGGTTATTAAAAAAGGCAAAAAGTGGAAGAATGTCCCTTTATGTGATATTGTATTGCGGGATTATAACATGAAGGTGTTTGGTTCTAATTTATTCACTTCATTATGGAAGGCATGGTTATAGGTAAGGAGTTTACTCCTTTCTAAGGATACTATAAGTAAATCTCCCTCACATGTTGTTATGGACAAATCTATCTGGTGGGGGGTGAACTTAAATAACAAACCTCTTGCTTTGACTCAAAGTTGCTTTGCTAAGATCTGGAATGAAAAAGGTATTTCTCTAATTAGCAATGTACATTTTGACAACCAACTTGGGTCTTGGACCGAGATGAGCTCTAAATATGGGATTCCTCCCTCACAAAATAAAACATACTCTCTTATTGGTAAGGCTACCAATTGTTTCTTCCCTGGTAGGATTTTGGATACTGACTCCTTTTTGAAGCAACTAAAATGGCTTGATGGCTCTTCTTTTTTGGACATTTCTACTAAGCAGATTTACATGATATTGAAGGATGACTACTCAATCTTCACTCGAGTTAATCAATGTTGGGTTCTTGATTGGCCTAATTCTAGGTGGAAATTTGTTTTTGATTTTTTTTGGCATTCCCCCATTGATACTAAGAAATCTTGTTTTAGATGGCTTCTTCTTCTGAAAAAGTTAGTTGTTGGTTCTTTTTTATCTGTTGAGGGTCCAAAACTTATTAGGTGTGGAGTGTGTAATGTCTAGGAGTCTTTTGAACTTTTTTTTTAATGTGATTTTTCTTGTGGTGTGTGGTCCATCTTCCTTGGCTCTCCTATTGTTTGGAACCATCGGCCTGGTCCTTCTTGGAGTCAAAATCCTTGCTAGGTTTGTAGAATCTTTTGATCATAGGTTGAACCGGTTCTGGTCTGTCTTGTCTTATGAATTCCTGTGGTTTATCTAGAAAGAAAGAAATGGAGAGGTTTTTCAAAATAAGAGGATGAGGCTTACTGGGTTTAATAGTAAACTCACACATTTTTACATTAAGTCTAAGGTTTCTACTATTTTGGAGATCTCTAAAGACAGGTTCATGATTCTGGTCTAGGAATGTGTTCTTCAAATTTGCAAGGAAGATATCCAGTTTGTTCAATACTTCAAGAAACATATAGATATGCTACACCCGAAGGAGATTGAAGCATTGACACAGTAAATGCATAGACTCAAGATTGAAGATCCAGATGATCCTTCTCCTAGGACTGGGGAGAAAGTTTTAGGAGCTCATTGAACAGTGTGGGTCTTTTTGCTATATGTATACCAACACAAGGGGAAATTTTGTTGTACAAATCCTCTTATATATTGTTCATGATGTAAAACCAAGTGATCTAACATAGGGATATGGCCTTTTTGATATACATGTAAAAATGATATTTTAGATAGTAAAATACATGAAAAATGTAGGACACCAATCTGATGACATCTTTGGAATTGTTATGATGTATATGTTTTGAACTATTTTAGTATAAAAATAGAAATAGCCATTGAATCATCTTCTTTGATAGCAATAAACGCCCATTCATTAACACTTGTATTTCCTTTATCCAATCCATCATCTAACACACCTTCATTAGCAGCATAATAACATCTCTTCTAAAATTTAGGCTTGTAAGGTTTCCTAGGAAATCTTTTTGGACACCTTGAGGCAAAATGATCTATCTTATTGCAAGAAAAATATTTAAGAGGCAATTTTCCTTTATACTTATTGGCTCCTTTGGATAATCTCTTGGTAATAAGTGCTTCAATCTCCTCAAACTCTCGCTCCTCTTCCTCAATTTCCTTCCTCTTCTTCTCATATCTAGACATCCACCTTGAAGAACTTTCTCCTCAATCATATCTTTCCCTATCCTTTTTGGAAACAAGAGCTTTGAATGCAGATTCTACCTTAGGAAGAGAATCACCAAACTCACTCAACTCAAAGGCTAAAATCTTACCAATCAACATGTCCCTAGTTATATCTATCATAGTTATGATCTCTTCAATAGCAATAACTTTATGTTTACAGGATGTAGGTAAAGATTTGAGCACTTTAGCAAAAGTCTTTGATTCTTCCAACTTTCCATCGGGACATTTGATATTGCATGGCAGTTCATTCACCTTTTACATGAAAGAAGTGATGTTCTCATCTTTGCCCATCCTCAACATCTCATACTTTCCCTTTAGGCTCTACAACTTGGAAATATTCACATGACTATCTCCTTCATACAAGGTTTCCAACTTCTTCTAGATCTCATAACAAGTCTATGATTCTATAACATTTGGCATCTCAGAATCAGTCAGAGCACTCAACAATGCCTCCTTAGCTCTAATATTGTATTCGTCACTTTTGATCTCATCTAGAGTTGAAGGTCCATTTGCAGGAACAATATACTTGTCTTTTTTAATATCCCAATAAGGTTCACCAATGCATCTAAGATGACACTCTGTGAGATTCTTCCAAAGAGAGTAGTTAGTACCATCAAATCTCAGACTTCCCTTCTTGTAAGTCGTCATCCCAGATCACCTCAAATGGTTAATCTTCTTCAGGGGAACCTGCTTTATACCAATTGATGAAATAACTTCGATACCAGGGGCATACAACTGAGAGGGGGGTGAATTAGTATCTCAAAAAATTACACAACTTGCACTTATTCTTAGATCTGATAATTAAACATGAAAGCATAAATCAACAACACATCACAAACACACATAACACCAAGATTTTTAACATGGAAAACCTGATCAAGGGAAAAACCATGATGGGAATGAACCCACAAAATAGGTAATACTTTGTTAGAAGTATTACAATGGGGAATGCACATTCATTCAGGCACATTGCCTAGAGCTCATTGCTCAAAACAACAAGAAGAAGGCTCACTACCTATACAAACAATCTCGGATCACATCCAAAAATCTTGAACTGAGAAATAGCATATCCATAATGCCTAGTATATTCTCATTGAAGCACGAAACAACTTTCTTCTTCCCACTTCCTCTCTTCCTTCGAAAGATGTATGCATTCAACACACATACATACTCATTCACTCACTCACAACCACCCTCAAATACAAAGATATTACAATTATTTATACATGACATCAACCTTGGAGAAATCAACAAGTTCGAATCAACACTCATTGCCTAAATACAAATCTATAATCACACTCAACATAATATATTATTTGGACCAATAAATGTCGGTCAAGACATAGCACAAACCCAAATCTTTCACCTTGAACATGTTACACCTCCAATAATTACACCACAAACATCCGCATCTTCACCAGATTTATAAATTAAACTTCCAAAACATAAACTGAAAAACCACAACAATAATAGATAAGCAAATTAATAGAACAACACACACAACACCAATATTTTGACATGGAAAACCCAATTAAGGGAAAAACCATGGTGGGAACCTACCCACAATAAGATGATACTCTACAGTAGTATGTGAAAATATTACAATGAGGAATGCACATGCATTTAGGCACACTCCCTAGAGCTCACTACTCAAAATATATATGCCTAGAAGGATACAACCCTCAAGGAAGTCTCACTGACTAACAATATGATTCAGACAACAATCCAAAAGGAATGAATGACAATAATAGCATCTACAAATTCTCGATGACAGTCCTGGTTAAGCACAGTTGTTTGCCCTGCAACACCAAACTCACCACAACACTTCACTAAATGATATATCATTTGTTCATGCATTTACCTCTCTCTGATAATGTAGACACAATACCAACACCAAAATTACATAATTATATCACCTATGTATACAAATCATCAACCTTGATAACAAGGTCGGCTAAACCCTCAACCCTCAACTCATAATTAAAAAAATTACATTACACTATATAAAGATTGACCACTAGACCATTATTATGATTTATATTACATAGTGTGGACCCAATTCAAATTCTCAGATGATTACATCCACCAGAAATCTTGCCAAGATCAATCGCAACACGCTACACCACTAGAAATACTACATAACACGCAAATTATCACAGGTTCAAATAAATCACCAAAAACTCACTTAACAATCAATGCAGATCACTAAAACAAATAGGACACAACTAGGAAACACCATCAAGTATGTTAGAATCATATGGAACAGTTGTACCAACATCTCTTTTCAAATCTTTATCAGTCAACATCTCAAAGCTCAAGAACACAACCAATCAGAAACTATCACGAAGAAAGATAACTTGCAGTGCACCAATTTATGAACGATCTGAAATTAAGATACACAAGATCATCCCAAACAGTAACCCAAAATCTCAGCACAAGATTTGATCACACCAAAATGTACCGAAATCTGCAAAACAGTGATCAACAAAACCAAACTGCAAAACCGGACCAAAAACCCTTTCCAAACTCACCGGAATAACTCACTGGAATATGTTGACATCAATGACAACAACATATCCTAGTATTAGTAATGAACAACCAAATCCAACAACCTTCCCAATAATCTAACAATCTCCCCCTTTGGCATTGATGGCAACATATGAATGTGAAAAAAAATCAATGCAAAGAAAGAAGATATCACCAACAAACTCCCCCTAAGATCAAGATAGATAAAGAATTTTTTCACATGATCACTCTCCCCCTTTGACAAAAATTCCAAAGATCACCAAAACAAAAAAATCAAACTCACTTTCCTTTTTTTGAACATAAATCTCTCTCCCTAAAACATAAACAAATCAACAGACTACTCCAGTAGAGGAGCAGTACTAACACATCAATCCGGATAAAAGAATAAGGCTCTGAATTCCACCAGATCGATGCAACTTAATTCATCTAGTTCTCATGAGGGGTGGAGACCCCTATCTTGTCTCTCAGATAGACAAATGTATCTAAATGCAAAGGCTTACTAAAAATATCAGCAATTTGTTCCTTTGTAGATACATATTCCATCTTCACCTTCTGTTCATCGACTTTCTCTCTCAAGTAATTATATTTGATTGATATATGCTTAGTCTTTGAATGTTGCACCAAAATCTTGGACATTTTTATAGCACTAGAATTATCATAGTATATAATAGTAGGCTCATCATAAATAACTCTGATATCTTTCAACATTTGCTTCATCCACACTATCTAAGTGCAATTACTAGCAGCAGCAATGTACTCAACTTCAACAGTAGATAAAGATACTGAATCTTGTTTCTTGCTGGCCCATGAAACCAACTTACCTAAAAACAATGCTCCATTGGTAGTACTCTTTCAGTCATCAACATCACCTACCCAATTTGCATCAGTGTAAGCACATAACATGAAATCATCATTATTTGGATACCATAAACCATAATCTTCAGTTTCCTTTAGATATCCGTATATTCTTTTAACAACAATAACATGACTCTCTTTTAGATTAGCTTTATATCTAGCTACCATACACACAACATGTATAATGTTTGGCCTAGTCTAAGTAAGATATAATAGTCCACCAACCATGGATCTATATAAACTTTTATTAGCTTTAGGAGATTCATCATTTTTAGACAATTTACAGCTAGTCACCATAGGAGTTCCAACGAGTTTGGAATCATCTAATCCAAACTTCTTCAACAATTCCTTCACATACTTAGTTTGAGATAGAAAGATACCTTTTCCTGTCTATGCAATCTACAAACCTAAGAAAAAATTCATCTCATCAATCATAGACATCTCAAAATATTTTTGTATATCACCGGAAAATTTCATACTCATATCATCATCACCACCAAAAATAATATCATCAATAAAGACCTCAACAATCAAAATTGTTATTTTAAAGTTTAAAGTGCAGGTTACTATCATCAACACCTTTGACAAATCCCAATTTTAGCAAGTATTTATCTAATTTAGCATACCAGGCTCTAGGGGCTTGTTTCAAACCATAAAGTTCTTTCTTCAACTTACATACCATGTCTCCTTCATCTGACAGTGAAAATCCATTAGGTTGTTCAATGTAGACTTCTTCTTCTAGATCACCATTCAAAAATGCATATTTGACATCCATTTGATAGACCTTGAAATCTTTATAAATAGCATAAGCTAGCAAAAATCTAACAACTTCAATTCTAGCAACCAGAGAAATTTTTTCTTCATAATCAATCCCTTCTTGTTGTGAATATCCTTTGTAGACTGGTCTAGCTTTATTTTTGACTACTTCACCGACTTCATTCAATTTGTTCCTAAAAACCCATTTAGTACCAATAACATTTTTATCCTTAGGTCTAGGCACAAGTTCCCAAGTATTGTTCTTTTCAATATAATCTAACTCTTCTTCCATGGCTCTAATCCAATTATCATCTTTACAAGCTTCAACAACAAACCAATCATAAAGTGGAAGCTATGGCAGCTCTTCAAGGCATTATCCTAGCCAAAAAATGGAATTACGCCTATCTTTGGATAGAACGGGACTCAAATAATATAATAAAGTGCCTCAATGGGACTTCAAAACCTTCATGGTCGATTCACAACATAATCACTTCTGCTATTGACATCATTAAAACCTTTTAAAAATGCTATATATCCCATATCTATCGGGAGGCCAACTTGTTCTGCTGATTGGGCTGCAAATGTGGCGGTTAAGAATGAGACAATTACCACATGGATGGGTGAGAGCGGACTCCCCGAAGATGTCAAACAAATCATAAGTGATGAACAATATCGAAGTACCCCAAAGACTCTTGATTGACAGGGTAATAATGAAAATTACTGATGTAAGCACTTCGAGTTACTTCTATAATGAGAAAATCACTCATTATAACATCAATGCCATCAAAACTTGTTTTATAATCAACCAGATCATTAAGGCCAACAACTAACATGCTTTCTAGGTTTTTGTTTTAGCTTCAAAAAGCTCTCTATTTTACTAGCTCTGAAAATTTCAAAATTTGGCTGTAAGAAGCGACATCATGGGCGGAAATAGGAGATGTTATGAGCCAAGTAATTGCAAGGAGTGGAAACAAAAGGAAGAGGTGTGGGGTATTTTGCAAAAGGTTGGTCTTTCAAACTTCATAGAAAGACTCCATGGCCATGATGGAATGGTAACTAGCCTCTTCTGCAAAAATTGGAAGAAGGGCATGCTAAAAATGGGTGACCAAATGGTAGAAATTGACGAAGATTTAATTGCTAAAGCTACGGGTCTCAACAGGGAAGGCTGCAACTTCTACAGAGACAGGAAGGTCAGCAGGGAAGCCATTGAAAGGTACCTGATTACTAAGAAAGAGAAAAAAAGACTGGTAAATTTGAGCAAAACCTATTACCTGCCTAGGGCTTTTGCCAAACCCTGGTGGGAAATTCTTTTTATTTTAATGCAGTATATAACTCTAGATGGTAGGTTTACGAAAGTCTATGGGTATCATTTTGTTCTGTTAAACCATTTTAGGCATAATGATAAGGTAAATTTTCCTTATTTCTTGCTTTGCTCAATGAATTCCTCCCTAAAAGCCTACAAAGAGAATCCTCTAGGTGATATCGTAATGCACCAAGGTCTTATGGTCCTCATTTATGACCATTTAAAGGCTAGTCAAATTAACTGGATGCAGCTCTCTGTGGACTCTGAGGAAGATATGTTTGATTCTGCTTTTTTGAAGGAGGAGGAATCCGACAATGATTCCTCATCTGATAATGAGGATAGCTTTGATGACTCAGAGTACGAGAGTAGTAAGAAGAGGAAATCAAGACCCTCATCTTCTAAGGGCAAAAAACTTCAAAGCAAACCCTTGATCAGCATATCTTCGGAAGAAGAGGATTTATATTATTCTAAGGAGAAGAAGAACCCTAAGGGGTCGCTGAAGAAGAAAAGTAAAACCAATCTCAGACCCAGAAAAAGCACAAGAAAAAAGAGGAGACTGGCAAGGAATCGAAAGCTGACAAGCAAGCTAGGACCTTGGAAGCTGAGCACAGCCTCGATAAGGAGACAATGGAAGAGACTCTCAGGGCTGCCGACACTATCTCTACCCTCCATATTCCTAAAGATGAATAGGTAACCCCTGGAAAAGTGACTCCCTCTTCTGGCCCTCCTCCTGAGGCCTTGAATGGTTTTATGAAAACTATGAAATGGCTCATTGATGGTTACAAGAAAGCTGCGGATGAGTATAAAAAACTATGCAACAGAGTCCTGATTCTGGAGACCATTAATATTAGAGAGGGGAATATAATGGCTGACTATATCGAGGTCCATACTATGTAATGTAAATCATAATATTAGTCCGATGGTCAATCTTTGTATCATGCAATGTAATTTTTATAATTGTGAGTTGAGGGTTGAGGGTTTAGCCGACCTTGTTATCAAGGTTGATGATTTGTATATATAGGTGAGATGTTTATGTAATTTAGGTGTCGGTATTGTGTCTGCATTATTAGAGAGTGATGAATGTGTGAAAAAGGATATATCTTTTAGCGAAGTGTTGAGGTGTGTTTAGTGTTGCAGAGCATACAACTGTGCTTAACCGAAATTATCATAAGGGATTTGTAGATGCTATTATTGCAGCTCATTCCTTCCAGATTGTAGTTTGAATCATATAGTAAGTCAGTGAGACTTCCTTGAGGGTTGTATCCTTCTGGGCATATGTCTTTTGAGTAGCGAGCTCTAGGAAGTGTGCCTGGATGCATGTGTATTCCCCATTGTAATATTTTCACACACTACTACAGAGTATCATCTTACTATGGGTAGGTTCCCACCATGCTTTTTCCCTTAACTGGGTTTTCCACGTCAAAATCTTGGTGTCGTGTGTTGTGTTGTTAATTTGCTTATTTGTTATTGTTGTAGTCTATCAATTTATGTTTTGAAGTTTAATTTGTTGTGATTTGGTGAAGACTGATTCACCTCGTACTCTCAGTCTTCCTTCTTGATTGTTGCTAACACTTACATGATTACTACATCTATTTATACAAACCCTCAACCCATGAAATATAGGTTGACTAAACCCTTAATACAAATTAAAATATAATATCCTCACATGCTACAAAAATACATGCGGACCAAAAGAATGTTGGCTAAGACATATTCTAGATCCAAATCAATACCGCAAATACGCAACACCTCCAACAACTATGCCTCGATCATCCACAACATAATACAACCACCAAGAATGTCGCATAACATGACAAATGCCACCGAGAAAAGAAAATCTTCAACAATGCGCACAATAATCAATGCAGACCACCAATATGTATAGAACACAATCTAAAGATATTCACAAGCAATGTTAATTGTACCACAACAACCGCAACAACTTCGATCACCAGAATTATCATCAGCTCATTACTAGAGCACAAGAAAATCAACATAACTTACTGTCAACTTGAAATATTCACTTGTGGATTTCCAAGTCATGAAACAATTGAACTAAGGACACACATCAACATCTAGAACACATCCCACACATCCACAACTAAAGATATAGCAATTTTGGAGTAATATGAAGCACAAAATAGAATACCGAATAACATGAATTGAATAACATCCTCAATATCGGATCTCATAAAATGATTAAAATATCATATGGACCTCTGCAAATGGGAATTCACAATCTACAAATAACATACTAGAAACCCTTTAAACTGCATCAGCTCATCTGCAACACACGAGCTAAACCAACTCATTCCATCAAACTACAACACTGGAATACACATAAGAACAAAACTTTCCAACAATCTCCTCATCAACAATCTCCCCATATGTTGACATCAATGACAACATATCAGCCAATGACCAATAAGCTCAATGAGAAACAAGGGTAGGTGAGGGTAGGTAGGATAAATAATAAAATATTCCATAAGAGGTGGATCACCCACCGAAGGTGGAATGTAACAACAAGATAAGACCACAAAAGGTACAATTTCTCCTACATACATCATCCCTATGTGCACACTTCCCTAAGTGTCTCATATCCAAACTACTATGAAATACATTACCGTAAGTCAACTTAAGTAAAGTGTAATTATGAGACATAATTTACACCAACAACTAGCACAAAAATACTTGAGTCTCCTAAAGAATTTGAAATTGACCAAAGCCAATCATTGACCTCTCATCCTCCTAAAAACCCATTACCTTCATCACCACAACAGTTTTCTAGAAGAGAAGGGAAATAAATTTTGGTTGAAGAAGAAGTTACTCAGGAAAAGGATAAAGAAAGAAGGGATGAGGATGAAGAGGTGATAAAAGTCATGCAATTGTCTAGGATAGAAAGTGAGCTTTCTGAAACTAAAAGAAAAAATATGGGTTTTAGAAGAAAGCTTGAAACAAAAGAATTTCAAAGAAATATAGAAAGCCACTCTGCGGGCTGAGCGAATCCAAAAAGATGCAAATGAAAGAGAAGAAAATTTGAGAAAATAAATGAGTGAAATAGAGGAAGCATTATTTCAAGATACTACTCAAGAATTACAAAATGCTGACGAAATGAGGAAGTTGAAAGAAGAGTTAAAGAAAAAAGAACAACAATTGAAAATCCAAATGATCCAAACTCATGATCATGAAGCTTCAACTTCCTCTACTCCTCCATGGTATCTTTCTCTAACTACCCTAAAATATAAACAAAAGAATGGTGAGTTGACTAAGCAACTTGAAGAAATCCAAAAGCAAAAAGAAGAAGCTACTTAGAGATTAAAGCAAATAGCAAAATTATCTTTAGCTCTTTTGGCAATGAGAAAAACTTTTGGAATATATGCTTTGTTTCTACAAGAGATATTTTTACAATGGAAAATCAATCAATCGGTGTTGGAAAGGAAAACCGAATATGATGATGATAGTGATTTTCTTGAAGACTTTTATTGTACTAACCTTTCTTGCCAAATTAAATGTATGAATATTACTTGCATGGTTTTCTCCTAGGTCATTATTATCAATCTTTCTTAAATATCTTTGTTGGTGAAGTTTAGATAAGAGCATTTGTATCTTTGTTACAAAACCAAGTGGAGTGGGAGAACAGATTGAATAAGTACAAGGAACAACGAAACATATTAGGCCTTCCCATTAGGGATGAAACCCCTAGATCAACAACACTTAGATATAAATTCATTTCCATCCTTCAAAGAAGTACAAATTCAACTTCCCAATAGAGCTTTGCAAGCATCTAGAGCAAGGTTCAATACCATACTAGTGCAACTTAGAAGGAGGGAGCCTATCTCTCCTAATAATATTACCTGGAGCTTAACTAGAGAAAGGTTTGTGGTTAGATTTATAGAAGAACACAAAAAAAATTGGATAGGGATGATATTCAAGCCACCATTAGTTCTTATGCCATCACCATGGTTAAATACGCCAAACAACTTTATAGGAGAGGATTTAAGGGATTGGACTAAGATAGTGAAACGATGGAATGGATACGTTCATCCCAGAGCCTACCATCAATATAAATTCAACTATCTTGATTTAGTCCTATGGATTGAAGCATAGATTAGGGGTCTTCCAGATCCACAACCATGAGGACATGGTTCATATCAACAGGGGGAGGATGATGAGTTTAAAATACGATACTTTTAATTATAATTTATGCTAATTTTTTTAAAATAGTTTTTGAACTAATGTGCTCGGTGACAAACTTTATACATGCATGTTTTCATTTTTACTTTTATACTCTTTTAATTAGAAGGTATATTAGAAGTACTATTTTGTAACTGAATGTATTACTTTTGGTGATTATCAATGGCGAATGGCTAAATATTTAGGATTGTTCTCATTATATTTTATTCTATTTTCCTGGATACACTTGTGGATGTATTTGAAAGTTACTAATAGACAAGGATTTATGAACTTCATGATTAGTCAACGTAGGGGTATTGGTCAATCTTGATCACTTCGGCTAGAAAGATACCCCTGATTTTCTCCGAGTATGTTTCATCGATTGTTCCTTGAAATTCAACTACCATTTGAAGTAATTAAGTGTGGTATTAAATCTTTTGCAGTTAAGTAGATATTCATTACTTCATTTAAGTGGGTAACTTTGTATTTGAATTCAAATAATGATACATGTATAAATATCCCACCGCTTTCATTAAAAAGCTAGTTAGATAGTAAGTAAGCTAGCCAACAATTTAGAGTCTCATTATTGTAGTTTCAAAATTATTTTACTTCCTTTTGAAAGTCAATTGCAATAAAAATCCAAAGTTGATCTAGGATATTTGTGTTAATGGATCCCACCAGAGGAAGAGTAGGGCCCACTCAACCAAAGGGAGGTGATCTTTGTTTGATTTTATTTCTATTTCAATTTTGTGCATTAATTCCATTACATTCCTTTCTGCACATTTGTAATAATCATAGGAAGTTGAAAATCAATTGCAAAATTGTAGTTGTTTATTATTATGTAGCTTGATAGATGAATGCATTGTTATAGATCCCAGTTTACAGTTTATTAATTTATCTCAATTTCATTCATTGATGCATTTTACTTTCATATTGACTTTTAGTGATGATGGTAATTGAAGCCAAGATTAGAGAAAAAAAGTCTATTGGATTTACTCATGAAATTTAGTTTGTTTCAAATGCTTATTAGAATAGATTTCAAGTTTACTGCAAGCATAAAATAGATTTTGTTTTCTTGTAAGTAAAATAGATTTTTTTTCTAGCACATAAAATAGGATTTGAATTCATAGGGAAATTAAAGTGTGTTTTAGTCTTAAATAGATGATTCCACATGAATGAGTCTTGATCATGTTCCATTTAACTCTTGTAAAAAATGCCAAATTCTTCCTTAGGATAGGTATAGTCTCTTTAATTTAGTTCACAAAATATACTTAACATAAAATTAAGTCTTAGGAAGGAGATCGTAAGAGCTACTAATGGAGCATGATCGAACAAAAGTCATTGCTTTATAGTGAAAGAACCCCCAACCATAATACATCCTTATTGCATACAACTCTAAGATACACCCAGTTCAATATTGAAAAGAATTAAATGGTGCAAGTTGTGACATAAATGACCTCGCTCACCAGTATAAAATTGCTTTCTAACACTATGCTCTTGACAAAATCTATCAAATTCATTTGATATAAATTGTCCTCCTCTATCAGATCTTAAATGTTTGATCTTAGCTTCTATTTCATTTTCAACCATAGATTCAAATAGCTTAAATCTATCTAGTGTGTTTTTTATTTTTCTCTTAAGAAAGTAACCCAATAATCATCAATAAGCAACATAAAATACCTTTCAACATAACACTTTTATACTAGCAGTTGTCTTCAATTCACTACCTCTAGCAAACTTCCAGACTTATCCAAATGTAGATACCTTCAGGTCCCTTCTCTTGGTATGCTTAAGGAATTTACACACTTGAAAACTACCACAATCACAACACAACATTATCTCAATGCACACATCGCAACTGATTTGATAATTTATATCCTTTGTGAGCATCTATAACCTTAACCAAGTTGGCTGAGTATGATGAAACATTCACTATCCAAGAGGTCGACCCAAACAACATCAACAGGGAAAGGAGAACACCTATGGTTAGATCCAAGGATAAACAAGACCTAATTCAATCTTAGAATATATCTCCAAGCTTGTAAAAACATCACAGTAATGGTACACCTACTCCAAGTTGGTTAGGATGAAACATGTAGAAACAAAACATGAATCGCCCAAGGAGGTAAACCCCAAACACTTCCATGGTGGAAAGGAAGTAAATTCAAACCAAGGAAAGAGATAGACTAGACCCAAAACACATTATCACAACTCTCCATACTGGCACAAACTACAATTCATAAGTCCAAGCATCCTAGGTCAGCCAAACAACCACTTATCCATCAAACACATCTAATTGATTCACCAACTTGTTGTAGAATGATCAGGAACATCAATGCAAAGCACAAGGCATCATCATATGTCTTAAGATAACTTTTGTACTAATTTTCATATTGTCACACAAAATTAAGTTAGTGCAAATAGGCAAATACAACACACTTCCTTTGCAGTATGCTAAAAAATAAAGGCTTGATATAGAGCATTAATAATCATACTTTCAAAACACTTCACCACTTGAATTGAGATATTGTCAAGACAACATAAGACCATCCACCCAATTGTAGGAGAAAATACATAAGCATGGAGAAGTGCAGAGCATTTCCCAAACTGGTCTGACCTTCAACCAAATTGTCTACATACTGTAGTTACCAAAACCATTTGTGCCAACTCCAGTAACTTGAAAAGAGAAATATAAATTTTTCTTGAGATATTCAAGTGTATCCTTTGAAAGTGCCTTTGTAAAGATGTCACTGTTGTCACAAAAGTCTGCACCCTTGATGAACAATCTTGATCATTAACCTTGTGACACATTGAAATAACCTCCAAGTGTGGGACCTTGCATAGTTGAGGCTAAGCCTTTGGAGAAGGCTGACTTCCTTATCAATTTAGATGCAGGTGTTTGTCTAAACCAACACATATAAATCCTAATCTATTGATTTGAGTGGGGAAAAGGGGGAAGGAGGAATGCTTTAAAAGAAAAGAGGTTTGCACCTAGATTGAAGTTGTGATCTTCCCTGCCTATAACTGCACAAAACATCAATAAGAACTACCCAAAGGATGCATATATTTCTACCTAAATCATCTCCCTATTTTATGAGTGAAAGTTGGAATTCTTGTAAAATGGCGAGAGGGATTGAAATTATTCCACAAATGACATTCAAAGAGGAATCAACACAATAACTTATGCAAAGGAAATAAAAGAAGGTGAATTCATATAAGGAGGTAATGGAATTACATAGATTATAAGAACTAAAATAAGGCAAGACAAGTAATTTTATTAATGTAAAGGCAAAGAAAATTTACAAATACAGGAAAACATAAGTTTTTTGCAAAGGAAAGAGAGAAGATCCCTACAATAGGGCTACAAAATTGCCTTTATAGTTCAAGCATAACTGAGATGAATTATAGTTAAGAAACTCTAACCCTACCTAAGTTTAGGTTTCAAAATATCAGAGGTAGATGATCAGTTCAATAATTTGATTTTATGGTGTGGGTTACAATTTGAAAATATCTTCCACATATGGGAAGAAACAAAATTATCCTTGCAGTAAAGGAGAAACTCATTGTATGGATGCATCATGGTGGCACTGTAGAGCAAAAAAGTATTCAAAATGCATTGAAAAGCCACAGGTGGAATCCAAAATTGGGTTGCAAAGTCTTGTCTAGAGTTATGGCAAAGCTCTGAGATTGGGTGAGTTGAAATCCAATCAGATTTGGTCGTCGACTAGGCAAAAATTAAATTTTGACCATCAAGTCAACAACCACCCTGCGTAGAGAAATTAAATTCTTACCTTCTTGTTTCAGTTTGAATTTGGCCCTCGGTTCATCCATATCATGTGTATATGGATGCACAATATTATGCCACGAAGCCCTCCTAAGGGCTCAAAAAGAGTTTAAAACATGGCCATCGATCAACCCCTTTGCGTGAAAATCTACGACCGCAGATGTACCACATGGCAGGTTGGGTCCACTATCCTTATTGTTTCTTCACAATGCTTGAAAAGTCTTTATATATTGATCCTATGAAATGGAAAAAGCTATCACCATATCACAAGGTTGAGAACCCCTTTGTATTTCATCATTGCAAAACAACGTCTATCGCTAAATCTCAAGGTCAAGCAACAGTTAAAGCTTAACTATCACAACCCTATGATAAAGGCTCTCCTTTACATCGTAGCTGTTACGACCATTTCATGGGGTTAGATGTTACATTTGCCTTAACCACCACAAAAAGGTGATAACTATTATACTTAGCTGCCAAGGCCCCTTTAAATTTTGTCCAAAGGTGATATCGCTATTCTACGGGGAGGATAAAATGATAAGTCTTCCGCTCCGCAAAATAGTGAAAGCTCTGAAGCTTTGCGCTAACTGGTAGGGAAATATGAAAAATTGGCCCTAGAATGTTTAATGATCCTTTGGTCATTGATTTTAAGTGATTTCAACTGGTTGACCTGATCAATGCAAAAATAGAAATTTAGAGCCTGAGAAGGATTAAAAGGTATAAAACCTTATGGTTTAGGGTTTTAGGGCTCTTTTAGGAGGTTTATAGAAGCGTTTTAGCCAGTGAAGATTAATCTCAGATCAATAATTTTTAGGGCTAAGGTTGACATGAATTTAGTCAACAGTCACCAACATAGTCCTTTGTAGGTACATACTCTAATTTCACTTCCTAATCTGCATCCTTCTCTCTCAAAAAGTGACACTAGATAGATATATGCTTGTTTCTTGAATGCATTCTTTGAAATATTGGTGGAACTGGTGTTATCACATAAAATAGGAATGGGCTCATCATACACTACTTTGATGTTCTTCATGATCTGCTTCATCAATGACAATTGAATGCAACAAGATGCTGCAACAATATATCATTCTTTTGCAATTAAAAGAGGGACTGAATATTGCTTCTTTCTAAGCCATGAAACTATTTTATTCTCCAAAAACAAAACTCTGCCACATGTCCTTCTTTTATCATCAACACAACCTGCCCAATCAACATCAGTGCATGTACTTAGGGAAAAGTCATTATCCGTTTGATACCACAATCCATTTTCCAGGATACCTTTCAAATATATGAAGATCCTTTTCATTACCTGTAATGGTGCATATTTGGAATTAGGTTTTCAACAAATAAAACCACTAACTAATCAAATTAACCAAACATTAAAAGAAGCGGGTAAATCCAATAGATCTAGCCATAATTTAATTAGAAAAGGGGTTGAGAACACTGATTAGATTTATTAATTTGGTGGGGTGTGGGTCTCCTTCTTTCTTAGTTGAAAATTAGATGATAATTGTGAAATTAGGGTAAAAAGTATGAATAATTGAAGTTAACTATCAAAAACAGACTATTAGAGATAACCCATAGAGCCAAAAAATGAGATAGGAAAAATAAGATATTTAGAACTCATTCTCAGAAGTTCTCAAACTAATTTTTCGGGCTAGGTAGCATAGATTTGCCTTAGTCCTCCAATTTTTCCTCAGTTGAAAGCTAAACCTATTTGTCATTGTTGACTATTGAAATTCTCAAGTACAACTCTTGAGCTTGTTCCCTACACATAGAGAGAAAGTTAATAAGGTTGTGGATGAGGGTTTGTCTCAGGTTAAACCCTAGTTTTGGAATTAACCTTGAATGAAATAATGCAAATATTGAAATAAATGCTAAGGAGATACCTCAGATCTGCAATTGTTGATGATGATGCAATGCTCTTTGAATGTAATCACAAATGTTAAATGTAATGGCATGACAAACACATGAACATTAAAACCCTAATCACGTACACATGCTTGCATGAAGATTGATGTAACTTTGCTCAACAATGCTTGAAGGATGAAAATGTAGCCTTGAATCTCTGAAAATGTTTGATGATAAATACTTCATGGATGTATGAATAATTTAGTTATATGAGTGATCAATTGTTTCTAGGTGAAAATGAATTGATAGGATATTTTTATATAGGGTTCCCTAGGTAAATTACATATTAGGCTGACCTCCAACGATCAAGTATATCCACTTGCACCAAATTCCATCGAGGAGATAGAGAATCTAGCCCATTTTAATTTGGAACCTGTCCAAAATGCTCTGGTCTAGGCCAAGGTACTCCACACCCTAGTCCTCTAGCAAATAGGACCTGCTTATCTACAAATAAGGAAGAGACCTCCAAGATGGGGCCCACTCAATGGTGTTCATGACATTAGGGGTTGGAAAAGGAGCTAGAATAGACTTAAAGAGGGGATATATATACAGGATACGCTAAAGTAGGAGCACAAACATGAGGTGTAAATTTGGCCAGTTATAATTTACAATGCTACATTTAGCCCCCACTTTAACGAAAGTATAAGCCTATGTAAATACTCATGATAAAGTAGAAAGATGAGAGCAAGGAGAAATTTAGGAACCAGATCACAAGGAGATAAGACATTGCTAATTTTGAGGAACCAAGCCCCCAATATTAGGTTCTTAACTTATATAATGACATGCAAGGACACACAAAACAAGACAAAGACAAAAAAGCCAAAGAAAGATAATAGAAGCACAACACAAAGGGGTTAGTACTAAAAACAAAAAGACTCCAAGTCAATTAGTTGAAGAAACCTTGATAATCAAATGTCTCAACCACTAATATCATTCTTAGAATGCTATCACAAGAACACAAGCAATCACATAAAATGAGTAAGAGCATGCATCAAATGATGAACCATGATCTACAAATTGAAAATCTATGAGCTCATGGGGAGGTTAAAGAGGAGAATGGATGCCACAAGCTAGTAAGTTTTGTTATGCTAGGTGATCCATGAGAAGAAAAGAGAGGTTGTGGAATCGGCAGGATAACAAGCTATGTTATGCTACATGACCCACGAGAATATGAATACTCAAGGGACAACAAGTTGCATTATGTTGTGTGATTCATGTTGTGAGAATTTGCTAAGATCTAGAGTCCAATTGATAGCACAAATAAGAGAGAACAAAATATGACAAGAATAAATTATATTCCTATCAAGATGCAAATTACTGATCAACTGGATCATAAACAATTGTTACATATAATGTAGATAGGCTTGCTTATAAAGGCAAGGCAATATGGATCTGTGAGAACACAATCATGACATGTGGATCAATGAGAAGAAAGGGTAGGTAGGAGAAATAATAAAATATTCCACATGAGGTGGATCACCCACCGAAGGTGGAATGTAACAACAAGAAAAGACCACAAAAGGTAGAATTTCTCCTACATACATCATCCCTATGTGCACACTTCCCTAAGTGTCTCATATCCAAACTACTATGAGATGTATTATCCTAAATCAACTTAAGTAAGGTGTAATTATAACCTATATGTATAAATAATTACACCAACACCCCCCTTAAGTGCAACTTAGGGGAATGCACTTAAGCTAACAATGCAAGATGGGTCTCAGCTACGAGGCCATGTTAGGTACCCTTGTAAAAATGCAAATGCATGCAAACCAATGCAATACAATCTCTCACAAATGGAGAAAGAGAGAAAAAACCAATGGGAAAAACTCCCCCTCAAAAGAGAGATGAAAGCACCCAATGCTCTCAATGATAAATGAGAAGAACAAAACCCCATATGAGGAAAAAGTCCCCCCATAAGAGAGAAGAACATAAGCCAAGTAGCCCCCCCTCAATGTAGAATCTCTTGCAATAATGGTCCAAGAAGTTGACCAAAATACCTCCCTAGTAGGAAGAAAGAGAGCCAATGTTGCACCAACAATGTCAAAGTATGACAAAACCAGGTACCAATATTGATGATGATGAATCAGTCATTGCAACAAAATGAAGATCAAGCATGGGGACAACCTGCTTTGAGCATTAACTGGATATTTGTAAATGACAAAAATACCGATAGAATCAAAGTCTCATGGGAGCCATGCATAAATGTGTACAATCTAAGTCTCAACGAGAGCCATGCACCAAGTCTCACAAGGAGACAATCAGGTGAGCACCAATGGAAGATGTACTCGATCCAAATACTTTTTCAACTAGAGAATAAAAGTCTCACATGAATAATCCTAATCTATGGTGTACAAGAGGATTACATCAAATATGTCATCAATGACAAGATACAAAGAGGTGTGGCACTTTATAATAGTGTTAGTAGAACATTTCTCATGCAAGAGAATACACCATGAATATGATGCCACCAAAAAGATGCCCCATCGAATACTGCAAAAAAAATGTGCCTCTAATTGGAATGTCGCCAAGAGATATAAATGAGAAAACTGATCCCCCCCCCTTTGACTACCGGTTGGAAGCATTGCATGATAGGTATAAAAAAGGTGTGCAAGAAAAAATATGTTCCCAATTTTGCTTATTTAAATGAAAAATGTGTTTTTAAAAGATTTTAAAAAAACCCTTAAAAACATTTATTAAAACTACCAAAAAACTTTATTAAAAACTAATAAAGGAAAAATTGTTTTTATTTTATTTTTGAATTTAAAAAATACTCCATTAGAAAGAAGAAAAAAAACACAAACATTTTTTTTGATTTTTCATTTAAAAAACTTTATTGAAAAATTTATATATATATATATATATATATATATATATATATATATATATATTGATTTTTTAACATTTAAAAAAATATATAATTTTTTATTAAAAAACTTAATTAAAAAAATATATTAAAAAACTTTATTTAAAAACATTTATTAAAAAAAGAAATTAAAAAAATTAATTTAAAAACTTAAAAAAACAAAGCTTGCGGTGAAAAGCTGCAGACTTGCCACTACAGGTTCATGGTCCCTATGAGGCCTCTGCCCAGGGGTACCCATGCTACCACTGCATAGTGAACTATGCAGATGGTACCGCGTGGTTCCACTGTGTAGGAGTAACACATGGTACCACTACGCAATGTGTTGCGTAGGGACCATATGGCCCCCCAAAAAATTAAATACAAAAAAAACCCCTCAAATTTAATAAAATTCATTTTAATTAATTTTTTTATTTAAAAAAAATAATTAAAAAATTAAAAAATATTTTTTTAAAAAAATCACTTGTACCTGCAAGTCCGTACAATGATCAAGGAGGGGAAATTCACTCAACGTGAAGTGACGAAGGCCAAATTGGATGAATGGATAGGTGATCTTGAGGTTTTTGGGCTTTCTAAGCGTGACGGCGATGTCAGATTTTACAAAAAATGCTCCAAAATTGCAGATCTCTATCAAGACAAGTCACCACCCTCCACATTCAAACAACTCTAGATTTGGCCTCGGATGTCGGATTTGGATGGAAAAAAAGGTAATTCTGACTTTCACAAACCTCCTGAATCTAATGGTGACACCGGAATTGACCCAACAAGCTCTAATAATAACCTAAAGTAGAAAGCTCCAAAATACAAAACCCCAAATAGCACCAAATTTCTTTCAATTGGCAAACCAATTGCACTCCAATGGCTCTGATACCATGTGATAATTTTCCAAGATCTAGAGTCCAATTGATATAAAAAATAAGAGAGAACAAAATATGAAAAGTATAAACTTTATTCCTATCAAGATGCAAAATACTGATCAACTGGATCGTCAAAAATCATTACATACAATGTAGATAAGCCTTCTTATAAAGGCAAGGCAATATGGATATGTGAGCACACAATCATGACATGTGGCTCAATGAGAAGAAAGGGTAGGTAAAAGAAATAATAAAATATTCCACAAGAGGTGGATCACCCATTGAAGGTTGAATGTAACAATAAGATAAGACCACAAAAGGTGGAATTTCTCCTACATACATCATCCCTATGTGCACACTTCCCTAAGTGTCTCATATACAAACTATTGTGAGATGCATTATCCTAAGTCAACTTAAGTAAGGTGTAATTATAACGTATATGAATAAATAATTACACCAACACATATAAATAGGGAGAGTCAAAATAGTCTAGCAAGTTGTGTTATGCTAGTTCCACTCTCTAAAAAAGGAAGAGTTGAACGATATAGCGAGCTGTGTTATGCTAGTGAACTCACCCAACTACATATATTGTTGTCTGGTTTTAGGATTTAAGCATCTTGTATAAGACTTGTTGGTCTATTTTTGAGCATGCAACAACTTGTATAAGACATGAAATAAAAACAAAATATGCCTAGTTTCAAGCATGAAGCTTCTTGTATAAGACTTGTTGGTTTGGTTTTGAGAATGACCACCCTATATAAGACATATAAAAGGTTGCATCTGGTTTTGAGCATGAAGCATCTTGTATAAGACTTGTTTGTCTTTGTAGACGTATAAATTCGACCACTTTCCTAAATAAATATTTAATATTTATTTTAACCCCATTCCCCCTATTAATTAAATTCTATTTAATTAATTTCTTCATTTTCATCTATTTTATTAAATGAATTACTCAATTTATTTAATTAAATTCACCTAAACCTTTTCTAGCTTTTAATTAAATAAATCACTTTATTTAGTTAATTCCCCCTTCTCCCTTTTTAATTAAATTTACATTTAATTAAATTGATCCTTGAAAATAAATAAATCTAATTTATTTATTAAAATCCCCCCACTTGTATTTATGCAAGTTGCATCTATTTTGGTTGAAATAAAGTAATTTTATTTTAATTAAAATCCTTTTCCGCCCACTTGCATTTTCCTACATCTCCTGCTTGCCTTCTAAACCCTTTCTATATTCTTCTAATCACTTCCAATTTAGGCTAATTCATCTCCTAATTATTGTCACATTCTAAACCAAAGACAAGTCACTTCTCAAAGCCTCCAAAGTCTTCAATAACCATTAAAGGCTTTGTGTCTTCAAATGGTTAACCTCTAAAAGTCTTCCAAACCATTAAAGGTTCTTACATAATCATTTATGGTTAACTCAACCTTCTTGCATGTTTAGAGACTTTCTCTCTAACTTAACCCTCAGCTAACCTAAGGGTCTCATCAAGAATTCATGGCTTTAACCTTGGTTATCCTATTAACTCTTGCACAAGAGTTTACCCCTTGGGTAAAAGCTTTATCCATTAGATAACCCTAACCTAACCTTAACTCTTACCTCCTAGGGTAACCTTCATGTCTTCACAGGCATTTAATGCTTCTTGCATCTCCTCTCAAGCAACCCTTTGTTGACAATCGTCACCATTTCATTGCTGATAATTGTAAACATGGATTGATTAACTTTCAGTCCTAGCCCTTATTAAGATTATTCAATCTTAACCATCAATTGCCCTATTTTTCCTATAAATAGAGCTCTCATTCTTCATTTAAAAAAATCCAAGTTTCATGCATCTACATTATAGTCTAATTTACTAAACATTTTAGCCTCTCTTTGTTAGAACATCATTATAGCATTTAGGAATATTTTTCATATAATAAGATATTCATGTTAGGATAGTATATCATGCTAGGATAATTTGCTAATCTTTTATCATAACATCATCTTCATACTAGCTTAATCATCATAGTTTTACCATCATATATATCTTAGAATCCATTCATGCATATAAATCAAATATCACTCATTCTTGGAGTTGTCATTCCTAAGTCACTCACTTGATGATCTGAGAGAAAAACATTGACTTTAGGGATCCTGTGAGATAGAGAACAATTAGACACCCCTTAGGAAGCTGAACTAATTGGATTAGTTCATATACTTGCACCAAGAGTCTCCTTGGTGTGTGGGTCTTTTGGATTTGAGTTATTCATTTTCATCACCACATTTTCCCGCATACATTTTTGGCGCCCACTGTGGGGCACGTCCCCACAAATAACATCATTTTTTGTGCAGGCTAAGGATTACAAATATACTAGAATACCCTTTTAGCACATCTAAAGTATACTTTAGCACATCTATGGTAAACAATAGCGCATTCATCACACTATTTAGCGCACAGGACCCATCTTCTAGCACTTTTAAACTTCCTTTTAGCACATAACCTTCTCCGTATCTTTCTTACGCATAGAAGTATCAGCGTAGCACATTCAGGCATCAAGGTAGCACGTAGGAGTCATCTTTTAGCAATTGTATACCATTCTGTAGCGCATATGTGCAAAAGTTTAGTGCACGACTCTAATAGAGAAAAAGAAAGTTTGTAACAAAGTTAGAAAAATTAGGCTTGTGTAAGCCCACCCAAAGTTTTGATTTTTCACTAACTTCCTTTTATTTCAGGTTACTAGTCATTTCTTGTAGGTTGGAGGAGTTAGATTTAGGAATTTTGATTTCTTGCTAGCTTTTTAAGTTGGATTAAAAAGAACTCATTTCCCTTTGGTTAAAAAGAATCTCATTTTATTTTGGGCTTAAAACAAATCAATTTTTCTTTTGGACTTAAAAAGAGCCTAATTGCAAGGTAAAAAGAACAACAAATCAAACACTTTGTTTTCTTGCAAGATTAGGGAAAACACTTCATTTGGGCTATAAAAAGAACAACAAATTTTTATTTCCTTGCAAAAGTAAAAAGCAATCAATTTTTCCATTTATTTTGCAAAGCGATTTCCATTTCAAGTAAATGTGCTTTACTTTTTGTTGACCAAGATTTCAACTTCCTAGTTAGACAACAAATTGCTTTATGGGGTAAAAAGAACACCATGCTTGTTGGAGCAACATCTCCAAATAGATCTTAGCTAATTATTGTCTTGAAAGTTTAAAAAGAATATTGTTTGCCTTGTCTCAAAAGTGGAAGGTATATGCTCTCCCCTTAATTGGGTGACCAAAAAACCAAATCTCTCTTTCATGATTTCTTTTACTTCAAGAACTTAAAACCTTTAGAAGTCCTACCCCCCCCGAGTTGCCCTTAGGGTGCCATTAATGGCCAGTGAGAGGGGAACAACCTAAGTGGGAAATGACTTTATCGCCAAGTGTTCCAACCCACTATAATCAAAAGTGGAGGTTGATGAAAATCCCCTCCAATAGTTTTGCTTTGTGATTAGTCTTCCCCCAGTATCTTTAAGATGCGTAAAGCTTTTGTTCTAAAGGTTGGGAAGCCTCCCAAGGTAGTTTATCACTGAAAACTAACCAAAAGCCTGATTAAGAACCTTAGCATTAGAAACTTTGAACTGAGTCAATTACCAAACATTGGCAATATCATAGTACAAGGGTGGGGAAGAATCCGCCTCCAAGATCACTCACCATATATCTCCCAAGATAACTACCGAATTGTGAAGCAATTCACTTTGAGTTAATTTCTGGCAAAAGATAAAAAAATGAGCACCCTCTAGGGGGTGACAAGGTTGTTTGAGCTGAGGAAGTATTGAGACTAGTGGGCTATGATATTGTCAATGACCTTTGAATAAAGAGCCAGCTTGATATGTCTTCTTTGTAATCCAAACCAGTGAAAAACTCAAGGATTTGAAAACATCCTCAAAAGAACATATACTATTTGTTTAGCATAGGAAATTTGTTATCTCTTCTATATGATGTGTTTTCAAGTCATTTTCAGAAAATCATCCATCAAATCACAAGTGTTATTTTTCAACATCACAACAAAAGCATCAAATAGAGAAATCAAGACAGTTAACGCATAGGAGCAACAACCTAGTGCATCTCAAACATTCTGTAGCGCATTCAAACCAAAACTAACGCTTTCATCACTCAAATTAGCACATGACCAATATCATACTGGTAAGAATTCAGATAGCGCTTATCAACATCACTGTAGCACATACAAGCATTAGCCTAGCGTGTTCAAAGCATATCATAATGCTTTCATACCAAACATCAATGCGTAAAAGTGATATATTAGCGCATAACTTATCCCACATTTTTATTACCCAACAGTCTACAATAGCGCATTAGAGAGGCAACATAGTACATAGTGAACATTCTATAGCATGTTGAGAACATCCTTTAGCGCATCAAGTCTCTATCTTAGCACATGGTCAATATTAGTGAAAAATAGAGAGAAAACTAGTCACTTTGGAAAAAAATTTATCAAAAGTTTCAAATACCCTTTTGGGTCCTCTGACAAATCCAACAACAAAACTTCGAAAAAGGATCATAAGTGAGAAAATTTTGAATCCAACAAAGCACTCTTAGAAAGAGTTTTCTAATCATCAACTAGTTTGAGATCAGATTTCATCCAACAAAATTAAAGAGTATCAGAACAGTGATCAAAGTTCCACCATCCAACGAATCGTATCAAAACAATACCTAGTTAGGTCCTCAAGCTGTCAAATTAAGTTTCTACATCAGGAAACTTGACTCATAGCATTTGATACACTTTGTCATGGAGGTGAATCGAACTAAATCTCTACTTGATAAAGTAAACTTGAGTTTTCAAACAAAGTATCCATATCCAATATTCAACATCAACATCAATATTTGATCATTTGTGTATGACCACTCCTCATATTTTGAGAAGAAGAAGTCTTCATCAAAAGACTAAGTTGAAGAAGGGACAATCTAGTTCTAAAGAACTTATCAAAAGGAATAAATTTCTCTATATCAATCTTCAACTCTTTGCATCACATCATGTGTTCTTGCGTCATATGCGGTTGTATATCCAAGGAAAACAAACAAATTCGATAGAGAGCCTTTGAGAAGTAGGGCTTATATTCAAAAAGTGACATTCAACCAATGCCTTAATAGTGGAGGATGGATTAGCCTTGATTTGTTTCCAAAATTTCTTATCACTTACAACCAAGCTCAACTTGAGCCACCAACTCCACCAAGAACCCCAATAGAAGAAGAGGAATTCATCACAGTAGAGATATATTAATGCCCACTGTCACTCAATCTCAGAGAAACAAAAAGAAGGAATCACAACCAAAATCAAGTATGGGTCGCATACTGTCCAATCCTTTTGACAAGTATGATGGGAGAAGAAAAGATCACTGAAGAACTTCTCCAAGAATGTCAAGAGAACACGTCTTTCCAAAAACTCGTAGAAAGACTTATAGAAACAGATAAGGAAAAATACCTACTCATGCTAACTAGCAAAGGAGTCAACATTCCTGAGGATTTTGACACAAAAAACTTAAGGAATATAGATGAGAGAATTTCAAGAACAAGATCAAGAAACTATGCCTATCAAGAACAATGAAAAGAAGAAGAGGCACATGATCAAGAAAAAACACGCAACCAAGATCGCACCCATGAACAAGACAACACCCATGAACAAGACCATGCCCACAATCAAGACAATCTTAATGAATGAAGGGAAGTTTCCCATAGAAGGACAAATGTACCCATGGCTTCTCTTACACAAAAAATTCAAACACTGCAAAGACAAATGCAAGACATGCAACAAGGAACCATAGTACGATACTCCTTGGATGAAATCTGTCCTTATCCTTTTGATAGAAGATTGAACATGGTACCTTTTCCCCCAAATTCAGATATACCAAATTATGACAAATATGATGGTAAAAGTGATCCCCATGATCACGTTCTGGAATTTTGTACCATGAGCTTAGATTTTTCTCACAACGACACATACTTAATGAGATTATTCCCAAGAAGTTTGGGAGGGAAAACAGTGGAGTGGCTTTCTAAACTTACACCTCCCACCAGATCATTTAATGAGTTGGTAAATAAATTCATAACACAATACTCTTATTAAATTCAACATGCAATCACCATGTTGGACGTGTGTAACACAAAAAGAAAGAGAAATAAAACATTCATGGTGTTTGTGCAACAGTAGAGGCACATGGTCTCAAGATATCCCTGAGATGTGTTTGAAAAGGAAAAGATGGAAATCTTCATCAACAATCTAAATAGTGAGATGAATTATCAACTCAAACTCCAATGCATACCATCTTTTGCAAAATTGATATAAAATGATATCCAAGTAGAGGAAGCTTGCATCAAGAAATTAACATTGAAGTTCTTTAAGGAAGGTGTTAATTCGTCAAACACTAACATCTTTAACAATCAAAACAATAACAACACTTTAGGCAAATCCAGATTTTGGACAAGGAACAAAAACATTGTTAATGATGGGGTAATTGATGCCAACAATGTGAAATCTAAACAACCAATGTTGAATTTATCAGGCAACCCACCATCCAATAATGATCAAAAGAGTGCTAATCAAGGCATTAACACTTATCAAACAAATACCAACCAAGGAGCTTCAACATCAAACACCAACAAAAATCATCAAGGCAACAACAACACCAACTAGGGAAACAACACAAAACAAAGAGGCAACACTAACACTTTCCCATATCGACGCATATACACTCCATTAGAACAAACCTTAGAATCAGTGTTTTGAGAGATATTGGCAAATAAGATCATCACATTGCCAGCCACAACCAAATTTGAACCCCAAGTCAAACCACCCTGGTGGAATGACTCACATTATCGTGATTTTCATCGAAACAAAGGGCATAACACAAATGATTGCATGAGGCTGAAGAACATAGTTCAAGACATGATAGACAATGGTGATTTAAGAGTTCATGGTCATAAAGAGAATGGTGACCATGAAGGCTTCAAAAATACTCTTCCAACTTACAACAACAAACATCAAACAATACCAAGGGAGCTCATATTAATCACATATATGAAAACACCATCAATCACATAACAGCATATGATAATCAAGTAAATGTCATAAAAATCAAAGACAAGCAAGAACATGCATCGATAAATGTGACAACCAAAGCACAGAAATATGTCTTGAAAGGGAACACATTGACATCAACAACTCTCCCCAAGACTCAATATAACTTGGTTGATCAAATATGAAGAAATCTCACTCAGATATCGATACTTGAGTTACTCAAACTTTCGCCAAAACACAAGGATATCTTAGAACAAGAACTTATCGAAATAACAGCTCCATATAATCTAGATATTGAATGATTCCAAGCCATGGTGGCCCATATGATGATACATCACAACATATCTTTTTTTTGAACATGACGATGTCTCCTTGAAACATCCACATAGCACCCCACTCCATATCAAAGTCTTAGTCTATAAACATCGAGTAAAAAGAGTGTTAATTAATGGAGGAGTTGGTCTCAATATCTTTACTCTAAAGATTATCCATGCATTGGGCTTCTCTGAGCAGTCTATTGATCCAGAAAAGAAAGTCACTATCAAAGCCTATGATGATGAAGAGAGATTGTCCGAGGGAACTATAATATTACCCATTTAGGTAGGTCATGTACAAAGAGACACCATGTGCCAAGTTTTGGACATAGACTTGACATATAATATACTATTGGGTCATCCATGGATCCATGAAATTTAAGTAGTGCCTTCCACATACCATCAATGTATCAAGTTCCCTCACAATGGATATGAAATTTTAACCTTTTTCAGTATTGCAATGCTATGGAGGCATCTCAAGATAGCCTAGTTTCACACAACAGGGAGGCCCAAACTTCCTCAACACGCAATCATCATCAAGAAGAGCTCAAGTCTCTATCCATAGACTTCAAGCAAAAGATGAAAGTCAAGAACCAAGGCATGGGGGAGTACTCTTTTGAACCCTTATGTCTATCTAAATTTCCAACATCACCAAAATCATATGGACAACCTTCCACATCAAGACATCAAGAAACACAACCCATCACCAAGTTTGATGGAAAATTTATCCAATTGGACACACTGGCTAATGAATCACAAGAGAAAGATATCCTTAGCTGGCTATACAAATATAAAGAATAAGTCAGGGTTGCTACAATAGAAGTGGTTGTACCAACAAAATAGTATGGAAAGGGGTTCCAGATCATGCAACGAATGAGATACAAAGAAAAATGACCTTTTGGTAAGCACCAAGAAGGCATTATAGAATCCCTGCAACTTCCTTCACAATTTGCAAAAGACAAGACAGGGCTTGGGTATGAACAACATGTTCCACCTAGGCAGAAACAAAATCACCAGCAAAAACCTCAGTGGAGAGTGAATAAAAAATATAATGAAGACTCATGGCAAAAAGCATTACACCAAGCAGCAGAAATGACAAGGAAGGAGCAAAAGCATCAAGAAAATGAGAAACAACAAGAAGAGCTCACTATTCAAAAGGAGGAAGCTTCTTATAAGAAAGTACATCATGTACAAGAACCTGATCAAACCAAGGTTGAGCTGCAACCTAAAGAAATTGTTACTCATAGAAAATAAATGATGTACAAACAAATGCAAAGAGTACAAACCAACACTGATCCTGAATCAGAAAAAGATGCTAAACTGGTGTCAATCATCAGTGATCTTTTCTCACCATACAACATACCTGTCAAATACAATGAGATAACTTGAGATAGTAATTCTAAAACTGATATCAATGGATTTGAGTGGGATAGTTGTTCTGATGTAACTGAAGACATTGAGGTGGATACCATCCATGCATACACACCCATTTCTCAGGAGGGAAGAAGCTCAGAACCTCGATCTCTTGAATTCAGACCATGACATATCTACGAGGCTAGTGAGAATAAGAAACAACAATATGAACAAGGAAATATTGAAGATAATACCATTGAAGATATCAAAGATATCATAGACCTCACTAGTATCCCAAACTACTATAACGATGACTCTATCATGACACTTACAACAATTGATCTTAACCCACCAAATGACTCCTTACCACTCATATATCCTGATCTCATAGATTGGGAAGAACTTGAACATCATGATATACCAATATTCCCAAACGATGAATCAATTGTCCAATACCTATGCTCAGTCAACCCAGAAACGTGCTCCACCAGTGAACAAAGTAATGATATCTGCAATCAGGGGAGTGCAAAGTCTCTCAGTTGAAAAAATGAAATAAACAAAGGATCTAATGGTGAAAACTAGTCAATAGCAGTATTAGATCACAAAAATGTAAAAATAAAGGATGCATCTGAAGGTAAAAACCTTTTTGAGGCACTTGAAGATGGGAGACTTGACACTCTTCCTAAACATTATCAAGAAAGCTCACCAATATTGATTGAGACAACACAATCAATAAACATCAGCACTGAAGCAACAATCAAAACCATACATATGGAAGAATTACTCACAAAAGAAGAACAACCAAATTTTATCAAATTCTTTAAGGAAAGGAAAATCAATTTTTCATTGTCTTATGCTAACATGCTAGGGATAGATCTGAATCTAATCATGAATCACTTATCCATCGCTCCTGGAGCTAAACTAGTCAAGCAGAAACTAAGAAAGATGAATCCATATGTGGCATTGTTGGTCAAAGGAGAACTAAAGAAGTTATTAGATTTCGGATTCATTCAACCTATAGACTATGCTGAATGGATCTCAAACATTGTACCAGTTTCCAAACTAGATAAAAGCATAAGAACATGCACAGACTTTAGGGATGTCAACAAAGCATGTCCACAGGATGACTTTCCTTTGCCAAGCATTGATATTATTGTGGATCTAACACCAGGCCACACAATGCTATCATTAATGGATGACTTTTCTGGCTATAATCAAATCAGGATAGCCCTAGAGGATCAAGATTAAACTGTGTTCACCTATCCATGGGGAACGCAATGTTGGAACATCATGCCTTTTGGCTTGAAAAATGTTCAGGTAACTTATCAAAGAGCCATGAAAAAAAGCTTCCACGACATGATGCATACTTTCATGGAGGATTATATTGATGATTTGCTGGTTAAATCATTGACCCAAGCAGAACACATGGGCATACTAGATAAAATCTTTCAACGATTGGATCAATTCAAGATCAGACTAAACCCTAAGAAGTGTGTCTTCGGGGTCACATTTGACAAAATATTGGGCTACATTGTTTCTAAAAAGGGCATTGAAGTAGATATAGAAAAGGTACAGGCTATCATGAAAATGCCACCTCCTAAGAACATTAGCCAACTCAAATCTCTACAGGGACGAATGCAATCCATCAAACAATTCATCGCTCAACTGGAAGATAAATCTCCCATTCAATCATCTACTTCATAAAAATATACCTTTCAGATGCGAAGAAAAGTGTGCGAAATCATTTCACCAGCTCAAACAATATTTGATGAATCCGCCAGTTTTGGTACCTCTGATAGTAGGCAAGCCACTCATTCTATATACATCAACAATAAAAGTATAATTAGGGACACTGCTAGCAAAAGAAGATCCAACAAGAAAAGAAAGGGAAATCTATTACATCAGCAGGACTTTGAACATATATGAACTAAATTACACATTCATTGAAAAGGCTTGCTTAGCAGTGGTGTTTACTTCTCAAAAGTTCTGCCACTATATGCTAGCCCACACAATCAAGCTGGTAGCAAAAATTGACCCTCTCAAGTATCTACTCATCAAGGAAGCTCTCACAGGACAATTAGCTAAATGGGTCGTGATTCTGAGTGAGTTTGATATCAAGTAAACATATAGTCGAGCTATCAAAGGACAAGTAATTACAGATCAACTGGCAGAAGCACCACTACCAGACCAACAACCACTACAGGTGGAATTTCTGGACATGGATGTACTCACTGTCACACTGAAGAAATGGACCCTATACTTTGATAGATCCTATACACAACATGGATCAGGTGTCGGCATCTTGTTCATCACTCTAGAGGGGCACACAATTCCAAGATCGTATAGACCAATGTTTCCATGCATGAACAACATTGCTGAATATGAAGCCCTGGTAACAAGAATCAAGATAGTTATGAAATGGAGAATCATAGAATTGAGAGTCTATAGGGATTCTCAATTAGTTATCAACCAGATCAACAATGATTATCAGACAAAGGATAATAAGCTAATTCTTTACAAGAGAATGGTGGATGATTTCAAAAAATAGTTTGTGCACATCACCTTTGAGAAAATCCCAAGATTGGACAATAGAGTTGTCGATGCAATGGACACTATCACTTCACTCCTGCAAATTCTAGACACACAAAGTCGTTAGGAGTTCTTGGTGGAGCAATTGTTTTCCCTAGCCTATGACAATTCCGCATCCCAAGTCATCTATGCCCTAATCGGTTCTGATTCCCCACTATACAGGAAGATCTATGATTATCTCAAAAATAATACTCTCCCTTCTGACCTATCTCGCAACCAAAAACACAACTTCATTCGGCAAGCCACCCGCTATACCTTAACCTCTGACACACTTTACCGCCGAGGTCTAGATGGTACTCTTCTTTGATGCCTCGACCGTAACGAATCTGACTCTTCCTTACACGAGCTTCACGAAAGTATCTATGGTATGCATTCAAGTGGTCCTACTCTCACCAAGAAACTTCTAAGAATGGGATATTACTGGTTGATAATGGAAAGAGAGTCCTATCAATTTGCTAAGAAATGTCCTAAATGTCAAATTCACGACAACCTTATCCATGCACCAGCACAGGAGCTGCAACCGTTCACCACATCTTGGCCTTTCTGTCAATAGGGACTTGATTTGGTAGGGAAAATTCATCCTTCCTCTTCAAATGGGCATAAGTTCATTATCACTGCCATAGAGTATTTCATCAAGTGGATCGAAGCAGTCCTGATGACCACCATAATTGGAAAACATATCTCATCATTCATCCTCCCTAGTTCCATCATCATAGATAACGGACATCCTTTTAAGAACCAAGATGTACGAGATCTATGTGAATGATTCAAAATCCAACATCACTTCTCCACACCATAATAACCGTAGGGGAATGGTCAAGTGGATCTTGAAAACAATCCTGAAAAATCTCAAGAAAATAGTAAATGATGTTGGTAAGGATTGGCATGTACGACTCAATGCGACACTTTGGGCCTACAAAACAAGTATCCAGACACCTATAGGGGCTATGCCATATTCATTGGTGTATGGTTCAAAATAAATTCTACCTCTTGAGGTTGAAATCCTATCTCTCTGAGTATCTTTGAAGGGCCTCATACCAGATGAGGAATATCAAGTAAATAGGTTGCAGAAACTAGAACTTCTTGATGAAAAATGACAACATGCCTATGACCATCTCAAGGCATATCAGCAACGAATGTGCAAAAGCTATAATCACAAGGTCATCCCAAGGGCTTTCAAACTTGGTGATCTTGTCCTGAAGGAAAATCCCAGAAATCAACAAGATCAAGAAAAGAAGGGGAAATTCAAACCTAACTGGTTGGGACCCTTTGTCATCATATCATCCCATGGATCAGGAGCATATCAGTTGTCAAATTCAAAAGGGGATGTGATCGACAAACCAACCAACAACATCCATTGAAATAATTTCTACACTTGAGTCGTCCAATGCACAGATCAAGTGAAAAAGCAAAAACAAAAAGCAAGAAAAATACAAAAAAAATAAAAAAAAATCAAAAAGTGATATAAAAACAAGTGGTGAAAACTTGGGAACAGGTGATATTTGTGAGAGAACAACTCCTTTATCTATCAGTACTCATATCTTTTATCCATCATCGAATACTTGTACACACAACATTATCCCAAACATACTTAGCGTAGTCACTGTCCTTGATTATCTAAAATAGTTATTTGTATCATATCCCACCATGGCTTGGTGATCAACATATATATCCACATCAATGAATATCTATGATTGGGGGCAACATTCCTCTCACTTTGGCATTCAGACAACAAACAAGGATCGCAACATACTAGGGAACCAATGTGAAAACTTCTCATCGAGCTAGAAAATAGGATCATTATCCAAATGCAACTTCAACACACACAGACGATGGATGATTTTTCCGAATTATGATTTGATTCCATTTAGCATGAAGTTTTGACTATTTGTATCTAGATATTTGAATAATTCAATCTTTTGAGCTACTCAAGGATGCACTAAGCTAGAGAAGCGATGAAGGAACCTGACATTTTCTTTGGTTTTCTGTCTATGAGGTGATCATTCCTATGGTGCAAATTTGTCTCGAGACATGATTGGAAACATATCATTGAAGACATTTTCCACTTTGCACATAAAAATGGTTAACTCTTGTCTGTTTTATGCAAGCAACACTTAGATCATCTTGGTTCAATTATACCTCAACGCTTGTGTCGCCTTACAATATGAAAATCCATGTAAGTTATACTCAGGTCATTATGGTTCAAATATACCATGAATCTTGTATTAAATTTCAACATATCAAAAGCTCAATGATGAAAAAAGAGCACAAACAAGTGACTAAATGGGAATGACAATGACAGAATTGAAGCGATCATATAGTTGCATATCATTTTTGCATTAGTATCATTTCATTGTCATTATCATCGTCATGTCATTCTTACATCTCATTTTCATGATATATATATCATCATCATCTAGTCACATTCATCATTTTATCCCACATGTATATCTATCACATCATCATGGAACATTTCTTCACTTTCATATCTTCATCATTCATCCAACTCTCATCTCTCATGTCTTATACAAGATGTATCTTTCCTAAAACCAAAAATTCTCTCATCTATCATATCTTATACAGGATGTATCTTTCCTGAAACTAGACATTTTGATCAGGTCTTATACATGATATATCAAACCTAAAACTAGATGCTTTGATCATCTTTATCTTATACAGGAGGTGTCATTCTTGAAACCAGACTTGATCTCGATCTTATCAATTCTATCAATTCATTTCATCTGATCCATTCTATCATGTCTTATACATGATGTATCTTTCCTGAAACCAGATGTTTCGATCAGGTCTTATACGAGATATATCATTCCTGAAACCAAATGCTTTGATCATCTTTGTCTTATACAAGATGTGTCATTCTTGAAACAAGACTTGATCTCAATCTTATCAATTCCAATTAATCTTATCGATTCTGATCAATCATATCATTATCCCCATACATGAGCATATCATATCGACAACATGTTAGAAACATTTACATTAATTAAATCCAACCATCATCTGCATATCACCTTCTAAACATATAGTATCATCACCACATCATATAAGCATGTTGTATATGGTGAAAATGGATATCAATAATAACAAGATTGAAAGGCTAAATGAATTCAACCACCAAACCCTAGCCTAACAACAACAAAGATCCACCATAACATATGAAGATTACCTAAGACAATGTAAATAAAACAAAATCACAAAGATGATACCATCACATGTCCAATAGGGTTTTGATCTCCATTCTTCCTATCTCCATTGATCTTGCTTGATATATTTGCTCTCAGATTTTATGTGCACAAGAGCTCAACAAAGAACAGAATGTGGTTGCAAGTAGGATCGTAGTGTAGCCAAGTCCTTAAGATCAGTCATTAGGGTTTGATAATGAAGAAGGCATCTCCTTAAATAGAAGACACAATAAGAAATGGAGGGATAAGATTGAGAGGTGTAAAAAAGGAGGTCGTCTAGGATTAGAGGGTAGGTAGAAGAAATAATAAAATAATGAAAGAGGTAGGTAGTGTAGGAATTAAGAGATGAATGACATGTGTCATGTGTGGAAAAAGCTAATGAATTAATTAAATAAATAAAGATTTATTTAATTAATAGAAGAAGTGGGATAATTAAATAAATAAATGTATTTATTTAAATGAGAAATAAGGCTAGAAGAGGATAAATGAATGAATTAAATAAATAAAGATTTATTTAATTAATAGAAGAATTAGGCTTAGGTAATTAAATAAATAAAATATTTATTTAATTAGACATGACAATTTTAGGTGTCTACATTTTGCCCCTCTTTGAGACAATGCGGCTTGTCGCGTTGTTTCAAAGAAGATAAGATGAACTGATACAGAGTTGCCCCAAGATGGGAATGATATGCCCCCTCGAGAGATTGGATGAAAATGTCTGAAAAGATTGCAGACAATCTCTCGATAAGAAAGACAGGATAGAATGGACTAACCGGATAAAGTGACAAAGTCACGGGATAAAGAAGACTGACTCGAGAAACGAAGGCTAAGGTGAGGGTAGAATATAAGATAGACCACGGGCAAAAGACATCCTCATTGTCATCCACACATCCATGAGAGCAGAGTGCAGAGCGAAAATAGAGCAGTAGCAGTCAGCAGCGATGGCTTTCGTTCACAGATTCGACCGCGTTCGCCAATTCCAGAGGCCAGCAGAGGCAGGAGAGCCGGTAAGTACCACCAAACTTCCTTGTACTTTGATGCATTTAATTTTGTCATTAATGCATGCTAGTTAGAGAAATAAATGTGCTTAGAAGTAGGGTTTAAAACTGTCAAAAACTGTTTAATCGCGTCTGCGTCGGTGCCAGATGCGTTTGTGTCCGCCAGACGCGTTTGTGTAGGTGCCAGGCACGTCTGCCTCTAGAACCGCATCTGCGTCGAATGCGGGCGCGTTTGCATCATGCAGGGGTGTCTATGAAGTCTGGTCATGTTTATGCACAACATAGACACATTTGTGTTATACAGGCACGTCTATGTTGTATAGGCACGCTTGTGCAGTCTGTAGGCGCGTTTATGGCATGTAAGCACGTTTGCGTTTGAAAATTGTGAATTTACGTCTTCTAGGTCAAATCAGTAGTTCTGTGATGAACATACGCTGTCGATTGGATAAGTTGCTGAGAGGATACACTCAAGCAGGTCCTCTAGGGAAGACTAGAATAGATCAAGGCACTTTGTGATGAACAGTGAGTACCAAGATAGAGTACTTTGTGATAAACAGGGAGTACCCAAAGTATGAGCAACACTTTATGATGAACAGGGAGTGCAAATGTGAATAACACTTTGTGATGAACAGTGAGTGTCACACACATAGTACTTTGTGATGAACAGGGAGTACTACTAGGATAGAAGCAACACTTTGTGATGAACAGTGAGTGTCACTAGGATAGATAGCCATATGCATTTAGATAAAAAGTAGCATTTTGTGATGAACAATGAATGCCACTGTAACTGACATGATTGATTTGCTTGACTGCAAGAGTATTTGCCTATGCTAGAGTCATGGGAGAGATTCTTGTAGACTCAGAGATTGCGACCTGAGTTGACACTTGGGGACCGAGCTGCCATCAAAGTGATGGGCTTGAGACATGTACTGTATGTGCCTGAGTTTCGGGTGAACATGGGTCTGCTGACTGTGCTTGCTGAGAGATGGCACTCAAAGATGTGCACCTTCCATTTGCCAATGGGTGAGATGACCGTCACCCTTGAGGATGTCTACAGGATATTGCGGGTACCGATTGATGGGGATATGATCCCATATGATCGAGATGGAGATCGGGAGGCATTGAGACAGGTATTTCAAGACCCTAGATTGGAGATGAGGGCAGGACACATGGCATGGGACACCATGATAGCCATAGGGTTAGCATTGCTGGCAGTGATCGGAGGGGCTATCAGTGGGTTCCTGTGTCTGGATAGGGCGACACGGGGATTGGTTGTGGGCTGGGGGGGAGCATTGGAGACATTGGTGACATAGCACACCAAATATGCCTGGGGACCATGTGTGCTGGCCCATTTGTATTATGAGCTTCACCAGTTTGTCTATCATGGATCAGTGGGATTGGGCTGTGGAGTGACACTATTGCAGGTATGGGCCTACGAGCACCTGTCGATTACCCGACCGATACACTTCAGGGGCAGGGGTCATGGACGCAACTTTGTACATTTGTATGACATGATCACATCACAGTCGCGGATTGGTAGGTTAGAGCATTGGCGGTGGGTGATTGATGACATTGATGTGGTCATATGGAGACCATATCTAGGTCGTGAGGAGTGGGAGGATGACGCAGTGGAGCTGCCCTACACCTTTCGAAGCAGGTACCTGATTGGGCGGATGCCCTATGTGCTAGAGAGACAGTTGGTGGACAGGGTTTGCAAACAGTATGGCAGGATCTAGAGGATGCCACGGGGCTCGGGCATGTATGCCCGCACAGTCAAAGATCAGGCGTAGTTTGGGTCGTTGCTGTCATATGATTAGGCACTCACACAGCTAGCAGAAATGGTGCCCCTACCTTGGGACATGTGGCCTGAGATCGAGGACGCCGAGATGGATGCTGAGTATACAGCATATTGGGCAGAGCATCCATTCCCCCGCTTGACAAAGCCAGGAGAGGCACTGGAGGGAGATGGGGGTGGTGAGGAGGATGATGATGGAGGCGATGGGGGTAGAGGCTGACGGAGGAAGAGAGGAGTAGTTGGAGAGAGGCAAGTTGCACCTCGGAGGGAGGGTGGAGAGGAGAGGCAGGCTCAGGTGGTGAGGGGTCACGATGGATTGCCTTTATAGGTACCAGCAGCACAGGGTCCCAGGCAGGTACAAAGACAGGTACAGGGACAAGGATAGGGACAGGTACAGGGACGGGTGCCAGTACAAGGACAGGTGCCATTATAGGCACCAGTATAGGTACAGGTATAGGGGCAGGCACCCGCAGAGGGGGAGCCACAGGCAGAGGCAGAGGGGGCTAACCCAGTGGAGGCTGAGCTACTAGATCTGAGAGAGACCTGTCAGGGTTAGGCAGATGAGATTCAAGAGCTGGAGAGGGAGAGGGATCGGCTCAGGAGATAGCTCAGAGATACTGAGCGGGAGAGAGATCAGGTGATTCAGTGCTACACAGAGGCTGAGACAGCGCTGAGGGCGGGGAGACAGGCAGCTGAGGACACAGGGGCAGGATATGCTTATGTCCTACAGGCAGGAGAGGAGATAGCCTACTAGAGGGACCTCTACTATGGTGTAGTGCCAGCAAATCAGTGGGCGAGGAGCTTCCATAGATCGTCACGTACAGCAACAGCTACAGGAGGGAGCCGAAGGAGACAGGCATCGAGTGGTGGGGTTATGGGTCCTCCATCACCACCACCAGATAGAGGGGACAGGCAGGATGATCTAGAGGTGGGTCCTTCAGGGGCTCAGATTCCACCAAGGCCAGCTGGCTCCGAGGGAGGGAGTTCATCATAGCCATAGAGGGCTCCCTTTGTATCAGTTTTGTACCATTTTTGTATGATGATGTAGACACCTGCGGGTGCTTTTGTAGCCATATGTATTTTGACATCATTGTATCATGACACTTTATATATATATGAGATGATTCATCTTTGCGGCAGCTATATGCATGTGTACCTATGTGATGAGATGTTCTTATGTGATGCTTATGATATGGATGCAAATATGTATGTGATGCAATGCCATATTTTTGTTCTTTTTTATGTATTTATATGCATGATGCAAATGTGAATGTAAGTAATGCAGATGAATATGATAATGCAAATGTAAATTGTGCTAACAGGTGTTGTGTGCAGGATGTGATGCAGTTGTGATATCTATTTGTATGTATGAAATGCTTATATGTGGTAATGCAGGTGCAACTACATGAAATGCAAATGTTTTTGGTGTGTCATTATACTTAGTCATGTGATAGCAAGCTACGCGGACTCAAGAAGGATGATGGAAGTCAATCCAGAAAGGGGGATGAAAGATAGAAGATATGAACGTGAAAGAGCTTCTTGTGCGTTATCATCATTGAGCTTTATTATGGCAAGTAGGTTATGACAATCGAGGTATATGTTCGACCCAGAAAGTCATTGTACCTATTTGCATGGAGATAAGACAGTCACAAACAAGGAATGCCCCAGTTCACACTAGACTCATAGTGTCCTCATATCCTTGGACAAGTCATAGCATTACTAAAAGACAATCCACAGATAGCAAATACAAATAGGTGCTGATACCCCATCCTCGCCTTTCTAGTCAAAGACATCCTGGAGATAGAATCTCTAGTCAGAGACATCCTGGAAAAGCTAAAAGACATGTCACCAAAAGATAAAATCAAAAGAAAACCAAGACTCGACACCAACATCCACTGTAGTCCTCAAGTTTAGTGTCTCTTGTCACTTGTATAAGTCGTATTTGATTGTGGTCACAATGTTTACTTTCACAAAAAGGATAGATAGCACTGAACCATATGTTGTCTTAGTCTGTTGAAAGATTTGATTTGTTAAAGCCCATTGTTGCTGTTGTCTCATCTGAAACTGACTGAATCCATGAAACTGATACTTTATTGCGAAGAAGATGAAACTTTATTGTGGACTAGTGAAGCAAATGTTGCTTTATTGCGGATTGTACGTGGATAGACTGAAGAAAGCTGGAAGAAACTGTACTCCTCAAAACATGTGATGTTCTTAGTTCCACACCCATCACTAGACGTAGGATTTGCCTTAGCCACAAATAGGATCTAATTTATTATGGATGGAAAGGGAGGTTTATTATCAATGGCTAACCAATCTTGGGTAGATCAATAACAAGCCATGATGGGAATGGGTAAGTTTATTATGGATGAATTGGTCGTGAGTGTGTGTGAAGTGAAAGGATGAAAGTGAATCCTGAAGGAGGGAGGAGTAATGTCTCTACACATGGCGTTGGTCACCCAGTTTTCACCATGGTACTTGCCCAGGGCACCACCGAAGTGGTTTTCATCGCTGGACAAAATTATTTCTCTTTACTTTTTCAATTTTTTCAATGTTTTTTGTGTCACAAGGTGCCTGTTTGCCAGGTTTTCACCAAGTAATGATTTTTTTTGTTTTATAATTTTTTTTTTGTATTTTTGAAATTTTTGATTTTTTTTGTATTTTTGAAATTTTTGATTTTTTTTTGTATTTTTTAATTAGGATACTCCGAAGAGCTATGTGTAGAATCTGCGAAGGTGCATGCTATTGATAGGATCCTCCAAAGGTTCACCTTCTGTAGTTGAGAACTGATATGCACCAGATCCATATGCTGCTGTGATGATGTAAGGACCAAGCTAGTTTGGTTCGAACTCGCCCTTCTTCTCTCTGTCTTGCTGATTCTTGGGGTTTTCTCGGAGAACCAAGTCACCTACCTCAAATGTGCGAGGCTTGACTTTGTGATTGTAGCTATGACTCATTCGTTGTTGGTAAGCCTTGAGATGATTAAAAGAAGTTTGTCTCTGTTCATCCAGGAGTTCAAGTTCTTGTAAGCGAGAGACCCTGTAATCTTCATCACTGATGATGTTTTGCAAAGAGACCTGTAAAGAGGGTAACTCGACTTCAATAGGCAAGATGGCTTCAGTGTCATAGACAAGTGAATAAGGTGTAGCTCCTATAGGTGTGCGAACACTTGTGCGGTAGGCCCAAAGTGCAGGATTGAGTTGGATATGCCAATTACGGCCAGCATCGTCGACTATCTTCTTTAGGATTTTAAGGATTGTTTTATAAGACACCTCAACTTGGCCATTACCTTGGGTGCAATATGGTGTGGAGAAATGATGGGAAATATGGAAGTGGTCACAAAGTTCACGAACATCCTGATTTTTGAAGGGACGCCTGTTATCAGTGATAATGGAAACAGGGATACCATATCGGCAAATGATATAGTTAAGGATGAAGGTAGCAATCTATTTTCTAGTGACTTGTGTGAGAGGCACAGCTTCAATCCACTTTGTGAAATACTCTGTGGCAGTGATAATGAATTTATGACCATTAGAAGAAGGAGGGTGAATCTTGCCTATGAGATCGAGTCCCCACTGACAAAAGGGCCAAGGAGATGCAAGTGGTTGTAATTCTTGTGTTGGCGCATGTATGAGGTCTCCATGAATTTGACATTGCTTACATTTCTTGACAAACTGATATGAGTCTTTTTCCATATTGGGCCAGTAATATCCAGTCCTAATGAGTTTCTTGGCCAAGGTAGGACCACTAGCATGTGGACCACATATCCCTTCATGCACTTCATGTAACGCAATCTAAGAAGAGTGCCATATAGACCTCGCCGATATAGGATATCAGCTAAAATGACATATTGAGAGGATTGGAGAATGAAGGTGCGACGTTGGTTATTTGATAAATTAAGAGGAAGGATATTGTCACGAAGGTATGTGAAGATGGAACCATATAACTGAGATTCAGGACCAACAACACATATTGTTTTAGTAGGAGTGATCTCATACAAAGGAACTAAAAGGTTATCCACCAAGAACTTATAGTAGGTCTCATTTGGAGGTAGATCAATCAATGAAGCAATTGTAGCCATGGCTTCTGCAGCGTGATTCTGCTCTCTCGGGATTTGCTCGAAATCTATCCTCGTGAAGTGTTGTTTCAGATCATCCACCATTTGTTTGTAAGGCATTAATTTTTCATCTTTTGTTTGGTAATCATCAATTGCTTGACGGATGACAAGTTGAGAATCCCCAAAAACATGAAGTTCCTGGATCTTCCACTGAACTGCAATCCATAATCTAGTTGTTAATGCCTCATATTCCGCTATATTGTTAGTACAAGAAAATGATAAGCGGTATGATTTTGGTATAGAATCCCCTTGAGGAGTTATAAAGAGAATACCAGCTCCTGCCCCATGTTGTGTGTATGAGCCATCGAAGTACAGTTGCCATGGCTTTGCATGTGATATTGTTAAAATGGATTCATCTGGAAATTCTGAATTTAGAGGAACATCATCAATCATGGGGGCATCTGCCAATTGATCTGCGATGGCTTGTCCTTTTATTGCTTTTCTGTCCACATACTCGATGTCGAATTCACTCAGGATCATTACCCATTTGGCTAGTTCGCCAAGTAAGTGTTGCTTTGTTGAGAAGGTATTTCAATGGATCAATCCTTGCAACCAACTTAGTCTTGTGAGTAAGCATATAATGTCATAATTTCTGTGAAGCAAAGACCACAGTGAGACATGCACGCTCAATTGGTGTGTAGTTTAGCTCATATCCCACCAATGTGCGACTAATATAGTATACGGCCTTTTCCTTGCCCCCAACAATTTGTTGTGCTAAGAGTGCCCCCAGTGCTGTTGGAGTAGCTGATATGTATAGTAGCAAAGGTTGATCTGGAACTGGTGGCATCAGAACGGGCAGATTCAAGAGATAATCTTTGAGCGTCTGGAAAGCTTGTTGACAATTATCATCCCATTTGAATTTGATATTTTTATGTAGCAGGTGTTGAAAAGGATTACACTTATCTGCAAGTTGTGCTATGAATCTTCGTATAGACTGGAGTCTCCCTTGTAAGGATCAAAGTTGACTGATATTTCTGGGTGGTGGCATGTCCAAGATAGCCTTGACTTTTGTTGGATCTGCTTTGATTCCTCTTTTGGACACAATGAATCCTAGGAGCTTCCGGAGGTTACTCCAAAGACACATTTCTTGGGGTTTAATCTTACTTTTATTTTTCCAACCAATCAAAGACGACTGAAAGTATGTCCAAATGTGTATCTCTGTCTACTAATTTACCCAAGAGATCGTCAACATAATCTTCCACCATTACATGCATGAGATCATGAAAGATAGTAGTCATTGCTCTTTGATATGTAGCACCTGCATTTTTTAGCCCAAAGGGCATGACATTCTAGCAGAAAGTTCCCCAAGGACAAGTGAATGATGTTTTGTGTTGATCTTCGGGTGCAATCCTTATTTGATTATAACCAGAGAATCCATCCATTAATGATAACATTTCGTGACCTGTTGTGAGATCAACAATCAAGTCAATATTTGGTAATGGGAAGTCATCTTTTGGACAAGCTTTGTTGATATCTCTGAAATCTGTACATAATCTGATACTGCGATCCGGTTTACTGACAGGTACTAAATTAGAGATCCATTCAGGGTAATCAATTGGGCGTATGAATCCGACATCCAATAACTTCTCCAGCTCTGCTTTGACTAGTAATGCCACTTGTGGATGCATTTTTCTTAATTTTTGTTTCATTGGCTTTGCCCCTGGTTTGACTGTCAAATGATGCATTACCAAATCCGAATCTAGTCCAGGCATATCAGTGTATGACCATGCAAAGTTAATTTCTCGTTCTTTGAAGAAACTTATGAATTGTGACCTTTCGGACTCTGTCAATGATTTAGCTAGGAATATGTTGTGTGGAACCTCTTCTGTACCAATATTTGTCTTGATAGTCTCCTCTACCAACATGGATGACTTTTCCTCATATGATGTCGGGAGAATGTCGAGCCTTCCATCTTCGGGTGCCTCAGAGAGGTTTTTGCCCTTAGATACATCCTTTCTTTTTACTTTTTTGGGGTCAGATAGCGCCACAATGTGGTTTTTGCCATAAGACCCTTGATTTGTTCTTATTTTCACATTTTTGCGACTGGAAGGTCCGACACCCTCACCAAAATATGCCATGTTGTTGAGTTCTATAGTGTATCCTGCTTTATAGTCCCCAGGGAGGAGATCATCTCGTATGCCAAGATAGTCAATAATAGCTTCATCTTTTTGGAAGGTATCAAACTGTGCTGGTCCTTCATAATCCCAGTCAATGAGTTGGTGGTGAACAAGGGGAAGGCCTTTAATGTCTTCAGAATTTGCGGGGCTAAGAGTGAATATGTGGTTATATTCGGGTATGTCAAGGTAATTATCGAGGTCATCGATGGCACTCTCCTCATCAGTTTTGATCGCGAGCGAATCCAAATTGTCATCACTAGTAGCACATTCTGGGATAGGTGTTCTCATCCTATGTGATTTCAACCTAGAACCTTGAGACAAAGACTGTGTGGAATCCTCATGGGTTGTTTCTTGACCAACTCTGAACTTTTTATAAAATTCCTCTTCTTCTGTGGGTTCATCTGGCTCTCTGAATGTCTCAGTGAGCTCATAATCACTAGAGGATTTGTCTGAACCCCATTCCCATTCATTGGATTCTGTGGAATAGCGATCCTCTTGTTGAACTATGGCAGCTTTGATTTGTAATGCTTCTTCTATCCTTTTAATGTGGATCTTGGAAGTCAGAAAACCAAGTCCCTTTGAGCGTTCCTTTTTGAAAGTCAATTCAGGTTGTAAAGGTTCAATGATGCCTTCCTTTCGTAACCCAAGAGGGCTTTTTCCATCATACCCAAATTTTTGTAGAATCTTGAAGCCTTTGCCATATTTCTCACAGGGTATATTGATGTGATCTTGTGTGTCATCTTCAATGTCTTTGTAAAGCATTTTGTATAGATCTTCCTCTTCCAGTTTGCCCCATCTTTGAAAGATAGTAGGGTCCCATTCAAGTATCATGATGGATACTTGTTTGTTAGGATGTGGTCTTCCATATTCTTTTGGAGAACTCATGACTTGTCGTAAGTACATGGTCTGATTTAAAGTGTACTCTCCCATGCCTTTGTCCTGAAATTTGCCTTTAAGCTCACCTTGTTTTGATGTCGAAGGTTTCAATGACTCAAGATCAACATATGCCGAATAAGGGACAGCTTCACGATTGCTGGGAATGATGGTTTCCGTATGTGATCTCAGGTTATTGCAATATTTGAACGGATTAGGATCACCGTTAACTGTTACTTCGACTCCATTGTGAGGAAACTTAATGCATTGGTGATAAGTTGATGGGACTACCCTCATTTCATGAATCCAAGGACATCCTAGCAATATATTATAAGTGAGGTCTAGATCTAGGACTTGACAAACCACATCCTTTGTAATTGGCCCAATTCTTAGAGGTAAGGTGACTGTGCCCTTGGATGAGCATTCTTCGTCATCATATGCCTTGATGGTGATTTGATTTGTTGAATTCACAACTTTATCAGAATATCCCAATTGTTTAATGGTGCTCAATGTACAAATGTTTAGACCTGCTCCTCCATCTATCAGGACTTGCTTTATTCTATATTTGTGTATGAAGGCTTCAATGTGTAATGGTGCATTATGTGGCTGACTTACGGAGGCATCATCGGCTTCTATGAATGTAAGGGAGTGTGGAATGGAAAGGTATCCCACCATGGCTTGAAACTAGTCCACGTTCAGATCAGTAGGAACGGCGGTGTCTCTCAAGATTTTGTCAAGAATAGCTTTATCAGCAGGGGATATGCGTAAGAGCTCAAGTATGGAGATGAGCGTGGGTGTCTTCCCTAACTGTTCTACAAGGTCATACTCAGGTTTGGTTGATGAAGAAGCGGTGTTTTTAGTTGAAGCACCTGGAAAAGTAATTTTACCTCGATGAGTTGTAACATGACACTCAGAGGTAGGCTCGGAAGAAGATCCTACACCTTTTAGGACAATCTTAGGTCTCTGGGTAGAATTCTCAGGGTTTTTGTCCTTGATGATAATGGTAGAGACATGATTGTCCATCGAGACGTGATTGATAGTTGAATCATAGTTGTAAGGTGCTCTAGTATAGTTGGCTTGATCATCTGTGACTTTAGCTTTTCCCTTATCATGTTTTGGGAATGGTTCCTTAAACATCTCATGTTCTTGATTGGATGAGTGTCCCTCAATTTCAATGTCACCTTTATCAATGAGATCCTGTATGATGTTCTTCAGTCGATGACAATTTCCTGTCTTATGACCCTTGCTCTTATGAAATTCACAATACTCATCATCATTCCACCAATTTGGTTTAACCTTTGGTTCATATGGAGGAAAATCTGGAACTATGATTACTTTGTTTGCCACTAGCTTTTTGAAGACTGACTCAAGTGGTTCTCCCAATGGAGTGTACTTCCTTCATGATCTAGAAGTTGTTTGCGTATTCACTTGATTGTTTGTAGAACTTGATCCTGAAAAGATGAATTTGGGTCGCACTGTATTGGCATCAACAACACCATCATTGACTGTGTTATTGTTTTTATTCCAAAATCTTGGCTTGTCTTTTCCTTTAAAGTCGTCTTTGTTTTCCTTGAATATCTTAATGACTCCTTGTTCAATTAGGACCTTCTCTATTGCTAAGCCCTTTTCAATAACGTCCTTGAAAGTGGACAAACAAACTTTCCTTAGATCATAGCCAATGTCTTTGTTAACATTTTGGGTGAACATTTCTACCATTTGTTTTTGTGGAATTTCACAAGAGCATCTGCTAGCTAGATTCCTCCATCTCTGTAAAAATGATGCAAAAGACTCTCCCTCTTTTTGCTTGGTGTTGCATAAAGTAGTGACTGATATGTCTGTCTCTATATTGTAGGAGAAATGTTGAATAAATGCCTCTGCTAAGTCACCCCATGACTTAATACCAGGTGGGAGTTGGGAGAACCATTCCATAGCTTGATCGCCTAAGCTTTGTGGGAATAATCTCATCAAATATGTCTCTTCTGTTGCTACTTCAATGCAAGCTGTGAAAAATTGTCTTATGTGTGCCTTAGGATCCCCTTTTCCTCTATACTTATCAAATTTAGGTGTCACAAAGTGTGTAGGAAATGGAGGCATTGGAATGCTCTTGTCGAATGGATAAGGACATATGTCTCTCATTGTGTATGTTGGCTTCGGTGTATTTATGTCCTCCATTTTCTTTTGTAAGTCCCTGATTTGTTGCTCCAAATTGCTCTTAGGTGGAGATCAACTTCTTGGACCATATCCCATGTTTGAGGCACCAATTTGAGGAGGAGCATGTTGCATATATGGATGATATTGATCATACACATGTTCATATGGAGGAGGTCTATAGTGATGCGGCATATAAGGAGCACTTGGTATAGATTCATGTTGAGGAACACCATATCTATTTTGTGCATGTATACCATACTCTACAGGCATGTCATGTTCTATTGTGTTGCCCCCAAATTTGACACGGGGTTTCCTTGTGTCCAAATTTTGAGCATGCCTTTGAATATCCAATTGTTTTGGTTGATCCGTAGCTTGAGCATATCTATCTGCATAAGACTTCCATGATGGTCTGCGAAGGTGAGTATCATATGCTTGACCATGTGTATGTGGGACCTCTGGTTTTTGAAGCAAAGATGATGGTGATTCAGGCACCATATATGGTCCTCTATTTCCTCCACTATTAGGTCTCCTTTGATCCATGTTGGAGTGAGTTTGTTGCAAAGGTCGATTTTCCATTATTTGAGACATGTCAAAATCATGAGGTATCTTGGCTCCACTTTGTGCCATCATTTGTAAAATGTATTGTCTATCTCTCATTATTTCCTCAAACAATCGATTGAAATGGGGATTCATAATGGATTCTTCCACATCTACTGAATGCACTGAAAAGTTGTCCATATTGTCATTGTGTGTAGCATTGTTGTTCATAGTGTCCATGTTCTTTTCAACATTTGGAATGTTTCTATAGACATCCATGTCAGGTAATGTAGTGTGATCAGTGTTGAAAAAGATATCATTCTCATACTCATAAGAACTCATGTTTGCGGACTCTTGAGCCTCTTTAGTTTCTCTCCTAGATTTTTGAAGACGGGTTTCAACCATGAACTAGGTATTGACCAAGATGTGTGAGACTAGATGAAAATGGAAAAAGTATGGAAGACCAAGAGTTGGATGGAGTGTAAATGAATCTGAGGTGTACTTGCAATGTCCAAAGTGTAAGACCAAGTATGTATGTAGTAGAGTAGGTGTGACTTCCAAAGAGAGGATAGTTTCTCTTGATGAGGTAAGCTGACCTTGACCCTAAGTAAGACCAAATGGGACCCAAAGGTAAGAAACCTTGATGAGGGACCACTTAGCAAAATGTTGTTGTATGTAGTGTGTTGACAAAGTATGATGAGGACAAGCAAGTGACCTTTTGACTCAAGTTTAGACAAATGTGAATGTAAAGCAAGATGTGATGCAATGATGGACTGTGTGAGACCCAAAGACAAGTTGAATGCTAAATGAAACCTGGAGAAATGACCTAGGAAGCTCAAGCATTCCGAAACTGATTTCTTTTTGTTTGCTGGACTGTAAATTTTTTTTTGCAATTTTGAACACAGACGCGCCTGTATACTTCACAGATGCGGTTCCCTGACACAGATGTGTCTCTATTCAACACAGACGTTGTTATACACACAAACACTATTCTGCCCTTCACAAACACATTTAGATGACTCGGAAGCGATTAAAACAGACACAAACGCGTTTCTGTAAAATTTGTGCAATTTTTTCCAATCTGTGAAGTCGTTTTGTTGTGACCAAATCTGACTGTTTGACTGTTTTTCGTGACAAGAGGACACAATGTGGATGAGGACTCAATGTTTGCAAGTGTTTAGACGCAAAAAATGACTCCAAGAAAAGTGTGTTGTTTGATGTAAAATTGTTTTGCATACACTTGAAGACACAAAAGACACAATGTTTTGCTGTTTGGTCTTGAATGTTTGAATGTTTAAAATAAGTCAAGCACAATTCTTATGGCTGGCCAAGACAATAATTGTTGATCCCACATAGGGTTTTACCCCCAAGGCTACGCTATTCAGAGTGGATACTTAGATGCTTGACCTCACTGGCTCCACCCTCGGCACTCACTTCTCGGGTCAGCCAAGCATCGGTCCCCATGAAAACTCCCCATGGTGAACTTTGTATCTCTACTAAGAACCGTATGTGTGTGGGCCGCTCCCAGAGGTCCGACCTCCTACCCCAACAACTAGAAGGATTTGGGCTTCTAAAACAAAAAGGTGCTAGTAAGGGCATCCGCTCATGTGGCCATACATGCAGCACTTTCAGCTCTATAAATACAGAAGGCTCCCAACCGATAGGGGTTATGCCCTACAACTAATCAAATAAATTTGATCAAACGGGTTTATGGGGAGACACAGTGTCGGTATGAACTAATCAGCACACGTTATCCATAGTTTTCACCATGAATACACTTGTTTATAGTGGTTCGAAAGAGGTGGGTTTTCCTCGCTACCACTTGGGTCGTTCTCTTCTCACTAGTAGTCCTAATGACCACACAGGAAGACAGACCCTCTAAAGATTAAACAAAAAGAGCCTATTGATCAAGACACAAAAGACAATGATTCAATTTTAGTGCACCAATTGAAGTGTTTGCTAGTCTATGAAAACAAGGCACACAACAAAAAAATCCAAAAACCCTTGCCAAGGACCTGCAACAAAGACTTATTAGTAGTTTGGATTGTTTCAAATGATACCCCTTCCTGCAAGCACACAAGTTAGGTAAATTTTTAAAACCCAAAAGACTTTGTGAAATAGGGGCCTTCAACCAAACGATTTAGCTTCCAAGGCAAGCTCCACCAATTGTGTTAGCTAGATCTAAAATGTTAGTCCAAAAAATAATCCAGATCTGAAACCCTAAATGCAAAATCTGAAGAAAAAAAATTGAATAAATGAAAACCAAAAATTTGAATCGAGCAAGCACAAACACGGTTACCCTTATCGCAGACGCGACTGGATAACACAGATGTGGTTCTGCGATGCATAGACATGCCCACAGAACACAGACGCGCTTTCTGGATGTAGACGCAGGTTAAATCGACGCAGATGCGATTTTACAACACAGACTCGCCTCCCTGGAACCTGCAAAATGAAATATTGCCAAAACACAGACACAGATCTAGCTGTCTCAGACACGCCAGAAAATCAAAAACACGATCCGAAAGTGCGCAGATGCGAAAATACCAAAAATGCTGCCGAAAATGTCCGATCTGCAACTTCAAAAACACAAGATCTACAAGAAGGAGGTTAAATGCAAAGGGACAAGAGTCCCACTGGGCGTGCCAAAATGTATATGGTGAAAATGGATATCAATAATAACAAGATTGAAAGGCTAAATGAATTCAACCACCAAACCCTAGCCTAACAACAACAAAGATCCACCGTAACATATGAAGATTACCTAAGACAATGTAAATAAAACAAAATCACAAAGATGATACCATCACATGTCCAATAGGGTTTTGATCTCCATTCTTCCTATCTCCATTGATCTTGCTTGATATATTTGCTCTCAGATTTTATGTGCACAAGAGCTCAACAAAGAACGAAATGTGGTTGCAAGTAGGATCGTCGTGTAGCCAAGTCCTTAAGATCAGTCATTAGGGTTTGATAATGAAGAAGGCATCTCCTTAAATAGAAGACACAATAAGAAATGGAGGGATAAGATTGAGAGGTGTAAAAAAGGAGGTCAGCTAGGATTAGAGGTAGGTAGAAGAAATAATAAAATAATGAAAGAGGTAGGTAGTGTAGGAATTAAGAGATGAATGACATGTGTCATGTGTGGAAAAAGCTAATGAATTAATTAAATAAATAAAGATTTATTTAATTAATAGAAGAAGTGGGATAATTAAATAAATAAATATTTATTTAATTTAGGCAAAGGATAATTTAAATAAATAAATGTATTTATTTAAATGAGAAATAAGGCTAGAAGAGGATAAATGAATTAATTAAATAAATAAAGATTTATTTAATTAATAGAAGAATTAGGCTTAGGTAATTAAATAAATAAAATATTTATTTAATTAGACATGACAATTTTAGGTGTCTACACATGTAAATCAAAAAATAAAATAAAAACACACACATCACATCATCTGCAAAGGTCATATAGCTCATCAAAATCAAATTTTCTACATCCATATCATATCGTCATGCACATGTGTGACCACATGCTGATCTAAAGGAAAATCAATGATACAAGTCAGAACCAATCGTCAGCTAGAACAAATAAATGTCCAAAGTCCTTGGATATCATATTACTATCGAAAATAAATCAATCCAAGTTCCATATCGAAATCAATCAATCCAAGTTCCATATCAAAATCAATCAAACCATGTTCCATATCAAAAATTAGTCAATCGAGACTCATATCAACAATCAAGTTTGAACCATATCGACAATCAGGATTCGTACCAACATGACCTTGGTGGATGTGTGGGGCATGTACGTGCTATGCCCACATTAGTCTTCCTCATTTTACCTTGGTGGATGTGTGGGGCATGTACGTGCTATGCCCATATTAGTCTTCCTCATTTCACCAACTTCTGGCTTCATCAGGTCTGGATCATTATCTTTAGGTTCTTCTTCCTTTCTATCTTCATCTTCTGCAGAATCTACCTATTCCAATTGAATTGAAACTGCAACAACATTCATTTCACCAACTTTTGGCTTCACCGGTTCTAGCTCCAAAATCATAATGTAAGGTTCATCTTCCTTCTTCTCCTCACTATTTTCTCCTGAAACTTCAAGACACTCATCCACTCAGACATCAACACTTTCCATGATTTTCTTTGTCTAGTTGTTGTAACATTTGAAGGCTTGGCTCTTGGTGGAGTAACCAAGAAATATTCCTTCATCACTATTAGCATCAAACTTACCAACATAGTCACCTCTATTGATAAAACATTTACTGCCAAAAAACTTTAAAGTAACTAACATTAGGTGATCTACCATACTAGTATTCATAAGAAGTTTTATCCTTACCTCTTTTAACCAATATTCGGTTCATAGTGTAGATAGTTGTGTTGATAGCTTCTCTCCAAAAAGTCTTAGCAATGCCTCCTTGTATTAGCATAGTTCTAGCAGCTTCAACAACTGACTGGTTGTTCCTCTCTGCAATAGCATTCTGTTGTGGTGTCCTAGGTGCAGAAAGCTACCTCTTAATTCCATTGTCTTCACAATATCTAGTGAATTCCTTTGAAGGAAATTCACCACCTTGATCAGTTCTTAAGCACTTTATCTTCTTTCCACTTTCCTTTTCAGCTAAGGCCCTGAATGCCTTAAACTTGCTAAAGGATTCTTTTTGGTCCTTTAATAATGTGACCCACATCATTCTTGAGTAATCATCAGTGAAGATCATAAAATATCGATCACCTTGAATACTTCTAGTCCTTATTGGTCCACGGAGGTCTGTATGAACCAAATCTATAAAATGTTATGTTGAGAAAGATTTTCTCTTAAAAGTTGAGGATGTCATCTTCCCTAACTGACATTCCTTACACAAAGCATTCACCGGTTTGTCCAACTGAGGCAAACCTCTTACAAACTTGGACTTACTGACTTTGCCAATGTTATCAAAATTTACATGACAAAATCTTTGATGCCAAAGCCAACTATCTTCTACTTTAGCAATTAAACAATTGTTGACTTTAAGATTTAGGTGTAACAAGTTACCTTTTTTCTCCTTGTCGGTTGTAATCAGTTCACCTTTGCTTCCATAGATTTTGCACATTCCATTCTTGAATTTCAGTGGATAACCTCTGTCATTGAGTTGAGAAACACTCAACAGATTGTGTTTCAATCCTTCAACCCAGTAGACATCATCTGCACTGCTCTTTCCATTAAGAGAAATGGTTCCCTTTCCTTTTACCATGCAGGGTGAGTCATTTCCAAATCTCACAACACCTCCATAAAATCTATTCAAAGTAAGAAACTTACTCCGATCACCGGTCATGTGGTGTGAACAACCACTGTCTATAATCTAATCATCAGAATTATCCATGCAAGGAACTAATACCTTTTGATATGGTGTCTCTTCTTTAATGGAAATAAAGACAATGTATTCATTTGCATCTCCCTCATATTCCCCATCTGTGATTCCTCCATCAACAACAATGAGGTAATCTCTTTTACCTTTTCCTTTGGACTTCTTATACTTCTCACACTTATTCTCATTGTCTCCATTTGGACAGTTAGCTCCAATATGTCCAATCTAGCTACATGCAAAACATTTCAAAGGTAATTTACCTCTATACTTACCGATACCTCTGGGTAACCGCTTGGCTAACAATGCTTCAAGCTCAATCAAACTATCTTCATCATCAACTTCTTTGCTGGATCTAGACTCATGACTGTGACTAACATCTCTGTTTTTATTTACAGGTGGATTAGAAACTGAATCTCTAAATGCAGATTCTAATTTTTGAACACTTCCATTAGAACTATTTAATTCAAATGTAGTTAGTTTACCAATGATGGAGTCAAGAGTTACCTTTGTTTTATCAATAGACTTGAGTTCCTAAATGGATGTAACTCAGACAACATAGATCGGTAGAAGGGTTCTCAACACCTTACTAAACACTGTGGTATCCTCTACTTTACCACCAACACTTTTGATCTCACCAACTATCTCCTTGATCCTCTGACCATACTATTGAATGTTCTCAGCTTCAGCCATCCGCATGTCATCAAATTTACCTCTCAGACTCTCCTCTTTGGAAATATTCACATGCTCATCATTGCTATAGATATGCTCAAGTTTCTTCCACACATCATAAGCAATCTCCAAACCATGGACACCAACATACTCTGAATCGGACAAGAAACTGATAATGGCCTCCAATGCTTGATTATTCTCTTGTTGCTCCATCTTTTGATCATCAGACATAATCCCACTAGGCAAGGTATATTTGGTAACAACATTTTCCCAATATTAACTTCCTAAGCTTTTGATATAGATCTGATAACACAATGATGAACAATAAGTACCAAACTCGTACTTGGGGGGGGGGTGAATCAATACAGTCACAAAATCTTTTCCCAAACTGGTTTGACTGCAAACACTGCAAATGTCTGATAGGCAGTAACACCAGTATGAAAGAGAATGCAACTGGTAAGGCTAGGAATGATTGTGACAAGCATTAACCAGTTAATCACTTAGTTTTCCACTCAACTTAATACTACACTTCCATTTCACCTTTATGCATGAATAGGTAATCTATCATCAAAAATATAACAACAGCTAGCTCAATATGATTTACCTTCGGACACAAATCACTTAAATCATCACATGAAAAATACTACACATGACACATAGATTTTTCATGTGGAAACCCAACTGGGAAAAACCACGGTGGGGATGAATACCCACAAGCTGCTTTTGAACTCTTTAGAAGTCCGCTCTGTTAGGAGCCTAGTCCGATTAAAGACTGTTACAATAGGTTCTTCTAGGAACTGATCCTGTTAGAGATCACTCGGTTAAGGGATGGCTAAATACTAGGTTAAGGGTTAAACCCTATTAGAGGTTACCTTGTTAGAGGATTTCAAGAACTCAATGAGTTTGAGTCACCCTGTTAAATGATTTATAGCAAGCTGATTAAAGCTACCCGATTAAGGGATTTTCCAACTGTTGAAGTGGTTAAAGATCAACAAGTATTACAATGATCTGATAATAGCACTCAATGCCTAATGCAGATCCGCTTAAGTTCCTTTCTTCTGCACACACACTATGCAGGAATAAATCCCCTTATCTCATCTAGTCTAGAAAGAATCACATATCACTTCACTTAGATACACACATACCATTTTCCAACAACCTCAATATGAAACACAAAATTGACCTTATAGGAAACAGATAGGTTGGTATCATAAACCCTAAACCCTAAACATTTAGGTTAAGCAATTTAGGCGGTTCAATCCTGGCCATTGAACACTTTGCATTTGAATATAATGGTCTTGAACAGATCTCAAGACATTCTCCATCGCTCATTCTTCACCGCTTTATGGAAGTGATAACCCATCACGTGTTCTCCACCATTTATAGGGACTTCGCACATTCCCAAGGTAGATAGGATCAATCTTCTTCATGCAAGATCCTTTATGCGCACAAGGCTAACATGGAACCATGATCTGATCTTCATTACAGTTCTAACTCATCATACGATGTCATCAGTTGAATCACACAGGCTTGGAACACTTCAACCAGAAACCCTTAAGCTAAGACTACCAACCGGTAGTCATACCATGTTAAGTCTTCATAGAAAACATTCCATATGCCAGTTCACATTTCATCATACCAGTTCTCTTGGACAACCATACCACTTCACCTATTTCTCAATATACCAGTTCACTTCTTTGCACATATACTGGTTCACCACATTGTACCCGATCACATTTTAGCATATTGTCAGTTCACTCTCCAACATATTGACATCAATGACAACATAATATCATCATGTCAACATACTCTGCACAAATCCCAACAATCTCCCCCTTTGGCATTGATGGCAATATACAAAGATCTCTCTTTCTACATCACATCATACTGGTGCTACTCATTGTTGTGGATATCTTCTCCGCTTCACATCTTCTCCCCCTTTGACAGCAATGCCAAAGTGAAGGCACAAGCTTTCCTGTTCCACTATGTTGCTCCCTCTGAGGAGTAGCATCCTTCAACACATCAATCAGGAAAGATTTGGACACTGCAATACCTTACTGATGTGGAGTACATACTTTCAGTTCACCTCTTGAAGGGGCAGCACCCCTAGTTCACCTCTTAAATAGGTAAATGAAGCCTTTGGTAGAGGTTTGGTGAATATATCTGCTAACTGCTCCTTACTGGAAACATGTTCCAGTACAACCTCCTTGTTTTGAACTTTTTCCCTCAAGAAATGATACTTGAGCTCAAAGTGCTTGGTTCTAGCATGCAAAATCGAATTCTTGGAAATGTTAATTGCACTTGTATTGTCACAAAATATGCTTACCAGTTCAGATACAAGAACTTTGAAGCCATTTAATATATGCTTCATCCAAATAGTCTGGGTGCAGTTCATAAAGGCTGCAACATACTCCACTTCTACTATAGACTGAGAGATACAACTCTGCTTTATACTCATCCATGAGACCAGTCTACCATCGAAAAAGAATGCACCATCGGTTTTGCTCTTCTAGACATCTACATTACCAGCCCAATCAGCATCTGTGAACACTTTTAGGTTGAAGTCATTATTTTTCATCCATTTAGTATACCTTGAATCCTTTAAAAGCTACATATGCAAGAAGCATACGAACTCCTTCCAATCTGGCTACTAGGGCAAAGGTTTCTCCATAGTCTTCTCCTTCTTTTTGAGCATATCCTTTACATACTAGTCTGGCTTTGTTCCTTACCATTGTGCCATCCTCGTTCAACTTGTTTCTAAAAACCCATTTGGTACCAATGACATTTTTGTGCTTCAGTTTGGGTACCAAAAACCATGTACCATTCTTCTCTATCTGGTCAAGTTCCTTTTCCATTCCCTTGATCCAATCTTCATCTTTATGTGCCTCTTTGAATGATTTAGGCTCAAATTCAGAGATCATACAAGAATTCTCTCTGACCTTTCTTCTTGTAAGGATTCCTGCATCCTTATCTACTATGATCTGCTTTGGATCATGATTCAGTTTGACATATCAAGGAATTCTCTTGATTGATTCCTCCTGCTTTTCTTCTTTATCCTCATCTTCATCAACATCAGCATCTACCAGTGTAGAACCACTGTTACCGGTACTTGGCTAATTAGCAACTGGTTCCCAGAAGGTTACTACTGGTTCATCTCTTACTTTCTTACTGCTGGTTTCCTCAGGTTTTCCAGAATTTTCATCAACTCTAACATTGATGCTTTCAAACATTCTCTAAGTACTATTGTTGAAACATTTGAGAGCTTTGCTCTTGGTGGAATATCTTAGGAATATTCTTTCATCACATTTTGCATCGAACTTGCTCTGATGTTCACTCCTCTTGATATAACATCTGCTACCAAACATTCTAAAGTAGCTTACCACTGGTGTCTTACCAGTCCAATACTCATAAGGAGTCTTATCCTTTCCTTTCTTGATGAGTATCCAGTTCATTGTGTATACTGTAGTGCTCACTGCTTCTCTTCAAAAGGTGTGAGCAAATTTTCCTTGGATTAACATAGTTCTAGCTGCTTCAACCACAGTCTGGTTGTTTCTCTCGACTAAGCCATTCTGCTATGGAGTCCAAGGGGCAGACAATTGCCTCTTGATGCCATTCTCTTCACAATATTTTTTAAATTCACCGAAGGTGAACTCTCCTCCTTGATCAATTCTAAGGCATTTGATTCTTCTACCACTTTCCTTTTCTACCAATGCTCTAAAAGCTTTGAACTTTCCAAAAGCTTCAAACTTATCTTTCAAGAATGTGACCCACATCATTCTTGAGCTATCATAAGTCAGAATCATGAAATACCTATCTCCCTGCACACTCCTAGTTTTCATAGGACCACACAAATCAGTATGCACAAGATCAAGTAAATTGTCTGCTATGAAAGATTTACCTTTGAAAGTTGAGGAAGACATTTTCCCCAGTTGACATTCTCTACACAAAGAATTTTTTGGTTTGCTGAGCACCGGCAATCCTCTGACTACCTTGGTCTTACTAGCCTTCACAATGTTATCAAAGTTTACATGGTAGAGTCTCCTATGCCACATCCATCTATCATCAAATTTAGCCATAAGACATGTAGTTACATTTGCATCCAGTTGAAATAAGTTACCTTTGGTCTGCTTATCAGTGGCCATCAATTCACCATTCTTTCCTTTGATTTTGCACACTCCATTTTTGAATTCCAGAATAAGTCCACTATCATTCAGCTAGGCAACACTCAATAGATTGTGTTTGAGACCTTCCACCCAATACACATTGTCAGCACTGCTCTTTCCATTCAGAGAGATGGACCCTCTTCCTTTAACCATACATGGTGCATCATTACCAAAATGAACCACACCACCATCATATTCTTCCAAAGATAAAAACTTGCTCTGGTCACCAATCATATGGTGAGAACAACCGCTGTCAATAATCCACTCATTGAAATTATCAAAGTGGGAGACAAGAGCCTTCTTGTCTGACACATCTTCCTTTACTACAACAAACACAATATCTTCATTCTCTTCATCTTCTGATTCCTCATCTGTGACACCTTCATCAACTGCAACAAAATAGTTTCTCTGATTTCCTCCTTTGAATTTCTTGAACCTGTCCGGTTTGTTCTTGCTGTCACTATTAGGACAATTTATAGCAATATGTCCTATCTGATTCCAAGAAAAGCATTTCAAAGGGAGCTTACCTCTGTATTTTCCAGTTCCTTTAGGAAGTTTCCTGGCAAGAAGAGCTTCAAATTCTATCAAGATCTTCTCATCATCCATTTCTCTGCTCTGTCTTGGTTCACCACTAGTGCTTGCTTCTTTTCCTTCTCTGGATGGTACAACAGAAGCTTTAAAAGCTGATTCAGTCTTTTGAATACTACCATCAAAACTATTTAGCTCATAGGCTGTCAACTTTGCAATGATGGAGTCTAAGGATACCTTAGTCTTGTCTATTGATCTCAACTCCTGAATAGTAGCAACCCTTATTGCATAGATCGGTAATAAGGATCTCAGAACTTTGCTTACCATAGTGGAATCTTCCATTTTACCACCTGCACTCTTGATATCTCCAACAATAGTTTTGATTCTTATTCCATACTGTTGAATGGTCTCACCTTCAACCATCTGCATGTGTTCAAACTTCCCTCTAAGGCTTTCTTCCTTAGCTTGTTTTACATGCTCATCACCGCTATAGATACTCTCAAGAATGTCCCATACTTCTTTGGGATTATATTTATCTTGGACATCAATAAACTCAATGTCAGATAAGCTGTTGATTAGGGCTTCCATGACTTTCCCATCCTCTTGAATTTCTCTCTTTTGATCATCGGTGAGAGTACCGGTAGGAATAACAAAAGCATTCTCAACATAGCTCCAATGTTGAGCACCCATGCTTCTGATGTAAATCTTCATTCTGTCCTTCCATATTTTGAAGTTATCTCTATTGAACTTTGGACCTTCCCTCTTCATCATTACAATAGGATATTTCCCTCAAGCGGTTAAGCTCACAACACAGAGGACCTAGAGGATGCTCTAATACCAATTGATAACACAATGATGAACAATAAGTACCAAACTAGTATTGAGAGGGGGGGGTGAATCAGTACAGTCACAAAATCTTTTCCCAAAAAAGTTTGACTGCAAACACTACAAATGTCTAACAAACAGTAACACCAGTCTGAAATAGAATGCAACTGGTAAGGCTAGGAATGGCTGTGACAAGCATTAACCAATTAATCACTTAGTTTTCCACTCAACTTAATACTACACTTCCATTTCACCTTTATGCATGAATAGGTAATCTATCATTAGAAATATAACAACAGCTAGCTCAGCATGATTTACCTTTGGACACAAATCACTTAAATCATCACATGAAAAATACTACACATGACACACAAATTTTTCATGTGGAAACCCAACTAGGAAAAACCACGGTGGGGATGAATACCCACAAGCTATTTTTGAACTCTTTAGAAGTCCGCTCTATTAGGAGCCTAGTCTGGTTAAAGACTGTTACAATAGGTTCTGCTAGGAACCGATCCTGTTAGAGATCACCCGGTTAAGGGTTAAACCCTGTTAGAGGTTACTTTGTTAGAGGATTTCAAGAACTCAATGAGTTTGAGTCACCCTGTTAAAGGATTTACAACAAGCTGATTAAAGCTACCCGGTTAAGGGATTTTCCAACTATTGAAGTGGTTAAAGATCAACAGGTATTACAATGATCTGATAATAGCACTCAATGCCTAATGTAGATCTGCTTAAGTTCCTTTCTTCTGCACACACACTGTGTAGGAATCAATCCCCTTATCTCATCTGGTCTGGCAAGAATCATGTATCTATTCACTTAGATACACAAATACCATTTTCCAACAATCTCTGTATGAAACACAACATCGACCTTATAGGAAACAGATAGGTTGGTAGCATAAACCCTAAACCCTAAACATTTAGGTTAAGCAATTCAGGCGGTTCAATCTTGGCCATTGAACACTTTGCATTTGAATATAACGGTCTTGAATAGATCTTGAGACATTCTCCATCCTTCATTCTTCACCGCTTAATGGAAGCAATAACCCATCACGCATTCTCCACCATTTACAAGGACTTCACACATTCTCGAGGTAGATAGGATCAATCTCCTTCATGCAAGATCCTTTACGCGCACAAGACTGACATAGCACCATGATCTAATCTTCATTACAGTTCTAACTCATCATACAATGTCATCAGTTGAATCACATAGGCTTGGAACACTTCAACCGAAAACCCTTAAGCTAAGACTACCAGCCAGTAGTCATACCATGTTAAGTCTTCATAGAAAACATTCCATATGCCGGTTCACATTTCATCATACTAGTTCTCTTGGAAAAACATACCACTTCACCTATTGCTCAATATACCAGTTCACTTCTTTGCACATATACCGGTTCACCACATTGTACTGGTTCACATTTCAACATATTGTCGGTTCACTCTCCAACATATTGACATCAATGACAACATAATATCATCATTTCAACATACTCTGCACAAATTCCAACAAGATCTTTATCCTACCACTCCAAATTTTGTAGTTTTCCCTATTGAACTTTGAACCTTCTTTCTTCATCATGTTATTCTAGATCTTTACCTTGAGTTGTTAGGCTTAGACACTAGAGGACCTGGAATTCTCTGATACCAATTGATGATATGACAAATCAATAAGGATCCAAACAACTACTAAGAGGGGGGGTGAATCAGTAGATAGAATAACAAACTAAACTTTCACCAAACTCAAAACCCAACTCATAAATCAATCACTGAACTAACTAGTTCAACTATAAACTGCAACTATGTTGCCAATTTTACTGGTTGACTAGCATATCAAAATAATAGTGTAACAGATCTGAAACTCTCAAACCATTGAACCAAAATATCAAACCTCTTTACTAACATTAGTAAAAGTATATTTCAGATCACTTCCGATCATCTTAATGATGAATAAATGATGAACAGTTAGTACCAAACCGGTACAAAGAGGGGGGGGTGAATCAGTACAGATAAAAACACTTTCCTTGAACTAGTTTGAATGCAAACACTACACTTGATTGGCAAGCAATAACACCGGTCCAAATCAGATTACTACCAAAAAAATACAGTGAGAATGTGAAAGACATAAACCGGAAACTCTTAGCTTTCCACACAATCTAATCCCTCATTTCCACTTCACCCTTATCCATAAACAAGTAATCTATCATTAGAAATATAATGACTGCTAGTTCAACATGTTTTACCACTTTGACAAAAAACACTAAACCATCACATGAAAGGCATCACACATGACACACCAATTTTTCACATGGAAACCCAACTGGGAAAAACCTTAGTGGGGATGAATACCCACAAGTTGTTCTTTGAACTCTTTTGAAGTCCGCTCTATTAGGAGCCTAGTCCGATTAAGGACTTTTGCAATAGGTTCTTCTAGGAACCAATCTTGCTAGGGATCACCCAGTTAAGGGATGGCTAAATACCTGGTTAAAGGTTAGAACCCTGTTAAAGGTTACCTCGCAAGACGATTTGAAGAACTCATTGAATTGAGTCACCCTTTTAAAGGATTTACACAAAAGCCTGTTAAGGCTACCCGGTTAAGGGATTTTCCAACTGCTAAAATGGTTAGAAGTCAATAGGTAATACACTGATATGATAATAGCACACAATGCCAAGGCAGATCCACTTTAGCTCCTTTTCTTCTGCAATCACACTCTGCAGGTATCACCACACTTCTTCGGTCTAGCAAGAATCAAGTATCACTTACTAAAATACACACATAACATTTGCCAACAACTTTAAAATGAAAAACATCATCGACCTTATAGGAAACAGATAGGTCAAAAGCATAAACCCTAATCCCTAAAAATTTAGGTTTAAGAATTCAATCGGTTCAATCCTAACTGTTAATCACACTCACTGAATGCAACAGTCTTGAATAGATCTCAAGACGTTCTCCAACATTCATTCTTTGCCACTTCAGGAAGTATATAACCCATCACGTGCTTTCCACCATTTACAGAGACTTCGCACATTCCTGAGGTAGATAGGATCAGTCTCCATGAAAGATCCTCAAGGAAATCCTTCACGCGCACAAGGATGATGTGGCAACACTATCTGGTCTTCATTACAATGCTAAATCATCACAAGATGTCATTGGTTGAATCACATAGGCAATGCATCAACCAAAAACCCTGAAGCTGAGACTACCAATCGGTAGTCATGCCAAATAGAACCCCAATACAAAACTTCCAGATATTGGTTCTCATTCCAACATACCGGTTCACCTTGAGCAAACACACCACTTCACTTTCGCTTCACATCATCATACTATTTCTCTTGCTAGTTTGCTCATATCAATATACCAGTTCATACTTCAGCATATTGACATCAATGACAACATACAATATCATCATGTCATCAAGATCTGCACATATGCCAACACTTAACACATCTAAGTGGCTTCACCAGTAAAACAAATTAACCATATCAAAACATAACCACAAAAACCTTTCATCACTTGACACAATGATTTTTGACATGGAAACCCAAATGGGAAAAACCATTGTGGGGATGAATACCCACAAGTATTATAAACTCTTCTGAAGTTCGCCTTGTTAGGAGCCAAGCCTTGTTAGAAGCTTTACAAAAATGTCTTGTTAGGAACAAATCCGATTAAGGACCACCCGGTTTAGGGATTGACTAAAATGCCTTATTAAAAGAAATACCCTGTTAGGAGTAACCTCGATAGAGGATTTGAAATCCAAGCTAATGGATCACCTGGTTAGAGGATTTAGAAAGCACTAAGCCTGTTAAAGATTACCCGGTTAAGGGATTTAACTGTTGTAATTTTTAGAGAACAACGAGGTTTTGCTGATCTGGTAAATAGCACTACTCTGCTTGATCAAATCCTTTTCATGCTCCTATTTGACTTCAAATTTTTTGTAGATACTCCTTCTGGTTTAGCAATCAATCACACTGACACTTAACCGAAATTTCCAACACTAAAACAAAACAACTCCTCAACCTTATAAGAAAAACAATAGGTTGGTAACACATCACAAAACCTAAGATCTCATAGAGATTACAAACAAATCTGTTCAAACATGACCATCGGATTACATAGCAATCACTGCACATTGTACAAGACAACCTTGACTACTCCTTGATCACCGCTCATCAAATCATGTAACTCATCATGTGGTTTCCACTTCATGCTATGCACTCACTCATTCCCAAGATAAAATAGTTATCTCTACGTGCCAAAAACACTTTGAAACTCATCACATGCATCATGCATACGTGGCATAATCATCTCAGATCACCATTCAATCATAGATCAACACAACTGATTCACCAAGCTCCATCAGTTAGGGTTTGACATATCAACAAGTAGGGTTACTGATTGATCTCACTGCAACAATAGTAATACTGGTTTCCTTCACTAGCTCAACTACCAGTTGCATTACTGTATCACTACCAGTTGCAATACAACTCTATTACCAGTTACAATTGACATCAATGGCAAAACTTAAACTTCATCAATGCAATCTTCATGGAAATGCCATCATCAGCAACACCTTGATTTTTGCACCCTCAAGTATAGATTTTTCCAACCAGAGTAGAAACTGGTTATAGCTCATGTCCCCAACAGAGTCACCAAAAAAATGTTGGGTGAAAATTTTATAAACTGGTGAAGGATTACAAAATGAGTGTTTCACGACAACACTTGGGATAATATCTCTCAGAAGGAAAGATATGCTCCCTCCTAATTATAAGGGAAGGCTCCCCCTTTCTACTGCAACTATTTTATATTTTTACTACCTGCTAACTTTACACTAATCCAAGATACAATAACAACTTAGTTCTCCTCTTTCAGAACTAGTTTTATCTAATTCTCTGGAAAGAATTGATTTTTCCTCAACTTAAGTAACTTGAAAACTTGCAATAATATTATACTAACTAACTTTGGAAAGTAAAGTGTCCGTGAAAGAACAAAGTCTTTCGTTACTTCCCTTTTTTGAAAAATGACCTTGAGATGGGAATTTGCACACTTAGGAACTCAAAGATTATTTCTATGTACTAAAACTTGTATCAACCACTGTAACCCAAATATATTGTTAGTTCAAAGATTAGGATCTTGAACATCCTCACCGCCAGTAGAAATAGTTTTTGTCTCTATCAGATCATTTTGCTTAGGCTCTTCGAGCTGAATAGGAGCTAAAACAACATGTTGACCTTCATCATAAGCTTTGATCCCCTTCCCAAGGTTTTCATCCACCTTCACACTTGCACTCTCAACTATATTTCTCAGTCTCTTGTTATATTACTGGTAGGTTTTGCTATTTTTAGAATATCCCAAAAAGATACCTTCATCACTTCTAGCATCAAACTTTCCAATATCCTCATCTCTCTTGATATAACATTTGCTACCAAAAACTTTGAAATATTTCACAGTGGGAACATGACCAAACCAAAACTCATAAGGAATCTTACCGGTATCACCTTTGATATGAACTCTATTGAATGTATAGAGTGCAATGCTAATAGCTTCTCTCCAATAAACCTTCAAAACATTCCCTTCAATCAACATGGTTATTGCAACATCTATAATAGTATGGTTTTTCCTTTCAAAATCCCATTCTATTGTGGGGTCATAGGAGTAGATAGTTGTCTTCTGATTCCATGCATCTCACAAAAAGAATTGAACTCACTAGAATAGAATTCTCCACCTCTATCAAATCTCAGACACTTCAGCTTCAATCTAGACTCAGTTTCAACTTTATCTTTGAATATCTTAAATTTTTCAAATGCTTCTGATTTTTCCTTCAAAAAGACAACCCACATCATTCTGGAATAATTATCAATTAGTAACATAAAGTATCTATCACCCTACACACTTCTAAAATTTGTAGATCCACACAAGTTAGTATGCACAAGATATAACAATCCATTTGATGTCTACCATTTACTCTTGAAAGAAAACCTTGTTTGCTTACCCAACTGACATTCCTTACATACCAGATTAATAAGTTTAACAATCTTAGGAAAATCCCTAATATCTTGAGTAGAACTAATCTTGATCAATGAATCAAATTTTACATGACACATCCTTCTATGCAACAAAAAACTCTCATCTATCTTAGCAATCAAGAAACTTTTCTCACTAGCATTCAAATGAAAAATGTTACCTTCAATCTTAATTCCAGATGCAATCTATATACCAGAGGCATTCAAGATCTTACATTTTCCATCTTTGAATTGTAGATCATAACCCTTATCAACCATCTGAAATGAAGATACACAATATCATCCCAAATAATAATCCAAAATCTCAGCACAAGATCTTATCACACCAAAATATACCAGAGGGAATACCAGAATCTACAAAATAGTGATCAACAAAACCAAATTGCAAACCTAGACCAAAAACCAAAAACATGAAGAACACCAATGCATTTGAGAAAAACATCAATTACGAGCTCAACGATAAATGCAGACCACCAACACAAAAGATATACAATCCAGAAACATCCACAAGCATCATAAATTATCATAGCAACATCTGCATCAACCAAATTACTAGAATCACCATCATCATTGTATCAAACTTTAGGAACACTAACTGCAATGATTGTCAACCTCCAAAAAATCACTTGCAAACCTCCAAACCACAAACCATTTGAATTGAGGATACACGCCAACCTCCCAAACATATCTCCAAATTTGCAAATCAAGATATTACAATGTAGAGCAATGCAAATCAAAATACCAACATTATGTCACCACTAAACAACTAAAAAACTAGCCACAACACAAATATCCATAACTCAATCAAATCTTCATGCGGACCTATGAAACTTGAACTAAATCAACTATAGACAACCCTCTACAAACCCTTTAATTTGAAAACTCTGATCTTCATCATGCTGAACAAAATAACTTGCTGAACTTCACTACATTAATGTCACAGATAGAGAAATATGTTGACATAAATGACATCACATCTCTCAAATATCTCTCAAGCACATATTTGCAATATACTTCCAACGGTTTTTTTCTCAAGGATTCTCTCTTATACAAGAGGTGTAAGTCATTGGCTACAACCTCTTCTTCACTTAGCAATGTATATTTTTTATAAACTTACCCCCTCACATTGGGTCAAAAGTGTATCATCCTTCATCAAGAATCTATTTCACCTAGCAATAGGGGGGAGGTATGCATCCTTGTTCTCCTTCCTTTCATTTGGTATAAGATGATATATTTGTTCAATAAACTCCTCTTGGAGGTAGATGTCTTTTGAGAAAACATATTTTCTTCTCCAAGGATCTCCTTTACACTTGTTGCAAGATATCTCTTTTTCAACTATCTTATCCTTGCTTGAAGAGTATTCCCTCTTTAGCTTGGATTTATGACATTGTTTCCTAAAGGATATCTTCTTCATGTTGAAGGTTAGGTATCCTTGTTTCTAGCTTCCTTAAGACATCAACATAGATCTATGTTGCTATCTTAAGGGGGAGGCACCCATATTGCTCCCTTTGTACCATATTGTACCATATTTTTGCATGTCTTAAACAGAGTGTTAACTCTCAAAACCAGAGGAAACAAACTCTTACACAAGATGTCCTCAAAACTTGGCATGTATTTGTCATTATCCTCTTGGAATTTACACATTCACCTCTTGGCATCTACACACACAATTACCTCTTGGAATTTGAATACACAATTATCTCTTGGTATTTGCATTACATGTCTTAAATAGGTTGATGCATGCTCAAAACCATAGAAAACAAACTCTTATACTCTCATGCTATGTACTTGAAACCATACATCACTTTCACACATGCACGAGGATGAGTGGAACTAGTGGAATAAGGCTATAATATTCCTACTCTCCTCCCCGACATGGATCACCTAGATAAAAACATCTAGGGGAAAGGTATCTATGTTGTCTCTCATCATTCTTCTCATGGATCACCTAAAAAAACACATATAGTGTGTATTCATGCTCTCTCTCTCCTTCTCCTCATTAACTCATAGCTATGCTTTTGATAGTTAATGGATGATGCTTGCTTTTTCTCTTTTATGTGATCGATTATGCTCATGAGATGGCATTTTTCAAGAATGATTTTAGTTGTTGAGACATTTTGATATTGAGGTCTCTTCGGCTAGTCAACTTGAGGTCTTGTTTATTGTATTTAGCTTTTGTTGTGTGTCTTTTTGTGTCTTTTGCCTTTGCTTATCTTTTTGTCTTCATTTTTTTTTTTTTGTCTTTTTTTTATGTGTTCCCTTGCATATGTTTGAGTGAGTTAAGATCCTAAGATTGGGGGATTGGTTCCTCGAAATTAGTGATGTCTTATACTCCTTGTGATTTTTCTCCTCATTCCTCCTCTTCTTAATCTCTCTTCCATCTACTTTACCATGAGTATTTTCATAAGTTCATACTCACACTAAAGTGGGGGCTAAATGTAACATCCTAAATTATACCTCCTTATAATTTAGACCACATTTGGGGCCCTCACTTTAGTGTCTGCATCCCTATGCTTGACTAAGACCCATTTATGCTTGCATCATGCAGATATGGCATTGATATCACATTTTACCTTGCATTTCCCATTTATCCTAACCCCATACTAGGGTAGGACTAGGGCGTGGCGCCTTGGTCCTCACTGGGACCATGGTACCCCGCCATGGTCCTCCCTAATTGGGCCCCATTTTAAACCTATTGCCCCATCTCAAATTTGAGTGGGAAACATTTCTTTGTGTTGGCCTATGTTAGAAAATCGACATGATTTCTCGATGGGAAATTATATAAAGAGGTCTTCCCCTATCATTTTGCATAATAGTATAAGGAGATACATTCATAAGGTGGTGAAATTGGGAGCAATCAAGCATTCATTATCAAGCATTTATAGAGGTCTTCAAGACAACATATTCTTCACCTATCTATTGTGGAGCAACTTTGTATCATTCATTCCTATGCAAGCATGCGTGTGTGATTAGGGTTTTGTCACATTCATGCCATTTCATACAACATATTGTTATACTTGTGTGGATATTGTTGTTATTGATGTCAAACTAGCTATCTGATCTAGACTAGATAGTATGTGCAATTTTGTGTTATCTGGATTGCTTCAGATACTTTGTGTAGTTCTTTGTTATAGATAGATGATATGATGAGGTTAGATGATATGATGAGGTTATCTTTGGAAGATCTTCATTCCCAAATTTTGATTTCTCATTACTCTCGGTATCGGTTATGTGTTTCGATATTAGTTGTTTTGGTCATGCCTAAAGTATCTCTTTGAATTTTATGTTGCAGTATTCTTGGTATGTGTGGAGTCTATATGTTTGGAATATTGGAGACGTTATGATTAATTTTGTAATAATGGGTCAGTATCTTTGGGTTCCGATGACCCTGCCCCATTTCAGTAATATCGGTATATGCATTGGAAAATGAAGTATGAAAAAGGAAACATGTAGAGATCTTGTGGAGGCCGACCTAAGTGGATTGTTTATGTTGGATATTGTGTTGAGCTTGGCTGGCACACTATTTCATGTTTGTATCCTCCGATGTGTGTGTGTGTGTGTGTGTATACATACATATATGTATGTATATATACATATGTGTGTGTGTGTGTGTGTACATATATCTATGTATATGTATATATATACATATTTTATATGCTTAAAACCATCAGTGCTAAATAGGAAATAAGGAAAATCATGAATTCCTTAACTACTCAAGCAATCCAAACATAAACCAATGAAATAATTCAATCAAAGCAATAAGGATGTAAAATATTAATCAAAACTCCTTGTTCCATGATTGCATATGGCTTCCATTGTTCTTCTCTTCTTTGTGGCATGATCGCTCTTAGATATTGCATTGGTAACCTGCAATTGACACAAAGACTCAAAGTTTGTGATTGTTGAAAATAAGGAATTGATGCTGAATTTATAGATTTTTGGGTGAAATTGATTGAGAGGTGGAACATAATAGATCAAGAGATGGAACTCAGGTGAGCTCACAAGTTGATTGATAGTTGAACTATTGATTTGGAGGTGGAACTCAATTGATTGAATAGATAAATGAGTTAACTGATTGAGAAAAAGGCTTATTGAAAGATGAAAAAGAACGATTGGAAGATAATTAAATAATGATGCAATTAATTGAAATAATCAATTAAAATAGATGGAATAGTTAATTGGTTGAAAGCTTTTTGGAAAAAACTAAAGTGAAATATAGAAATAGAGATTGAAAAAATAATTGAATTAATTAATTTAGCATGTGCTTGCACTTTGACTTTGATTTTCAATTTAAGCTTTGCATGAAAATTAATTCAAATATTGAATTTATTTTAAATTCAATTTTGTTATTTGAATATATTTAGAACTTTGACTTTGATTTTCAATTTAATCTTTGCATGAGAGTTAATTCAAATATTGAATTTATTTTAAATTCAATTTTGTTATTTGAATATATTTAGAACTTTGACTTTGATTTTCAATTTGATTTTTGAAATCATGAAATTAGAAGAAATTTGAATTTGAATTTGAATTTGGAGAATTAATGAATTTAGAATTTGGGGATTTGGAATTTGAATTTGAAGAATTAATTAGTAAATTAAATAATTTAAAGAAACTATTTAATTATTTAGAAATTGAATTTAATTAAATAATAAAGATTATTTAAATTAAAGGATTAAATCACAATTAATTAAATAATTAATATTAGAAAAAGCTTAAATGATTAAATGATGATAGAATAGAAATTGGAATAATTAATAAGATGATGCAGAAATATGCATTTAGAAGAATAAGATTAATTAATTTAATTAAAGAATTAAAGAATTATTTAATCAATTAGACAAATAATTAGTACATGCTCAATGAGACATTTTTAGGTGTCTACATTTCCTCCTCTTTGAGACAATGTTAGAATGACATTGTTTCAAAGAAAACGAAAAATTTCCTGCCCTAGTATGCCCGATGACGCTTAGGGTGTAAATATGCCCCCTCGGAAAAAAATGGTCGAAAAATTCTAAAATTGAGACTATTTTTTAATATCATGCTAGTGAGCAATCGTGTGAAGTTTCGTGCTATTTCGAGTACATTTGACTAGCCTACAAGTGTTTTGAAGTTCAGAGAGACCATGACCGTCGGAGTGAGAAAACCCTAATTTTGAGCTATAAATAGTGATTTTGACCTTTCATTTTCTCATTTGCATTGTTTTGAGATCTTGGAGTTCATTGTGATTTTTGAGATTTCCTATGGTCGTTTGATCATCATGGCTAGCATTAGGGAACAAAAGCACTTGTTCGAGCGAGTACATTCGTATCAAAGACCACTTGGGATGGGCGACATGGTAAGTATCCAAAATTTTGCTCAATTTTTTGCCTGTTTTTATCATTTTTGCCAAAAAAATTTAGAGTCCTCAACTTTTAAGCATCACATATACGTATGTCAAATTTTATGCAATCGTGTTAAATGTCACGCATTAGTCATAACTGCTACACATTAGTGTAAGTATATCGCATGCATATTAAGTGCTACACATAAGACTGTCTTTTACGCATTGGTGAATGTGTTCACGCATTCATGCTAATTGTTACGCAATCATTGTAAATGTACCACAATACTAATAAATGTAACGCGTTCACTGTAACTATTACACATTCATTGCAAAGAGGTGTTTTCTTGTCATGCGTATGATGATTTTTTCTCATGAAGTACAATATCTGACATTTTAATCATTTTTTATTGTGCAGGAGAATATTGAAGTGTTGTACTATAGACAGAGAAGACCCAGTGGTCTTGATCTTCGGGATCAATTACTTGATGAGGAGATTGCTCATATCTGACATCTGGGTTTGTATCATGTGTTACATCTTCTAGAGATTACGACCAACACAGCCTTGACACTGTGTTAGTTGAGTGGTGGCATTCCAAGACTTGTACATTCCATTTTCCTACCAGTGAGGCGTCCATTACATTAGAGGATTTCTGGTGGATTCTTCAAATTCCCATTCATGGAGATAGAGTCGTATATGATTATGATGATGGTATCACAGGACTATGTGCCCTTTTTGAGTGTGACGAGAAGGACTTAGAGATCAGTGATTATTATGATATACCATGGGCTCATTTGGACGAGGATGATCTAACAGTAGTATTATGCAGTATTGTAGGCGGTCTACTCATCCTTGATAGGAGAGGTCATGGATTCCCAGTCGGATGGGGTAGAGTCCTTCATGATATGATTGTTCATCATCATGTGTATGCTTGGGATCCTTGTCTATTAGTGATGGTCTACCACCAGATGCACAACATTGTTTATTTGAGATAGAGATCTATCAGTTGCAGTTTTAGACTACTCTAGACTTGGGCTTGGGAACACAATTATATTTCTAGGCTAGCTATTCAATAGCCTGAGGAGCCATATGCTTATAGATATACAACAGGGATTAGACATAGGGGCTCAGGTAACACATTGTATTGGCGACATCAGCTTGACATTTTACAACACTTTATTTGGAGACCGTACCTAGATTGCCCCAATTGGGAAGATACTGACCAACATTTACTATTTTGTAGACAATAGAGATATCTCATTGGTAGGACTATGGAGACACAGAGGATCATTGAGATGTACCTACTAGGATGAGTACTTAGGCATTTTGGGGAGGTATAGGGAGTACCTACTGTGACAACTTATTTTGCTCGAGTTTCTCATGAGGTTTTAGATTGGGGTGCATGTATATAGCCGCATGTGGTTACTATAGAGTTTGATGCACTTCGAGCATTGCAGTGGGGTTGGAAGGCAAGTATTGCAAATCCAAGGACAACACCATAGTATGATGCATGGTGGGCCAAAGATAGGCCTATTCCACTTATTTATCTAATAGTTTTGATCACACATTAGCAAATATGTCATTCGAGACAGCGGAGGAGGGTTGATAGGGAGGAGAGGGAGGGAGATGGGGGAGATGACTGAGGATATGAGGACGGAGGAGGAGATGAGGAGGGAGGAGGAAATGAGGAGGGAGGTGAGGACATAGACATCAGTGGAGACACCAATCTAGCAGCAGCAAAGATGATGATGATTCGACATCAGGATCATCAAGCAACAATGTGGGGATGACACTAACATTCCCAAGTTAGAGGATGCACCAACTACAGAGGGGGGTGGGGATGGAGGACAAGGGTGGTGATGGGGATGATGATGATTTGCATATTCTTAGAGCGTGGATTCAAAGTCTAGAGGATGAGGTTGTGAGACTAAGGGAGCGACATCATGCTGAGCGAGATCTATTTCATAGAGAGTATGGTGCTTTAGAGAGGGAGATAGATGAGATAGCTAGCAAGAAAGATCTTCTCCAAAGGGAGAGAGATGACATAGTGAGATGGACATAGTTGGTTCAAGCCACATACAACCAACATTTTGCTCCGGGTACAGATGTACGAAGATAGTCTAATAGGCTTTATTACATTGCACAAGAGGCCTTGTATTATAGATAGCTCTATCATGGTGTTGTACCCGAGGCACAAAGATCTCCTAGTTTTAGTGAGTTTAGAGGCCATTAGGTTTCTAGTAGGTCTACTTGGTGTTATGGGTCCACCTTGGACATCTTTAAGACATCCTGGGGTAGGATCTAGCAGGCATGATCCACTTGGAGACATAGGTAGTGTGGGTTGAGACACTTTAGATCATGTCATATGATCCTTTGGGCATTTTATGATGATTTTATTATGACACATTACCATTTTGAGTTATATATATGATATGCAGTTTTTTGGTGGCAATCTATTATGCTTTGCATTCTTTATATGATGTATAATTCTATGTGTTATGTGATTCATGTCTATATGATTTATGAATGATTTCTATATGTTTTAATGCAATGATTTATTTGATTAGTGAACTATATGAATGCAAATTAAATGAATTAATGCAATCTATACTATATGATTATGATTTACATGAATACAATTTAAACTATATAAATATGTTTAAAATGAATGCAATTTTTAATACACAATGATCTAATGAATGCGATATGTAATATGGAATTAATCTAAAATGAATGCAATATGTAATATGGAATTAATCTAAAATGAATGCAATATGTAATATGGAATTAATCTAACATGAATGCAATTTTTTTTGTTTGATAATGTCAAAATACTGCTATACCTCTTTTGACTCAAATATGCTTTGAAGAAATGTTAGTAAGATGAAAAAAAGAGAGAATAGATTGATGAAAGAATAATGTTAGCTGATAGAATATGATTCAGAAAGAGATGATGAGAAAGGAATCAACAAACTAGAAATAAGCAAATGAGGTGAAGTGAGAATGATTGATTCACGAACTTGTGTCATAATTCATAGCACAATATATATTCTTCACTGAGCCTTATTATGTAACAATGGAGCTTAGCACATTAGGGTATAAGGAACCAAGATGTAAAGATATCTCATTGAAGAAATAAACATGTAGCAGACAAGGAGTGAACCCTCCATTCTATAAATTATGCTAGGGGTCGAGGTATGTGTGGCATTCACAAGCTGAATGCTCCTATCACAAACACCCACTAGAGCAATTTCCTCAAAACTTCATTGGTTCACACCACAAACAACAAAAAAAGAAAAAGATAATGCCCATCATGGCTCCTCTAGTCACTTATGGACATCCTTGAGTAGCATAGGAACATAATCTATCGCCAAATGATAAAAGATAGAGACTAACCTAGATAAAATTCAGTAGCTATATTGATTTGTGCCTTCGTTCTCGGTTTCTTGATGTGATGGTTGATAATGTCTGATCTCAGAAAGTGCATACCACATTTAAGACTGGCCTGTCTGATTTTGAGTGTATCCATCTCTCTTTAAGATGAGATAATGATCACTTGATATGGATATGATACGATTGATAAGAAAGTTTGATCATTTTATTGCATATGTTTGACTATATAGTTATATCATTTGTTAACTTCATGTGAAGTGTTTGCTAGATATCTGCTAGGGTGTTTGATTCTTGCGAGATATTTTATTGCAAGGTTTTTCTATTGATTTTGATTGTTTATGGATTTTGTGGATTGATATTTGAATGTTTTTCATATTTTTTCAGCATCGTATATGGATGTTTTTGGTTAATTGTTTTAGGACTTTTTCTATTTTTTTAGGATTTTTATGTTTTTTCAATGTTATTGGATTTTGTGTTTTTCAATGTTTTTTGATTTCTTCAAGACTTTATATGATTTTTAGGATTTTTTCAGCTATGCCCCCATTATGCATACCTATATGACATGATGATCTACATAATGCATGTGGAGACAATGAACTTTTAACATGACCTATGTTAATGCAATATGTATGATGAAGATGCATTTCCTATTTGAAAAAGGATGACTATGTTTGTTTAGCATTTTGTAGTACACCTATTGAATTGGAGGTGAAAAACATTTCATAGATAAGTAGTTAATTGATCCTTAAGATTCTTTGGAACATATGAATTAACACACTTAGTGAGTAGGATTTACAAATGAAGATGTGGAAAACTTCCCCATTGATTCTCGAAACTTTGAACTTATTTTTCCCATGTGTGTGCAAATGAGTTAATTCCCACTCTTATGTTCACTAAAGATCCTTGGCATTCTATGTGACTAGCTATGTGGATTATTATAACTTCAAAAGTATCCTAGATAGAGCCTCAATGTCAGCAAGCCTTTAGAGCTCTGACGAGGTTATACACTATAATCTCTCAAATATTACTCCATTGCTAGTAGGCATCCATAGCCCTGATGGATTAATTTGCATATTCCCATAGTCAATCTTTTTGTTGCACTTGTATGCATGATATTTCAGTTATATATCATTGCTCTTTTTCCTTGAGATAGATATTTGGCATATCACTTTTTCTTTTTATTTTCTTGCCTTGACGTGTAAGTAATGAAACCTACTTGGGTATGACAATTACAGTGGTGTTGAAGTAGAATATTGGATTTTTCACTAGTCATACAATCAACTAGGTGTCTAGAATGAATTAGAGATTTTGTTAATGTGTTTGAGATACAAAAATTGCTAGATTTTGGGTTAACAGGTCTCAAATAGTGAACTTACTACCCAACCACAAGTAAATTGTCATCACAGGGTAATGTTGAAAATGAATGACCTTAGGATCTCAAAGACTTCATGTTCAAATATCTAAGAAAGGAGATGACCCTTGTTTCTCTTGAATACAAACGGTTGATAAAATTGGACCGTTTTCTTGTTTTATTTATGTTGTTATATGCTAATGTAGAAATGTTGTGAATGTGATGCATTTAGAAGGTGTATACACCTAAAAAATGGTCTGAAGATAATTAATTAAATAAGCAATTATTTAATTAATCCTCATTCCTAATTTAATTGAATTCATTAAGCAATTTGATTAAATTCCCCCTTTCATCTACTTATTAATAAATCTAAGGATTTATTTAATAGGTTCATTTCATAATCCCCTTTGATTAATTAATTCAAATTAATTAATTCTCCCCCCACTTCCATTAATTCTTCTAATCCCCTAATTAATTAAAACAAACCAATTTATGAGTTGTTGAGAATTAATTAGTCTTTTCCTATTATTTGAATTTTTAAATTCAAATTACCCACATGCCTCCTAACTTCTAACCACCTAACCTAACCATCCCTCTAACCTAACCCATTCCACCTAACCCTGGGTTTTCCTAACCCTATCCTATCTTTCACATTCTCACCTTCTTATCTTGGACACTTTCCCTTTTACAAGCAAAGCTCCTTGACACTTGTCACCACAGAGATGAAAAGTGTCTCTTCCTCCAACCTCTTCTCCAACCTCCTCCAATTTCACCCTTGATATCTTCAAACTCAATCTTGACCATTGATTCCTACCACCTCACCCCTAGCCTTGGAAATCCTATAAATATCCCCCATTTTGGACCAATAAGGATCCCATCTCATTTGAAATTTAGGAATTTTTACTATAGGCACGTATCTTTTAGCATATCATTTGAGCATTGTTATTATAGGCATTTTCATCTTAGATCTAGTTTAATTTGATCTCTTTTCTAACTTAATTGCATCATCATCATAGCTTAATCGTGCATATCATTAGCTTAATTAGTCTCTTAGATCAATCTAGCATAATCAATCTCATCTTTGCATATCATTATCATTTCAAATCCTCCATCTAGGTGTAGTCAAGTCACTGGGATTGCTTATCCAAATCTGAGAGCAAATCCATACTCGCATCTCTTAGGAGGTGATAGATCGCTTTGTCATGGTTTTATCTTTCTTTTTCTTATGATTTTATAACCATTCTTGTAATGATATATTGAGTGTTTTATGTTGCAGCTACAAGTATCACACTTCATAGAGCATGACAGAAGGAAACTATATGCCCTGCAGTGTGGTGCAGGAGTAGCCTCGGGACCTAATATGCCTACAAGAGGAAAAGTTTATATTTTTGCTTTTTTTTGTGTTTTTTAATGTTCTTAAGTTCATTTTTGACCATTCATGATAATTTTGGATCACTATGTAAAGTTTTGAGTTATTTGGATAAAAATTGTAAAAGTTACTACAAAGTTGTAAAAAAATTGTCATGACAACTTTTGCAGCTTGATGACAACTTTTTAAAAGTTTGTTAAAATTTGTTTATGGGTATTTGTAGGTTAGTTGGATAGTTGAATATGATGCAAATCATATACATTTTTTTCACAAACTTAAATTTGGAGGTTGGAGAGGGTTGGAGAAGGATGGAATAAAGAAGGAACTTATTTTTGTAGCATCCTTACATTGCTTTCTGAAGTTTTTAGAATTTGCAGTCTGAAAAATGCCAATGTATAGAATTTTTATGGCCTCATATTGAGAAATTTAATATATTTATGGAAATATATTTGTCTCTAGTTTCCAAATCTTTTTGTCTCATTAAATTTGATTGATTTTTGTGTAAGATATACCATTTTTTGTGCAGGTTGTCCTGAATGACTGATTTTTCTGTAACAGTCTGAAAAAAACATATGGTATAGATTGGTAAGATACAATAATGGTATAAAAAAAATGTTAAAATGTGGATAAATTTGTCTAGTTTCATTTCCATTTTATCTGATCCAATTTCATTAAATTTTGAATGAGTTATGACATTTTTGGTGAGAGCAGGTCTATGATAAAACTAGGGTTTCCAACAAGCATTAAGAAAAATATATCTTTGTATTGCATCATCCCAAAAAGCTCAAACTTGGTGAGAGTCTTATTTATATTTCTTCACAAGGATCATTTAAATTAATTTAAGTGATTTGATCATTTGGGAAAGATATGGATGTTTTTGTGTGTCTTTTCATAGTAAATCTTGTCACAAGGGTTTAATAAAATAATACATTGTTGAGTTGGTTGATGTAATGATGACTTGTGTGCCATCAAAATCCATAATGAGAGGCCATGATCAGGCCAATATTATATTTATTTTTTAAAATTTAGATGAAATGTGTGAAATAGACCAAAGAAGCAATGTATCCAAGTGTTGTAATTGGAATGCACCTTGAACTCATTTAAGTATAACTTGTATGTTGATTGATGTTACCCCCACCTCTACATCAAATTTCTATTAGAGCTCAAAAGGTATAGGAAAATTGAGTTGGAAGTGTGTTTGTATATGTGTGTTTGTGTAGGTTTAAGAGGATAACTTGATGATTGGTTTCCAAAAGACTAGGTAGAGGAAAAGAGGAGAGACCTAGGTGAGGCAAGATGAAGCAATAAGAGAGAGAGTTGGTGAATGCGTTGATGGATTATTTGTGAGGTGAGGTTTCATGGAAGAAGAAATAAGAAGAGGAAGAGAGAAAGAGGAAAGAAAAAGAGAGGAGGCAAAAAGAGAGTAGAGAGTTGAGACAATAATTGGAACAAATAAGGAAAGAGATGGAAGAATCAGAGGCAAGAATACAACAAAGTTGGCACCTGACACTTATGAAGAAGATCACATTTCCCATCAAAAGGATCATTCAAAAGAGGAAAAGGCAAACAAGGAAAAGAGAAATAAAAGAGGTAAAAAATGAGGAGGTAAGAATACTTATGATTGTTTTGATATCATCAAGTATTAAAGAAGTTCAAAAGGAAAATATAGATGTAGATGTGGATGAATTCCCATGTCATTTTCAGTTTTTGGAGTCTAATAATCAAATTGAAAGACTTGAAGGGTATACTACTATTGAGGTTGATGATAAGGATGTTGATATTTCTGATAAGGTTAATATTGATGATGAAATAGTAGAGGGGAATAATAGTGTTGAACTAGATGATGAGTTTGAGAATCACGGTGTTGTTGTAAAGGAGTGGAAAGAGTCTCCAAGGTAATTTGGGAGACAAGACCAAGATTTCATGAACAATATTGATACTAATCATTTTTGTTTTGTCAAGGAATTTTTTATTATGTTTATTCCAAGGCAATAATGGATAAAATCATATTGGAAGGGGTCGCACATTCCCTTTGACAGGTCCAAGTTCCCAAGTAGAAGGATAGGAATGCCAAGGGTGAAAATGAAGCATAGTGATGGTGCAAGTTCAAGATGATGCATGTTTCCAGTACCTAGTGCATTGTAAAGGAATACCAAATGAAAGGATAATTTTAAAATAAAATAAGGAGGAAAATCATAGTTTTGTTGCAAGTCCTCACTTAAGGGACTTGAGTTTCATTTCCATGGGGAGTGTGGTGCAGGAGCACCCTCAGGAACCTAATATGCCTACAAAAGGAAAAATTTATATTTTTTCTTTTTTTTTCTGTTGTTTAATGTTTGTAAGGTCATTTTTTACCATTCATGATCATGTTGGATAATATGTCAATTTTTGAAGGATTTGGATAAAAATTGTAAAAGTTGCTCCAAAGTTGTAAAAAATTTGTCATGACAACTTTTGCAACTTGATGACAACTTTTTAAAAGTTTGTTAAAATTTATTTATGGGTAGTTGTAGGTTAGTTGGGTAATTTAATATGATGAAAAATGTATAAATTTTGTTTACAAACTCAAATTTGGAGGTTGGAGAGGGTTGGAGAAGGATGGAATAAAGAAGGAACTTATTTTTGTGGCATCCTTACATTACTTTCTAAAGTTTTTAGAATTTGTAGTTTGAAACATGCCATTGTATGGCATTTTCATGACCTTATATTGAGGATTGTAATATATGCATGGAAATATATTTGTTTCTAGTTTTCAAATCTTTTTGTCTCATTAAATTTGATTGAGTTTTGTGTAAGATGTTCCATTTTGGGTGCAGGTTGTCCTGAATGACTGATTTTTTTGTAACAGTCTGAAAGAAACATATGGTATGGACTGGTAAGATACAATAACATTCTGAAACCAATGGTAAAATGTGGAAAAATGAGTCTAGTTTCATTTCCTTTTGATCTGATCAATTTCATTAATTTTTGAATGAGTTATGTCATTTTTGGTGAGAGTGGGTCTCTGATAAAATTAAGGTTTCCAACAAGCATTAAGAAAGATATATCTTTGTATTGCATCATCCCAAAAGACTCAAACTTGGTAAGAGTCTTCTTTATATTTCTTCACAAGGCTCATACAAACTAATTTGGGTGATTTGATCATTTGAGAAAGATATGAATGTTTTTTGTGTGTGTTTTCATAGTAAATGTTGTCATGAGGGATTAATAAAATAATACATTATTGAGTTGGTTGATGTAATGATGAATTGTGTGCCATCAAAATCCATAGTGAGAGGCCATGATCAGGCCAATATTATATTTATTTTCTAAATTTTATATGACATGTGTGAAATAGACCAAACAAGCAATGTATCCAAGTGGTGTAATTGGAATGCACCTTGAATTCATTTAAGTATAACTTGTATGTTGATTGATGTTACCCCCACCTCTGCATCACAGTGCTTTTAAAAAAATGAGACACAATGTGGAAAGTAAAACCTAAACTAACCCAACCCTTAGATATAGTATCATTTAAGGTGCATGTTTTCATAGGGTCAGGGAGTGGATCTCCCTCCATGGTATCCAAGTTATATATTTTGTTTCCTATGACCCTTATTATGATGAAAGGACCTAGCCAGTAAGGTTCAAACTTTTCTAGCTTTTCATGCTCTACTAGGTTCCTTTGGTTCTCCTTGAGAACTATATCTCCCACTTCAAAATTCCTTGGTCGTACTCATTTATTGTAACTCCTTACTCTGTTATGGTAGCCTTTTAAGTGATTTAAAGTAGTTTGTAGCTTTTCATCAAGCATTTATAGTTCTTGTAATTTTGCAACTCAATAGTCTTCCTTTGATATAATTTATTTTAAGGAGACTCTTAGATAAGGTAGTTCTATTTCAATAGGTAATGTTGCTTATGTACCATAGACCAATGAATAAGGTATTGTTGTTGTAGGTGTGCATATCCCTATTCTGTAAGCCCAAAGAGAGGGATTTAACTAGAGATGTCAGTCTCGTCTTGCGAAAGTGACAACTTTGTTTAGGATCTTCACTATTGTTTTGTTTGTTGCCTCTGCTTATCCATTACTTTGTGGATAATAGGGTGTTGTCTGTTGTATCTAGAATTGTTCACACAGTTCTCTCATTTCTTGATTTTTAAACAAACGTCCATTGTCAATCACTATACACATTGGATTCATGTATCGGCAGATGATGTGGTTAAGTATGAATTTTGCTATCTGCTTACTAGTGGCATATGTTAGAGGGATTGCCTCAACCGATTTGGTAAAATAATCGGTACTCGTTAACATGAATTTGTGCCCATTGGATGAAGTAGGATTAACTTTACCAACAAGATCTAACCCCCACTATGAAAATGGCTAGTGTGATGTAATAGGTTGGAGATTCTGTGCTAGTGCATGAATGAGGTCTCCATGCACTTGACATTGTCTATATTTATGTACATATTTGTAGGAATCCTTTTCCATGGTAGACCAATAGTATCCAGTTATTAGTAACTTCTTTGATAGTGCAGGGTCACTTGGATGTGCACCACAAATTCCATCATGTACCTCTTTCAAGGCAAGTTGCACTTCTTCAAAATTAAGACATCGAATAAGTTTCCCATCAAGGCTCTTTCTATACAATCTATCAGCAATAATGGTGTGCTTGGATGCTTGACGAATAAGAATGTTCTTTTGATTTCTTGACAGATCAGGAGGCATATATGGATTATGCAAGTATGTGTATATCTTGTTATACCATGGGGATTTAGGACCCACAATGACACATACATATTTTGATGAGGGAATCTCATATGTTGGTACCATCAATTGTTCTACAATGAACTCAGACTGAGTTTCATTATTACGCATGTCTAGGAGAGACCCTATTATAGCCATGGTAGTTGTTGCCTTGTTCTGCATTCTTGGAATCTGCTCAAAAGTGATGTTACTAAAATGTTCTTTGAAATCTTCTACCATTTGTTAATAAGGCATTAATTTATCATCTTTTGTGTTATAGTCATCATTGACTTGATTGAAAATTAGTTTTGAGTCACCATACACTTGTATCTCTTTTATCCTCCATTCTATAGCGGTATGGAGTCCTATGGTGAGAGCTTCATATTCAGCTATATTGTTTATATAGGGAAAATTAATTTTGAATGACTTCAAGATAGAATCACCTTGAGGGGTGATGAAAAGAGTCCCATCTCCTGGCCCATGATTTGTGTAAGATCCATCAAAGTATAATTTCCAAGTGGTGGATGTTGTCAATGTAAACACAAATTAATCAATAAAATCCACTAGTAGCAGGTAATTGTCTTGCAAGGGAGATTCTAATAATTGATGTGCTATAATCTACCCTTTGATTGTCTTTCTATCCATGTACTCTATGTCAAAATCACTTAAAATCATGACCACTTGGCCAATCTTCCAGTTAATGTTGCTATGCTCAATAGATATTTGAGTGGATCAAATTGTGCTATGAGTTGAACTTTGTGACTCAGCATATAGTGTCTAAGATTTTGAGATGCAAAGATCACTATTAGACATACTTGTTCTATGGGAGTGTAATTAATCTTGTATCCAATAAGGGTTTTAATGATATAGTAGATTGCTCTTCCCTTTCCCTGATCATCATGTTGTGCCAAAAGGGCTCCCAAAGATGAGTTTGTTGTTGATATATACACTAATAAAGGCTTACCTGGAGGAGGAGGAACTAATATTGGAGTAGTCAAAATATAATCTTTTAAAGCTTGAAAAGCTTCTTGGTACTACTCTGTCCATTTGAAGGTGACTCCTTTTTTGAGTAAATGCTGAAATAGGTGACATTTATCTGCTAGTTGTGCTATAAACCTTCTTATAGACTATAATCTTCCCTGAAATCCTCGTAATTGTTTGAGTGTTGATGGAGGTTGCATATCAATGATTTCCTTGACCTTTGTTGGATCTATCTCAGTTCCTCTATTAGAAATAATAAATCCTAAAAATTTTCCAGTTGTGACACCAAACACACACTTCTTTGGATTTAATCTGACATTGTATTATTCTAATCGATCAAATATCTTAGCAAGGACTTCCAGGTGACCACCTCTTATTTTTGATTTAGCTAGTAGATCATCAACATAATCCTCCATGATATTGTAGATCATATCATGAAATAATGTTGGCATAGTCCTTTGATACATTGCTATGTCATTCTTAATACAAACAACATGACGTTCTAGCAGTATGTTTCCCATGGACAGGTAAATGTTGTCTTGTGTTGATATTTTGGTGCAATTATGATCTAGTTATATCTCGAGAAACCATACAGTAGTGAAAGCATTTCATTCCCAACTATTAGATTGCTTATCATGTCTATATTAGGTAATGGGAAATCATCCTTAGCACATGCCTTGTTTAGATCTTGGAAATCTGTGCAGATTCTTATGCCCCCGATGGGCTTAGTCATAGGTACTAGACTGGATATCCACTTTGAATAGTCAATAGGTCTAATGAAGCCCACATCCAAAAGTTTCTATAGTTCCACTTTTACCAGTAATGTGACCTGTGAATGTATCTTTTTGAGTTTTTGTTTGTATGGTTTAATTCCTGGTAACAATGGCAAGTGATGTAATACCAATTCTAGATCTAGACCTGGCATATCTGCATATGAACAAGAAAAATTGATCGAGCGTTGTTTGAAGAACTGTATGAACTTGTCCTTTTCTTCCTGATTTAATGATTCCGCTAAGTGGATATTGTGTATAACCTCTCCTTTTTCTATATTGATTTCTTCAGTCTTTTCCATGAGTAATGTTGAATTCTCTTGTTTAATAGGGAGATTGTTTAACTTGCTTTTACCATTATTATTACTATCATCTATATCTTCTAACATAGAGGAACTTGCCTCTCCAAAGCATGTTGTTATATCCAAGTCTATAGAAAACCCCAGCTTATGATCACCATGGGGAAACCCTTCTCTAACACCCAATAATTTTATGATAGCTTCATCATTCTCAAACCAGTCTAGACTTGGTGACTCTTCTTGATCCCATTCAATTAAATGTGAATGTATAAGGGGTAAATCATTTCTTTCTTCTACTAAAGAGGTCTCTAACAGCATGCACACCTGGTTATTCTGAACATATTTTATTGATCTTGGATGAACTAGTATATCCTTGTAGGAAATGTCACCATCAATGAGTGGTTGGTTGTCATATGCCATGTCTATTTCTTGTGGGATACTATCATGGATAGATATGTTTATGTATATAATGTTGTGTCACTTATCTCATCTTGTTCTTGTTGTTCTTGACTTGTGGATCTCCTTTGTGTGATGGAGACTCTCCTTAAGCCTAGTATAAGATGTTCTAGCCTTTCTTCATCTGACTCATTTGGTAGAGCTAGGTTTATTTCGATTGGTAAAAGTATTGGCAAAATCCAAGTATTAGGCTCATTTGCAGGTGCTAATGCAATTTCCGTTACCATATTTTCTTGTGAAGATATTTTCGATACCATATTGTTGGATGATGCCATATTTGTTTCTTGTAGAAGATGCCTGGTATCTTCACCATGTTACTCTATACTAGGATATGTTGTTGCTTTCTTTATTCTATGAGATGAAGGAGGAAATACCTATGTTGATAACTAATTGTGAGGTATGTACTCTGATGGTAGGCTAGGTTTGTTCAATATGTCAAGTGTTCGTTGTCTTTCCTCTATTATCTTTGTGACATGTTTATATCATAACCCTTGACTCTTTGGGTTCTCCTAAGGTAAAACAAGTTCTATTTTTCCTTGTTTCTATAGTCCCAAGCCTGTGGTACCATCATACCCATGTTTTTGTAGTATTTTGAAACCATTGCCATATTGGCCTAAAGGTAACCTGGGTATTTCCATGTCATCTTCTTCTTTATATAACCATTGATTGATATCTTCATCTAGGGATTCTTCCTATAAGTCTCCCCATCTAATGAATGAGCAGGAATCAGAGCATTTGACTATCTCTTTTCTTTTATCTTGTTTTATTACCGTAGTCTAAGGTTTCCCAAAAGATCTAGGAGAAAGAGATAATTGTCTGACATTTGACATACTTGAAATGGAATATTCCCCACAACCGAAATCCTTAATCTGTAAAGAAGGTTTTGTAGGTGTATCTTTCTATGTTTTTATGATTTTCAATTAGTCCATTTGTGTAGTAAGCGGTGCCGCTTCATTAATGGGTACTTGGTTATCCACACTTGCCTTTAAGTGATTACAGTGTTGAAATGGGTTCGAATCACCATGGAAGGTGATTTCAATGCCACTGTATGGAAACTTAACACATTGGTGTAATGTCAAAGGTATGACCTACATGGCATGGATTCATGGGTGGCCTAAGAGCATGTTATACCCTAGTTCTCTATCCAAGACTTGAAAGGTAACCTTTGTTGTGATAGGTCCTACTTATACTGGTAATGTAACCACACCTTTTAAAGGGAATTTTTCATCATCATATGCCTTGATGTTTAATCTTTTTGTGGGATCAATGTGAATTTCAGAATAGCCCAATGCCCTGACCAACTTTAGTATATAGATGTTAAGACCAGCTCCTCCATCTATGAGTACTCTACTGACTTTCTTCTTATGTCTGTAAGCCTCTAGATGTAGTGGATCATTATGGAAAGGTCTATCATTAGGAACATCCCATTCTGTGAAAGCAATACTGGTAGAATTAGCCAGATTCCCTACCATGGATTGAAAAGAATTTTCATCTATGTCTCTGGAAACTATTGAGTCTTGAAGTGCTTTATCTAGGATAGATCTGTGATTTGGTGATATACGCAATAGCTCAAAAAGGGATATCTATGTTGTGGTGAATGATTTTATGGCACTCCTTGTAAGATTACTTTTGATCTGCATGTAACTACTACACAATCTCTGTCTCTTGGATTTACTGTGATAGTAGCCACTATATTATCTCTTGTGAGGGATATTCCTAAAACATATGTTGTGTTATCAAGATTTATTTCATATCCCCTTATAATCATCATGTGAAATTCTGACATCCATAATTTTTTCTATAATCTCATCTTCATCAAACCATCCTGAATATGGTGGTTCTTCTTTCCCCCCATCTATAAGGCAGAGATTCTCACCTTTATCACACCTTGGTGCTTTTGACATCATGCAAATCTGGTTATCACAGTTATCGGTCCATTGACTTTTCTCATCATCATCAAGTTCTTCTTTTGAATCAACATTTACTACATCTCCTGAGCTAATAACATGAATGGTATAGTCATAAGAGACCTTTGTATAGTTAGTAGTGTTGTCTTGTGTTCCTAATGTTGATGCCTTACCTTTGTCATGTTTGACAAAAGGGTCTTTAAAGATGGTGTGATTTGTGTTTGCTGAACCTTTGTTTGTGTCCACTGTGATATCACCTTGATCTATCAAATCTTGAATTAGGTTCTTCAACTTATAGCAACTTGCAGTCTTATGACCTTGTGTATGATGATACTCACAGAATTCATTATCATTCCACCAGGTTGGTTTGAAAAGACCTGTTTCTTACACTCTAATCTCTGGCAAAGTGATCACATTTGTCTAAATTAATTTCTTTAATGATGATTCAATGGGCTCACCCAGTGGTGTGTAGTTCCTTCTTGGAGCATTCATTCTTGAGAATCTCATGTTTGTAGCTTATGCAGCGTTTACATTTGTTGACACTGTTTTATTTTTTATATACGAACTTTTATTTTGTCTGGATGATTGAATTGGTCCTTGTAAAGATACAATCGGTTGAGCCCTATTCACTGTATAGGCGTCTACAACACCGTCATTAGTCACATTCTTGTTTCTTGACCAGAACTTGGATTTATCATTATTTGTGTTGTTTGTAGAAGCTTCATATTTTATGATACCTTGTTCTACAAGTCCCTTCTCGCATTTTAAATCCTTTTCAGTGATTTGTTTGAATGAGTTCAAAAATTGAATTTGTATCGAGTACTTAATCTTTGGAATTAAGTTATCTAAAAATATGTCAACTCTCCCAGTTTCAAAAATATTAGTCTTGCATCTTCAGTAGAGAGATCTTCATCTTTGTAAGAAGGATGCGATGTTTCATTCTGATTTTGTTTTGCAGCACATAGATCCATCAATGTAACTAGGGTATCAATGTTATGTGAGAAATTTGCAATGAATTGTTCAGCTAGTTCACCCCAAGATGTGATCGTTGGTGGGAGGTGTGAAAACCACTCCAAAGCAGGACCTCCGAGACTTTTTTAAAACAATCTCATTAGATAGGTGTCCTCTTGTGCAACCTCTATACATGCAATGAAAAATTCTCTGATGTGATCTCTAGGATCACCTTTCCCTCAGTATGTGTTGAATTTCGATGTTTCAAAATGTGGAGGGAAAGAAGACATGTATATTGTATGATCAAAGGGATAAGGAGGTAAATCCTGCATAGTATAACTCTTTTTTTCATTACTAGTTTGTATAGTTGTCACTTGTTGTTGTAGATTCTATACTTGTTGGGTTAGAATTTTTATTTGATTCAATGGTGCATTTTGTGCATGTATGTTTCCCACAAAAGTATTTGTGGTAGTATAAATAGGAGATTGTTGAAATGTACCATAACTATAATTGTGTGTTGTGGTTTCCACTAGGTATTGTAAAATAATCAAATTGCAAACCCATATTTGGTTGGGTTGTACTCATTATATTATCGGAATCTAGGTTTATGTTCTGATGACTATATGTAGAGCCTATTGAGTAAGAAATCAAAGGTTGGGTCACACTTGTCGTATGAGAAACATGTGAGGCTTGTGTTTGACTTGAAGCACTTGATAATACTAGTGTGGTTTAAGAATTTATAGTAGTTTGCATTTGTGTTCTCACATTCATAGTTGAGGATGATGCACTTGTTTGAGAACTTGTATTTGACACCAAAGTTGCTTGAGTTGACGATGTTGATGCATTTTGGGAGAAACTCGAAGTCATAGCTTGTTTTTTTTTTTACATTTAGTACTTGACTGCTATTTTGACCTAAGGTAATTCTTGGTGGTAAGATCGTTGTGACATCAAAACCTTGAGGTAACTTGGCACCATTTTGTAATAACAAAGAAATATATCTATCTCTTTCACTATTTATAAGGGCATTTAGAATCATAAGGACGTGTGGGTCCTATTGGGCTACCTCAATTTCTTCACATGTCAAGTTTTGTTGTAGCTCTTGTATTGTTGGCATGACATAAGGATTTGGTTGTTGAGAGTTTTGACTGTTTGACATATCCATGTTCCAAGTAGGGTTAATTGATGGGTCATTATTTGAATCCATTTTACTCTTTTCCTTTTGTGACCTTGTGACAGGCATTTAAGACTGCTATATGAGGACATTAAGACCTAATATCAGATGATGATAAAACTTGGGTATCAATGTAAGACTCTAGACCAAAAAGTGATGTATCCAAAATAGACCTAACTCTCTATTGGGGACTAGGACGTGGAACTTGTTGAGTACTTTTTTGAGATTTTTGTAATGCAAGTTTCTCAAGTTCTTGTCCAAGGAGTTCTACTGCAATTTCTCTATCAATTCTATGGGAAATCTTATACTCTCTATCTAGTTCAATCTCAACTCTTATGTACTAAGGTGCACTTGTCTTTAATTTCCAAGCCAAGTTATCTAAGTCATCTATGAATTCTCATCGACCATCGTTCAACACTAGATTAGGTTGCTCGAAAGGGAACAAACCATCACTTGGTAGACCCATTGAGACACATGTTATGACTTTGTAGAATGGACTAGGATGCTAATGGGACACCAATAATGACCTTCTAAGAACTATGTAAATCTTATACAGGGACTTAAGCAAAGATTATGATGATGTGAATAGGAACTATAATGAGACAGATAATGAGGACTATGCAAAGACTTATGCAAACCCTAAGGATGTAAATGAGGATTATAATGAGGATGATGCAAGGACTTATACAAATCCTAAGTGTTGGAAATTGAAACTCATTTAATTCATTTTGTATTCATTGATGGCAACAAGATATGATGGAAGTCATAAACTGGCATTAGGAGGCATATACCGACTTTAGAGCATTCAGGGCTACACCGGCACCGACACCGGCATCAATACCTCTTTGGAAGCTGACATCAAGGAGGATTTACTTAAATCATTTTGTAATTGTTATTGTCAAGGCTGACATTTTTGTAAATGTATTGTAAGCTGACATAAGGCATATTATTTGTAATAGGTATATAGGTCAGTCTGCTAGGTTATTTTTGAAAGGAAGTGAGATATATGAAATGTGTGGATATAGGAGAACATAGAAGAGCTCTATCATGTGAAATATATGTATGAAGATCATTTTGTATGTGAGTAGTATATCATGCAATGATCTATAGATAGCTTGGAAAGCATTCTTGGAGAAGAAGAGATATTGGTAGCATTTTAGAGTTTATGAACCAGTATAGAGCAGAACCAGAACCAGAACTCTATTTGGCATAGCAGATGCATTCTTGAGTTCATTTTCAGTAATTTACTTTATCAAAAAGCTTGTAGTTAGTGAGGTTATTTAGTGATGAACAATATGCTTTAGGCAATATGCCTTCCTGCAAGTGCAGGCCCCTGTTATATGTAATATCTTTTCATATGGCTAGTGAACTAATATTGTGGGTCACAAATTTCATCATGGTTTTTCCTCATTGAGGTTTTCCACATATAAACTTTGTGTGTTATGGTGTTGATTTATGTGGATGGTTTATTTGCTTCTTGTTATATGTTTATTTGCTTATCGGTTTATACATGCATGGTCTAGAAATTTAAAAACTGTTCATTCCAACAAAACATTGATTCACACCCCCCCCCCCCTCTCAGTGTTCTTGGATCCCAAAAATTGGTATCAGAGCTTGGTACCTCGGAAGAAGTTTAACAGCTTGAGGAAGATCCTGAAACTGGAATCTTTGAACATGGATATGGAGAAGCAATTTGAGATGGCTCTTGAGGATTATGATGTTGAAAGGATGAAGAACTTGAAATTACAAGAAGAATTGAATTCTGTAAATGAATTCATTCTTATCCTACAAGAAAGTTTATCATCTGCCCAATCCAAGAGAAAAGAACTTTTGCAACAACCAGATGATGAGGAGAAAAATGCTCTTAAGGAATAATGTCATAAACTAAGTCAAGCAAACATGCTCATGAAGAATGAAATGCAAGATCTGATTATGAGGTTATCAAAAGATATTGAGGATAGAAAGAAGAAGGAAGATAATCTTGTTATATCTCTAAAGAACAAATTTGATGAATGTGGTAGATTGACTCATGAGAATAATTTGTTGAGAACTGATTTGGCACACTCCCGGAACAATGAACAAGAACTTGAAAGACAAGTAACCACTCTCAGAGATGATCTGACTACTATAGGTGAGTATAAAGAAAAGTTTAGGATCAGTGTTGCACAGTTGGATGACTTATTGAAAAGACAAAGATAGATCGATGATTCGAGAGGAATTGGATTTGTACAAGTTGAAAGCTCTGATACTGCAAATAATGACTAGACAACTGATATGCAGAACTCATCAGAATAGAGGAAACCGATAAGGCAATCTAATGCTTATAAAATCAATGGAAGATGTTCTATTTGCAATAAATTTGGGCATATGGCTAAACAATGTAGAAATAAGGCAGATCAAAACTACAATTCTGTTCTCGGTCAATGTACAAACTGTAAGAAATATGGTCATAGATCATAAGATTGCAGAATGAATGTTAAATTTCATGCATGTGGAAAGTTTGGACATTTTGCTAATCATTGTAGGTCAAGAAATAATACCAGATATGTCAAAGCAATTCAGAAGAACAATGTTACATGTTACACATGCAAAAAAATAGGTCATATTGCTAAGTATTGCAGAAGCGGTTAATAAAGACAATGAGAAAGGAAAGTAGAAGGTAGATGAAATACAACAAGATCACACCAAGAGATGGGTTAGAAAAATTGAAGAACCAAGTGGAGATGGATCTATACCAGTAACTCCACCGGTAGAATAGAGTATTCCTCCATCGGCAGGAAATTTCACTGGTAATTAAGACTTAGGGGTTGGCAAAGTCATTGCTAGATTTTGTATATTACCCTAGAAGAGATCTAAGGAGATCTAGAAAGAGATCTGGAGAATTGTGTTTATCATCGATGAAGGTTCACCTAGCACATAACTGTGAAACTAACATCCATTGGGTTGTTGGTGAAGCATTTATTATAGAAAATTAGGGTTTTTCATTGATAAAAGAGGGCAAGTGAATTCATTTTCACTCACCGAGCATTCAAGCATTCAAAGCAAAGTAAAGGTGAGTCAAGAGCGAGCAGAAGCATTGTGAAGAGCTTTCGAGTAGTTATCAATCTTCCACCGACACTCACTTTCAAGTATTTTTTGACATGGCATCTGGATATTTAGCTCCTACTTTTATTGTAAATCCCACCATTGTCAAAGTCAAGGATGGGTTAAGGCCAGTATTTAAGGAGGTTCCCAAAATTGCTAAAAAGGAAGACTTTGCAGGAGCATTTTCTAGGGTTCCTAACGGCATAATCTATGTCGAAGATGTGAGGGCATACATTAACTCAACCCTTGAGGATTTGAGCACTGAAGATATCAAAAGCATGTATCAATCCGTGATACTTGGAGACTCTGGAACCATCAAACCAGAATTCAAAGCAATTGAGGATCTAGGGTTAACTTGTATTTAGTACATATCGGAATTCAAATATGAATTTATCAGATATGTTCTGAGCATGGTTCACAACAAATTTATTTGGCTAGATTGGCCTTACATGATCACGAAGGAGGAAATTCAAGTTGTCACTGGCTTACCCAGGGTCAGACAAGAACCTGGAAAGAAAATTTCCAACATAGAGGTCGAAAAACTCACTGGTGCTACACCTGATAGAAGATCAATGAGGATAAGCACAACCACCAACATGGATATAAAGTTTGCAAGCATGATCATAGGTTACAAGGTAACTCAATCCAACCGATTTAATTCTATTGCTAGTTCATGCATTCATGCTGCATATCAGATGTTGAGGAATAATGTGAAGTATGATTTATGTGAGTGGATGAGGAGTGAGATGATGTTAAACCTTGGAAAGATCAAAGGAATCAAGAAAGGCACTTTTAGATATGGAAACTTGATTGTTTGTTTAATTCTTTACTTCCTAAATAAGCTACCTGGTCTAGGGAAGAAGCATTGGGCTCATGACATACCGGTAGGTATGCAGATTAAGGAAGTAATCACCGGTCTTGGTACTGACAAAGATGAGAAACTTTGGGGGTATTTTAAGACTTTTCAAGAAAACATGAGGCAAAGGGAGAGAATTTCAAAAAAACATTGTGAAGAAATGTTCTACTGATATCTATTTCATGGTAAAAACTGATGAAACTCTTATGGAAGTAGTTGAACCTAAGAAAATCTAGATTACTGAGCTTGGATATGAGGTGGATGATAGCATTTTTTAACTCTATGCAAAGATGTTGTTAGATGCCCCATTAGATGATAAGACAAAACATTTTGGTACAGTGGGAGAGAAGGCTCTTGAAGTGAAAACCAGTTTTAACAAGAAAAGAAGAGAAAGGAAAATAGAAAAGATGTTTTCATATGTACAAGATGTGATCTATAAGATAGACACTCAACTAGGTTCCAAATTTAGACAGGCAACTAAATTGGTAGAGGTTGGTACTACAGAAGTGAAGAAGCCACAAGTTCACATTTTCCCTATCATTTCTAACTCTGATTTTAGAGGATAATGAACCTCTGGCTTTCAGAAGGGTACAAAGGAAGAATGTGGTAAAATCATTGGTAGAGCAAAAGAAGGCAGAGCCTAGGAGGAGACTTGTTAGAAAGGCAACTAAGCCTACTACACCTCCACCACCAGCAAGGAAGCCTATGCAAAAGAGGAAACCAGTCACACCGACAACCACAAGCAAAAAGAATAAGGGTGATGATACTAGAACTGGTAATACCACAATGACCTGTGCTGAGCTTATTAATGAAATTACAAAAGATGGAATATTGAAAAATATATCAAAGTATTATGAAGGCTTAGAAGAGAATGGGCAAGATGGATTAAAAGAGGCTATTTTGTTGTATATAGATATTTATAAGAAATCCTTAATTGAAATTTAGAAGGAGATACCTTTATACTTGTATAATAAACTTGAGGCTAGGAGACTTGACGTTGTCAAGAGAGATAGGGAGATCAAAGAAGTAGCACTTTTGGAATTGCGTGGTGTTGTAAATAATGAGGAAATGAAAAGATGTATAGACACTAAAAATAGGATAATCTTCAGTAGTAAATCTCGACAGATAAGCCTTATGATGGGGAGAGTAAATGAGGTGGTAAATGAGACAAGGAATGGACCAAATTCTTTCAGAAAAACCTAGACTTTCTCACATCTCAAGAAGAATTTGCAAGGGCAACAACTTCCACCATTCCTGACAAATCAAAAGGGAAAGGTATTTTGGGAAGTTAAACTCTAATTTTGATACAACCGACAGTAATTATAGATACTCAAACACAACCGACAGCTAAGGAGATTGTACAGTTTGTATCGACATAGACCATTTTTTAGCAAGGCAATGAATAGGACATTGAAAATTTTGTGGATAATACTCCACCGGTAGTAACCGACACTGCACCAAGTGGCAAAGCCACCAGTGTAATAGACGTTGAGATGGATAAGGTAAAAGCCACTGAGTCCATACTGGCAAGTAAAACTAATTCCCCAGCAAAGGTTTTGGCAATTGACACTTCTCAGGTTGAGATGAAATCAATCTCTGAGTTGAGTCCAACTGAATTAATGATGATGGCTACTCAAAAATTACTAATGATGGCTACTCAGAAATTACTAAAGGAAGGTACTGTAGATAAAGGATTAATTGATCAATCAGTCTTTGTGTTGCATAGATTATTACTTGACTGTCAGATTGAAGATGGAGCAAGCCCTTCTGGTAAGCTCAAGACTCTAACAGAGCACATATCCAACAATTTTCAATATCTGAGGCAAATTGCAGACCGACAGGCTTTGGACAATTTCACAGCAACAAAAAGAACAACTTTTGATCAGCTTATAGAAACAGGGAAGAAGAAAATTGAGGACAAACTTATCCCTATTGAGGTTTGTATAAAACAATGTACACATATCTACAGAGTGTGTTGTAACATAGAAAGTCTTATAGCTAATGTAGATAGAAGATTGAAGGAGTTATATGATAAGATGGCCAAAATTGCTAACTCTTTTGATGGATTGACTACACTAACCACATTTGTTGATGGACAAATTTTATCCTTGGAGAACCAAATTTTTGCTTTTGAGAAGGAGAGAGATAAAATCATGAGAAGAGCAAGAAATCTAAGAGGATTGGTAAGTCCTAAACTAGATTCATTGGGTGTTCACAAGAAAGAGTGCATGGATATGATAGCTAAACCCACACTGGAAGATATCCAAGAGAAGGAAACACTTTCCAATTGCTAAGTGGACTTGCATCCATTTCGGATACTTTCAAATCCGGTTGGGATACATATCTTCAGTTATTACAAAAGGCATACCCAGAAATCCTGAAGATGACTAAGCTCCAGTGAAACTAACAGTATTATTTTATTCTTTCAATTCTTTCACCGGTCTTTGGCATTAATGTCAAAGGGGGAGTATGTACATATGTGAAAAATATCAAGGACACATTTCAGATGGGGTGTATTTCTTAGGGGGAGCATACCGATAGGGAATCCATTTTTCACATGAGTGTTGCCATAAATGCCAAAGGGGGATATTGTTGGCAATTGACACTCATTGGATTCATTTTGTTGTCATTGATGACAACAAGATATGATGGAATTCATAAATCGGCACTAGGAGGCATATACCGACAAATACCAGCTTTGGAGCATTCAGGGCTACACCGGCATCGACACCGACATCGACATCAATACCTCTTTGGAAGCCAACACGAGGAGGATTTACTTAAATCATTTTTTATTTATTATTGTCAAGGCCAACATTTTTATAAATGTATTGTAAGCCGACACAAGGCATATCATTTGTAATAGGTATATAGGTCAGTCTGCTAGGTTATTTTTGAAAGGAAGTGAGATATATGAAATGTGTGGATATAGGAGAATATAACAGAACTATATGATGTGAAATATATGTATGAAGATCATTTTGCATGTGAGTAGTATATCATGCAATGATCTATAGATAGCTTGGAAAGCATTCTTGGAGGAGAAGACATACTAGTAGCAGTATAGAGTTTATGAACTGGTACAAAGCATAACCTGAACCGAAACTCTATTTGGCATAAAAGATGCATTCTTGAGTTCATTTTCAGTAATTTACTTTGGCAAAAAGCTTGTAGTCAGTGAGGATCTTTAGTGATGAGCAATATGCCCTAGGCAGTGTGCCTTCCTGCAAGTGTAGGCCCTTGTTATATGTAATATCTTTTCATATGGCCAGTGAATTGATATTGTGGGTCACAAATCCCATCGTGGTTTTTCCTCATTGAGGTTTTCCACATATAAACTATGTGTGTTATGGTGTTCATTTATGTGGATGGTTTATTTTATTCTTGTTATATGTTTATTTGTTTACCGGTTTATATATGCATGGTCTAGAAAGTTAAAAATTGTTCATTCTAGCAGAACACTGATTCACCCCCCCTCTTAGTGTTCTTGGATCCCAACACTAAGAATGTAAATGAGGATTATAATGAGGACGATAATGAGGACAATGCAAGGACTTATCCAAACCCTAAGGACATAAATGAGGATTATAATGAGAATGATACAAATGCTAAGGACACTAAGAAAACCTATGGTCACAAGTATGTAAAATTTTGGACTTTGTTGGACTGTCATATGTTTCAAGGTAGACTCTATTTCAAGTAACTTTGTTTGTAGGACATGTCTGTTTTTCATTTCTGAGAACATTGTCTAAAGATAAGTATAGTTGGCTGAATTGTGTTTTGACTAACTCTGAGAATTTAGAGCTACGCAAGGTAGGGCCTAAAATAGCCCAAATACTGACTCAATATTGGTCTAGCACAATGATACATATAAAAACACAAAAAATAGTCTTAGGCTGGATAGTGGAAACCATTTAATGGGGCCCTCGCAGATAAATATTAAAACAAGATGAACATATAGAGAATCTAGCAGCACTGGCTCCACTCCACAACACGCACTTCTCAGGCATGCCAATCTCTCTTACCCCAAAGATCTGAAGATCTTATGACCGAGAGTTTCATGTCTCATCATGCAAGATACATGGAGGGTATCTATGGGGTATGATCTGCACACCCAAAACCAATAAACGTGGGATTTGGGCTACTAAGTTGGTTCTTGTTGTAAGTTTTGAGGGATCTCGATCCAACGATGGATTCTCAGAGAAAACTACTTAAGGCTTTAGTTAAGCTCATCCGTGCAGGGAAGGCCCTCACATACGTCGAATTTACTCAACACTCTAGCCACTTAACTAGTATATTTATATAGTGACTCGAAAAACTCGCTTGAGAGTATGCTAGGAGAGATGATATCCCCAACGCATCCAAATTCAAAGTACCTCTATGGGGTGATGAAATCCCCAGTAAAAGATACCCCTCACTACTAAAAAGAAAAAGCATGTCAATTTTAAAGCCCAAACTAAGGTATGAGATACACATGTGCATGTCTATTTTAAACACCAAAGTGAAATATGAGAGCATACACGTCAATTTTAAACCCAAGATTTATTTTAAGAACCAATATGAAGTGTGAGAGCATGCATGTCAATTTTAAACCCAAGATTTATTTTAAGCACCAATGTGAAGTGTGAGAGTATGCATGCCAATTTTAAACCCAAAATCCAAAAGTTAATTAACCTTAAAGGATCTTGCAATCAAATTGTCAGTAGTTTCAAAATAATCTGGGATGATCAAGCCTTCTCTGTAATTTCACCACACATTGTAAACAGGGAAACAGTAACCAGAAAACACACAACAAAACAAAAAGCCAACTACCTATTAAACGAATGCATGATTCTAACAGAATGAATGTGTAATGATAACTACACAAATGTGTAATGATGACTAAACGAATGTGTAAAAATCACAAGACGAATGCGTGAAACTGACAAGACAAATGCATGACAAATAAACAAAAAAAAAAAAACCCTATCAAAAGCACAAACTTCACCAAAAACCTACAAACCCATATTCCCAACCTATTTCCCCTTCTTTTTGTGTGCGGGAAATAGGTACAGAGTCATGATCTTCAAAATCGACATTATTTGCAGAGATGAATCACCCCCTTCGGTGTGTGAAAATTTCAGAGGACCATGGCAACAGGCACCACGGTCTCGACATTTTAGGTGTTTTTTTGGGGATCAGATCCAAGTCTACATACCTTTCTCAATTCCAAGTATACAACTCAATCCCGCATTTGTAGCTTACTGTTTTCATGTTTTTACCTTCATTTCCAACACTTTATTTAAATTCGGCAATTCAATTTACAAAAAAGGACCCCAAATTAATCAATCCAATCAGTATTCAGTCTTAATCTTTGTTGATTTGTGATTGAATCTATTGGATTCCCCCTCTTTTGAATGTAATGGTCATCTTATGCAAAAAATAATGGTTTTCTCCCTCTAATGGTGAAAACCTAAATTTTTCACCATTACAATTTCTACATGGGTTTTAATTGTCATCTTCTTTTTAATTAAGATTGGAGTTCATTATTTGGTCGTAGCATCCTTTAGCATTCACATGGTCATACTTGAGAAACTTTCAAAAGACATACGCCCACTCTTTTATTCTCTCATATTCTTTGTCAAAATTGGAAGTTCTTCCACATACACATATGGATTTGTTAATTTTTAAGTAGATAAATGTTGTTCAATAGTTTTGAATCATCTTTAGCATTAGTATAAGCATTTGTCATTAGTGAAAGAGATTATGCATTGATAGAGGGTTGCATGGTCTATCTTCTTTTCTCTTATGGGGTGTTTTTTCTCACATGGTGTTTAACAATCATAATTTAGAAAGCATCTTTTGTGGATCGGTAAAGGAAGTTGTCCTTGGGAGTCATCATGAATCCTCCTTCCTTTCACTCTTTTTCTTACACTTTTCCTCCCTTTCTTTGTTTGTGAGAGATTCTTTTGTACATGAGTACCTCATTAAGCCTCGTTGTTCGGACCTAACTTTGTACCTTTGCATGTTTGCATATTTCATTGTTTTCCCTCGAAGTTGACTTCTGCCATAAATAAATAATTTCCTTTACAAACATTTTCACACCGATCTGGTTAATATTATGTATGTCATTTACAAATATTATCTTTATATGTAGAGCTTTCATTTGATGACTAATATTCCTACAATCCTTATATAATTTATTATATAATGATATAAAAATACTAATCACCAAATGTTAATTCTACATATAAAGACAAATGAGTCTATATAAATCATAAAAGCCCATTATCATATACATTACAGTAGCTCTGCAAGACATTAATATGTTCTCATTTCAAGTTGATCAAAACCAGCTCTATATCTCTAAAACAAAAGGAAATTGAAAAAACAAATATATAAATAAATAATAAAAGAGAGCGATGGTTTGTGGGCGCCCAAATGGTAGGTGGCGAAGATGTCACAATCATGAAAAGACATTTGCGTTGACATTTAAATGTGGTTGACTTGGGCAATCGGTAAAGTCTTAGAAAGATTATATATAAATCTAAAAAAGTCTGTTTTGTTGACAATGGATAGTCACTACCATATTTAATTGTCATTGACCTTGATAAATCGGCTATTGTCATTGGTTGCCTTTAAATCTTGCAATAATTATATATTATTTTTTCATGTTTTTTTTTGTAATTGTGTTTGATCTCTACTAAATATTCCCTTTACTCACAATCTTCAAAAAGCTTTGATTGTTTTTTTTGGGTGAAAACAAAAAAAAGAATCAATGCAAGTCATTATATTTGTTTTGGACATTTTTGCATGTTTTAACACTTGTCCTAGTAATTTTGCCCAGTCAATAAATCTCATGTTCTTTAAGTAATGCCCAAGTCTTCCTTTATGAGCACTTGTATGGTGGTCCCCATCAATGCCCACTTGGCATCACGTGGCTAATTTCTATTTGAGCACATGTTTTCTTCAATGTGTTGTTTCTAAATAGCATCCTAACTAGTACGCAATGAGACCATGTGGCTTGGGTTAGTGCTTTGGTAGTTGATGAATACAAACAAGAAGAAGTAAGAACCACATGTCATTCCCTTGCACTGTAAAATCTTCTTTTTGATACAATTTCTAAAAGTAAGAGCATTGAAAGCTACGTTAACACATGATGTTGACATGTGGTTACCATAGTGCAAAGGTAAGACAAATTGAAATCCTCTTCTAGAGCTTGATAACAAGCATGGGGCCATCCCCATGCCCTGGATTCAACTTTATTGATGGAACTTCAATTAAAAAAAAACAAAAAACTTTATTGATGGAAAATTATCATGCAATACATATTTTCAATACAACATGATTTAGCCAATAAGAATTTGAAATTCTTGTTGTGTTGTAGTAATGTTATGCAATAATTGTTAGATTATCATGCACCAACTAAGATTCGTTGGCATTGGATTAACATTGGTGTCAATACAATGGATCGTGCATATTAATGTTAATGTGATGCATTGATGACATGATCATGTATGTCAATATGAAGCAACTTGACAGAGACAATGCAAGGAAGAAAGTTGAACAGAGAAGAACTAATTGAGTAGACACAAATGGATGATTGCTTTCGGGCTGGTTGGACAAACTGAGCACAAGTTGAACAAGGCATTGGGAAGAAATTGTTTGAACAGAGAACAAAGAGGATAAAGACATTTGGGCTACAGGAATGGATCAAGCACTTAAATGGACAAATTTGTGTGTGGAATGGCTTTGGCCATTAATCCCACATTGGCCATTAAGTGAGCAATAGCTCACATATTTTTGTTGCTCAACTTGGAGAGTATCCTAAGTTAGCAGTGTCAATGAGACACTATATCGTCAAAGAGAGTTGATTTGGGTCTTACCGAAATGGCAATGTCTCTTCTATGAAGTGTTGTAGAGCTCATTGAGGAGACCTGTGAATGTCTCTTCGATAAAGAGTTTGGAGCAGGCATCGAGGTGACATGCAAATGTCTCTTTGATCAAGAGTTTGGAGTGGGCGTCAAGGTGACATGTGAATGTCTCTTCAATCAAGAGTATGGAGTGAGCGTCAAGGTGACATAAGTATGTCTCATCGACTTGACAAGATGATGTGTCTAATGATCTAGTACAAGCAAAGTGTTAACAAAGATTGACAATGTGATAGATGAAGTGGCACGTGGAATCGCCACAATCGATAGGGAAGAAGGACCGTAGTACTCATTGAGACATCTTTTGTGTCTCACTAAGCACCAGAGGTAGTATGAGAAAGCGATGTCGATGAAACAGTTCATAGGTCTCGCCTATCAATCAATGAAGCGGTGAAGTGCATCCTCATCGAGGAGACTTGGGGATATCGAAGAGAGTTTGGAGAAGTCTGTTCAATTCTAGAAGTGAAGATCTCAGCAAAGAAATATTGGTGAATTGAAGAGACTGGTTGAGTGTCACACCGACCGCATGAAGTCAATTTGATAGGCGAGGTGTCGTGGTATGTTAATGAGACATTTTGTATGCTCACAAATCTATCAAGGAAATGTGAGCTTGCAATAGTGTAAGGATGTTATCGACATGACCTAATGAAGGTCTCGCCGATCAGACAAACTAGTAAGAGACACTAGTAGTGTGCACCCTCATTGATGAGACATGTGTTGGCATTTGCATGAAGATTGCATTAATGATATGTTATGTTGTCATTGATGTCAATTGAACCGGTAATGGTATTTATGATATTGTTGTTGTTATTGATATTGTCTTGTAACCAGTAGGAAGAGCTTTATGGAAGATATTGTAAACCGGTATGTAAATTTTTGAGTTGAACTAGTAACTGGTGTATAAGATTAAACCCTTTCTATTCAATGTAACCGATAAACCCTACCAGTTGTTTTTTGTTAAACCCTAACCGATTAAGTTTGCTGAAATGGTTATGTTGGTTTGTTATCTAATGATGAGCGGTAATGATGGTGACACGTGTGGTCATTGTATGAAGATAAGTTCAGATTATTTTGGCGTGTTTGTTTGATTTTCTAGGGAATGAGCAAAGTGGATTGCATCTAATGCAAAGCGTGTGATGAGTTACAGGTCCGATGAAGTGGTGATCATAGAGCAGTTGGAATTTTCTTGAAGAATGTGTACAGACTGCTATGTAAATCCAAAGGTCACACTTGAACTGATTTATTTGTCATCTCTATGAGAGAATTAGGTTTTTGTTGTGTTACCGACCTAACTGATTTGTATTTAAGGTCGATGAAGTTGTTTTGTAAAAAGTGTTGGCAAGAGTTAGCAGAAATTACTTGAGTGTGTGGTTGCCTAACCAGAGAATGAATCTGCAGTTTGTGTAAAGGAAGATTGAAGCTTAAAAGAGTTTGATCAAGCAAATGTAGTGCTATTCAGACAGATCAAGAAAAACCTATTGTCTTCTAACAATTACAGCAGAATTGAAATCACCTAACTGGGTAAGCTCTAACAAGCTTGGTTACTTCTTAAATCCTCTAACAAGGTGGTTCATTAGATTGGATTCTCAAATCCTCTACCAAGGTTACTCCTAACAGGGTATTTGTTTTTTGTCAAGGCATTTGTAAATCCCTTAACCGGGTGATTCCTAACAAGATCAATTCTTAACAGGACTTATTGTAAAAGCTTTAACAAGCTTGGCTCCTAACAGGGTGAACTTCAGAAGAGTTCAAATAGCTATCTTATGACTCTCATCTCACCGTGGTTTTTACTTATTTGGGTTTTTCACATATAAACATTTGTGTCATGTGGTGAATGTTTTTGTGGTTATGATCTTATTTTTTGATTTGATTAACTTTCGATAAAGCATGATAACTGGAAGCATTGAGAGATGGAGTGTGTTGATATATGATTAAGCATTTGGATGTTTGCAAGATTAAAGTTTTTTAATGTTAAGTTGCTATAACAGTTAACCAGTTGATGTTGCATATTCTTATGAGCATTGTTATTGACAATGATATTCTATTGATAAGTTTACTTTGTGTGATTGAGTTTGAGTTTGGGAAGTTTGTATCAGTTTTTAAATTTACTGATTCACCCCCCTTCTCAGTAATCTACCGAATACTTATTCTTACATCATACCATCAATTGGTATCAGAGCGTCTCAGGTCCTCTTAAATCTAAAAGCCTAACAGCTTGAGGAAAATATCTTGTAGATCATGATGAAGAAGGAAGGTTTGAAGTTCAACAAAGATAACTATAGGATATGGAGCGACAGAATGAATATTTACATTAAGAGTCTGGGAAGTCAGTATTGGGATCATGTAGAAACTCAGTATGTTACACCTACTGGAACTCTAATTGATGATCAGAAGAAAGAACGACAAGAAAATCATCAAGAATTGGAGGCTATTATTAGTTCTGTGTCTAATGTTGAATATGTAGATGCTCATGGTCTTGAAACTACATATGAAGTATGGAAAAAACTTGAAGAGATTTATAGCAGTGATGAACATGTTAAGATTGCTAAAGAGGAGAGCCTAAGAGGAAAGTTTGATGACATGAGAATGTATGAAGGTGGGAATATCCAGCAGTATGGTCAAAGGATAAAAGAGAATGTTGGTGAAATAAAGAGTGCAGGAGGGAAAGTGGAAGATGCCATAGTGATCAGTAAGGTACTAAGAACCCTGCTATCGGTCTATGCTATCCGAGTTGCAGCTATTCAGGAGATGAAGTCCATTGACAAAACTAAGGTAACTCTTGACTCTATCATTGGAAAACTTACTGCTTTTGAATGAAACGACTATGATGGAAGTGTACAGAAATCAGAATCGACATTCAAAGCTTCTGTCTCTAACCCATCTGTGAGAAAAAGTACAGATACTTGTCATGGCTATGAATCTAGATCCAGTAGAGATGTTGATGATGAAGACAACCTATTGGAACTTAAACCATTGTTGGCAAAATGACTTCCTAGAGGCACTGGGAAATACAAAGGTAAACTACTTTTAAAATGTTTTGCATGCAACAAGATTGGTCATATAGAAGCTAATTGACCTAATGGTGAAAATGAACACAAGAGAGACAAATTCAAGAAGTATAAGGGCAAAGGCAAGATAGATTGTCTTATAGCAGTTGACAGTGGTATCACTGATGAAGAATCTGATGATGATGCTAGTGAAGATATTGTGTTTGTAGCTATTAAGGAAGAGATATAAGATCAGAAGGCACTAGTGTCCAGGACGGATAACTCTAATGATTGGATCATTGATAGTGGTTGTTCACATCATATGACTGGTGATCGGAGCAAATTTCTTTCGTTGAAGGAATTTGATGACAATGTTGTCAGATTTGGCAATGACTCACCTTGCATGGTTAAAGGTAAGGGAGTTATTTCTCTTAATGGGAAGAGCAGTGCTGACGATGTCTATTGGGTTGAAGGTCTAAAACACAATCTTATGAGTGTGGCACAACTTAATGACAGAGGATACCCACTAGAGTTTAGAAATGGTATGTGCAAAATATTTGACAATAAAGGTGAATTGATTGCAACCAGGAAACAAACTAGAGGTAATCTATTTCATCTTAATCTTAAAGTTAGCAACTGCTTGATTGCAAAGATAGATGATAGCTGACTTTGGCATAGGAGATTTTCTCATATAAACTTTGATAACATTGTTAAAGTGAGCAAGTCCAAGACAATAAGAGGTCTACCTCAGCTAGACAAACTGATTAATGCTCTTTGTAATGAATGTCAGTTAGGAAAGATGACTTCTTCAACTTTCAAGATAAAGTCCTTCTCAGTAGAGACTTGTTACATTTGGTTCATACAGATCTATGTGGACCAATAAGAACAAGAAACATTCAAGGTGACATATATTTCATTATCTTCACTGATGATTGTTCAAGGATGATGTGGGTCACATTCTTGAAGGATAAAAATGAAGTTTTTGGTAAGTTCAAGGCATTCAGGGCCTTAGCTGAGAAAGAGAGTGGAAAAAAGTTAAAATGTCTGAGAACAGATCAAGGCAATGAATTTAATTATGAGGAGTTCACTAAGTACTATGATGAGAATGGTATCAAACTTAGCTTTCTGCACCAAGGACACCACAACAGAATGGTATCGCGAAGAGGAACAACCGATCAGTGGTTGAAGTTGCTAGGACAATGTTGATAAAGGAGGTGTAGTGAAAACATTTTGGAAAGAAGTTGTAAGTATAGCTGTCTACACAATGAACCAAGTTCTGGTGAAAAGAGGTAAGGACAAGACCCCTTATGAATATTGGTATGGAAGATCACCTGATGTTAGCTATTTTAAGATATTTGGTAGCAAATTTTTTATTAAAAGAGGTGATTACATTAGCAAGTTTGAAGCTAAGAGTGATGAAGGCATATTTCTTGGCTATTCCACCAAGAGTAAGGCCTATAAATGCTTCAACAACCGGACACATAGAATTGTTGAGAGTGCTGATATTTGAGTAGATGAATGTCCTGAAGTCTCAGAAGGAACCCGTTCAGAGAAAAAGGATGAAGATCCTTGCATTTTGCTTTTGGAACCTGAAACTGTTAAATCAGAAACTGGTAGAGCAAATTCTGATGCACTTGTTCAACCAAAACAAATAAATTCAGAAGAAAATGATAATGAAGAAGTTGAACCTAAAGAGAATGATCATGTTATTCCTAGGTATGTGAGACTGAACCATAGTCCTGAACGGGTTATTGGGGATAAGGATGTTGGAGTACTAACTACAAGGAGAATAAGAGAGAACTATTGCATGATCTCCACCATTGAACCTAGAAGTGCTAAGGAGGCATTTGGTGATGATCATTGGGTTGAAGCTATGGAGGAGGAATTGGTTCAATTTGAGAAGAACAACACCCCGACTGGTAAATAAGAATGTTATAGGTACTAAATGGGTATTCAGAAACAAGTTAAATGAAGATGGTGTTGTAGTTCGCAACAAGACAAGATTAGTGTACAAGGGTTATGTGCAAGAAGAAGGAGAAGATTATGGAGAAAATTTTGCACCAGTAGCAAGACTGGAAGGTGTCAAAACTTTACTTGCATTTGCAGCCCATAAGAATTTCAAGGTATACCATATGGATGTCAAGTCTACATTTTTGAATGGGATATTGGAAGAAGAGGTATACATAGAGCAACTAGATGGTTATGATTTGAAAAATAAGAAAGACATGGTATGTAGATTGCATAAAGCTTTGTATGGATTAAAGTAGACACCCAGAGCATGGTATGAACAACTTCATACACATCTGATGAAGATAGGCATTGCAAGAACTAGTGATGATAGTAATATTTATCTCAAGTCTGAAGGAGATGAAATACTGGTTAGTGAAATATTTGTTGATGATATTATTTTTGGAGGTAATGATGTCATGAGCAACAGTTTTGTAGATGAAATGAAAAATGAGTTTGAAATGTCTTTAGTAGGGGAAATAAATTTTTTCATAGGCTTGCAAATACAACAAATGAAGAATGGTATTTTCATTACACAATCTAAGTATGTGAAAGAGGTTTTGAAGACTTTTGGCATGAGTGACTGTAAACCAATTGGAACACCAATGGTTACAGGTTGTAAGTTGTCCAAGGAAGATGAACCTAAGTCCATTGATGAAAAGGAATACAGGTCAATGATTGGCAAATTACACTATGTTGTTCACAACAGACCAGATGTAGCCCATGTGGTTGGTATAGTTGCAAGATTCCAAAAGAATCCAAAGGAAGCACATCTAATAGAAACCAAGAGAATTTTTAGATATCTGAAAGGTATTGTTGACTATGGATTATGGTATCCATATGGAGGAAACTTTGATTTAAAGGCATACACAAATGCTGATTGGGCAAGAAATTTTGATGACCAAAAAAGCACTACCGATGGAGCATTTTTTGTAGGAGGAAGGCTTGTTTCATGGAGTAGTAAGAAGCAGAGTTGTACTTCACAATCTACTGCTGAAGCTGAGTATCTTGCAACTTATATGAATTGCACATAGGCTATTTGGATGAGGCACATTTTGGAAGGTTTTAAGATAAAAATCTAAGAACCTATAAAGATTTTATGTGATAATACAAGTGCCATAAATATTTCTAAGAATCCTATTTTGCACGCACGAACCAAGGACATTGAATTGAAGTATCAATTTTTGAGGGAAAAAGTTCAAAGTAAAGATGTTATCTTAGAAAATGTTTCTATCAAGGAGTAACTTGCAGATATCTTTACCAAACCTCTGCCTAAGACTACATTTGAGTATCTTAGAATTCAACTAAGGGTTGTACCCCTTCATGAAGTTAGTTGAGCATGATGCTAATTGCATTAGTCCCTGAATCACTTGCAAATCTTAGAAGGATTGATGAAGAAGTGGATGTATTCCACAGGGGGAGCACCAAGCTGCAGTATGTTGTTGATGCATAGTGAAAATTTACAATTACGTGTTTTACTTTTAATTTGGCATTGCTATCAAAGGGGGAGTATAATTATGTGATTAAGAGAAGAATTATGTGATTATGGCAAGGGAAACCAACGACAGGCTGAAGACAGATAGAGCATGGTGAATACATGGTAATGTAAACCAAGATTCCTATTCATCATTTGTAACATCAATTAGAGGCATTGATATTTGTATTGCCATCAATGCCAAAAGGGGAGATTGTTGGCATTTACATGAAGATTGCATTAATGATATGTTATGTTGTCATTGATGTCAATTGAACCGATAATGGTATTTATGATATTGTTGCTATTATTGATATTGTCTTGTAATGATAGGAAGAGCTTTATGGAAGATATTGTAAACCGATATGTAAGTTTGTGATTTGAACTAGTAACTGGTGTATAAGATTAAACCCTTTCTATGGAATGTAATTGGTAAACCCTGCCAGTTATTTTTTGTTAAACCCTAACCGATTAAATTTTCTGAAATGGTTATGTTGGTTTATTATCTAATGATGAGCGGTTATGATGGTGACATGTGTGGTCATTGTATGAACATAAGTTCAGATTGTTTTGGCACATTTGTTTGATTGTCTAGGGAATGAGAAAAGTGGATTTCATCTAATGCAAATCGTGTGATGAGTTACAAGTCTGATGAAGCAGTGATCATGGAGCGGTTGGAATTTTCTTGAAGAATGTGTATAGATTGCTATGTAAATCCAACGGTCACACTTGAACCAATTTGTTTGTAATCTCTATGAGAGAATTAGGTTTTTGTTTTATTACCGACTTAATTGATTTGTATTTAAGGTTGATGAATTTGTTTTGTAAAAAGTGTTGGCAAGAGTTGGCAGAAATGAGTTGAGTGTGTGGTTGCCTAGCCGTAGAATGAATCTGTAGTTTGTGTAAAGGCAGATTGAAGCTTAAAAGGATCCGATCAAGCAAATGTAGTGTTATTCAGACAGATCAAGAAAAAACTGTTGTCTTCTAACAATTACAACATAATTGAAATCCCCTAACCGGGTAAGCTCTAACAAGCTTGGTTACTTCTTAAATCCTCTAACAAGGTGGTCCATTAGCTTGGATTCTCAAATCCTCTACTGAGGTTACTCCTAATAGGGTATTTTCTTTTTATCAAGGTATTTGTAAATCCCTTAACCGGGTGATTCCTAATAGGATCAGTTCTTAATAGGACTTATTGTAAAAGCTTTAATAGGCTTGGCTCCTAACAGGGTGAACTTCAGAAGAGTTCAGATAGCTATCTTGTGAGTCTCATCTCATCGTGGTTTTTGCCTATTTGGGTTTTCCACGTATAAACATTTGTGTCATGTGGTGGATGTTTTTGTGGTTATGATCTTATTTGTTGATTTAATTAACTTCTGATAAGGCATGAAAACTGGAAGTATTGAGAGATGGAGTGTGTTGATATATGATTAAGTATTTTGATGTTTACAAGATTAAAGTTGTTTACTGTTAAGTTTCTATAACAGTTAACCAGTTGATGTTGAGTATTATTATGAGTATTGATCTTGACAGTGATATTCTATTGATAAGTTTACTTTGTGTGATTGAGTTTTATTTTGGGAAGTTTGTATCATTTTTTCAATTTGTTGATTCACCCCCCTTCTCAGTAATCTACCGGATACTTATTCTTTCATCATACCATCAACATGTGGGTGTGGGTGTGGATAAGACTCTAACCAACTCTCACTGAAGTTGTATGTCATTTTGATAGTCTGATAGGAATCTTGACCTAACTGACCCATGGACATGCAAATATGAAGGTTGTTTGTCAAAGGGAGGTTCTTTTTGTCTATTCGAGCACTTAGTGAAGAGACTCTATCTTATATGCAAAGAGACCTTTTTATATATCTTTGTCACTTGGCCTTTCCCATATGATGCAGAATTGAACTAACATCTACATGACATAGTTGCATGTGAAGCTATTAAAAATAGTAGTTGGACATCTAATCTGATCTAAACACAAAGATTCAAAACTAGAGATGGAAAGGGTGAATTTAATGTTGGCGTCCAACATGCTACAAGGTAGATGGAAGATCAAATCTTTTTACATCTAGAGAAGAGTTAATTAAGATAGATAGTAGGAGATTACTTGAACAAGAAGTAGACTATCATTTAGATAGGCTATTGATGGAAAAGTGTAAGGTGGAAAGGCATAGATAATTTTTTGAATAGAGAGGGATGCAAAAGAGAGAACTGTGAGTGTGTGTGGATAACATAGTGAGAGAGCAACACATAAAGAGATTGAACAAAGAGTGATCAAGTGTGGAGAGGAATAAGAGATAACTAAAACCCCAAACAAAAAGGACAAGACCAGAGGGCAAAAAGAATATTAGTAAAACGTTCATGTTGAAGACAAATAGGAAAGAGTTGTAGACAAAGAGCATATTTGAGGGAAAGACAAAGAGTTTGGTGTAAGGAGTAGAGGCAAAGATCAAAAGTGTAAAAATATAGAGAGTTACAAAACATCATTTGTAACAAGGTACATTAATTGTAATTGCAATTATCTTTATTGTATATCATCTGAGTGGGTGCTCAGATCAGGGGTTGGTGCTCCTTTGGGTTGGTGCCCATAAATTTGTAAGATACTTTCATTGTGAAGATGGATTAGAGTAGTAGACTCTAGAAACTTTTCTCATTGAAGTTTTTCCCATATTGGGTTTTCCTCATATATTTGGTGTTATGTGTGTTCTTGTCTCGTGTATGTGCTTAACATCTCTCTACACTAGCATTCTTGATATTAGTTATTTGTGCCTAGTTATTTAGAAAGTTAGATTTTTATATCCATTGATTCACTCCCCTCCCTCTCAGTGGACTATTTGTGTTCCTTCAAGATCTATGACCTAGATTCAAAACCAATAAACTGTTAGATGAGAATGCCCTATTTACTTGTAAACATCTTAATTATAGGAAATTATGAAATCTACTCAATTTTCTCAAGATTTTGTATTAATTACATTTGAATCACTTTTCAAGAACATCCAAAAGTAACCTATATAAAGGACCCACAAAATAATTTCAAAATTTGCAATTATAATTTAGGATTTCCAAGTGTAAGGAACTTGTAAGCTCGAATTTCTTCTTAATGCAAAAAAAAAATTAATTGTGGAGAATTTAATTGTTAGAATTTTATAGTACTTTCAAACTTTGTGTTGTCTATTGGAATCCTAGTTTTAGATTATACAAAACCCTAGGCATTATAAACCATAAAATGAGCCAAACATCATCCCAAGCTATAAAAATAAAGAGGGGATTGGAGAAGAAAATTATAAGTTAGATTCTAGGATCCTTCAAGAGGGAAAACATCTCCAAGGATCTAGAATCCTTTCAAATATGTTGATTGATAGGGTAGAGTCCATAAAAGACACAACCATCCCTACTCAAGGTTAGGATCTATCCAATTTTCTCTACTAGATGGACAATATTTCCTAGCCAATTTTGAATATCTAGAATTTGAAGACTGGGAGATTGGTGGTCTAGAATATCTTCATCAATGTAGGCCTAATTAAAGTTATTTGTAAATGACATGATTTAAAATATAGGGCTATACTAAATGATAAATATAGCCTTCTAATGAGGTTGTGCATGGAATGCATCCATGAAGTGTTCAACCTGAATGCAGCTACAAATATCCCCATAGATTTCAATTTAATATGCAAATAATATGGAACCTGGACAACCGTAGCTATAAAGTTTTATGGCTCCCATACCACAAGAGAAGAGGATAGGATAGAAGACTAGTCAAAATTTCTAGAGATGAGGTGAAGCCATTTGATGTTGATATCCTTGTAGATTACTTTTTTAAGACATATTATGCATTGTGCCAAGTTTTAGCAATTGAGGTCAAACCAAAGATGTTAGTTCACTTGAAAATGATGATGATAGTAGATGTGAAACACAAGTATTTGAACTTCAGATTTCATTATGCCACCTTCCTTGATGATGAAATTCAAAATATTTTAATAGAAATCAAAACTGGTGAAAAAATATTATATTTCAAATGGTATTCTTTGCTTTGTCATCTCTTTTTGTATAGTGAAACGAAAATTTAGAGTGTTGCAATGCAATTGAGACTTCATAGTGTTGAGGGGAATTACTGCTAGTTCAAGGCTAGACTTATATATGGGACATGCATTGCTAATCCTTAAACCATATGATATTTAATTCTTTGTGCAAATATTCCTAATAAACTTGAATTTTCAAATAAACATATTTTAAGTCCAAAGGATAAGGATCCAATTAGGGCAATTGGTTCCTTCACTCCAACACTATCATCATCAGGGTGTGTGGTGCTCTAGTGCAACCTCATATACTACCTAAGAATGTACCTAATAACATTGTATTTTTGGAAATCATATGGTAGTTGAATAAAGAAAAGAAAAATCATCTAAGGACACATAAGAAGGGGTCATTATTGTCAACCTCAACTTATTTTGCTGATTTTTTAATCATTACTAAGGAGGTCTTGGAGCTACTATATCCTTTGATACAAGAACACATTATGGTAGTAGATTAGAAGAGGAACTATGATCTTGAGTACTTCATTGATCAAATCATTTGACAAGATTGATTATACCTTTCATATAGAGGTGAAGGAAAGAAAAGAGAAATCAAGTACAATTATTAGAGGGTAAGAGAAAGGAACGAGTGAAGATCCAAATTATAAAGGAGCATATAGGGAAATCCAATACAATATCCTCAAGATGAAAGCCATGTTAGATAATATTTCTATTATTTTTCCCAATACTTTTGCATCGACTCTATATTCAATTAGTAAAGAGGTACAACAAGAAGAGAAAGAGGTTAAACAACCTATTCAACACTTAGATATGCCAATAATATCAAATATTACTCCAAAGGAAACCCCAAGACAACAATGTGGTTTTCAACCTTTGGTAGATTAAGCAATTAACTATGTTGAATCAAAAGAGGTAGGGGAAAATGCACCAAACCTTAAGCAGGTAAAGAAGAAGTGGTCACCTTTATCCTCAAATTGCTAGAAATTTTTTTCACCAAACTCATGCTAGATGTGAATGGAATTGGGTTTTAATCCTCTTTATCACCTTTTTTTTCCCTTTTAGAGAGGAATCAATAATCCTAATGGCTGCATTTTCCTATGTGATGTTATGCATATATAATATATTGGAAATATATTAGATGTTCTATAAAGGGGTGGTAGTGTTTTCACCAATAAAAGATTAAATGATTTTTAAAGAAATGATTGGTATGTCATCAAATACATGTAGGATAATTTGACTACCTCCATGAAAGTTCTTGAAAACATGATTTCTTAGGACAACCATAGAAGTAACATGAAATGATCCTTTGTTAGCTAGGAGAATCTATTGACAATAAGGATTCTTGACTGGGATTTTAGACATAGGAAGGGTGTCCATTATATTTATTTTTATCTCAATATATAGATAATTCCAATATTACAAGATACTTGCCTTTAAGAAATTCTCTTGTTTGTATAATTGTCATGAGTGATCAATATGGTTTTAAACCAAAAGAGAGGAGTTGCCAAAATTTATAAATTCACCAAGTGCTTGCATGTGTATTTATAAATTTCATCAAAGTCTCCACACCAAGCATGCCAAAAAATGGTGTTGTATACTCTAGGACCAAGAGGTTGGACTACTCGAACTAGTAAATATGATCTTGGAGTTGTCATGGTGTTGAAGAAACTACACTAATAAGATCAAGATATATTTAAGAACATTCCAAAATTCTCTAATGGATGATGTAAGGATCAATAAACCTTTCCTATTGGAAATGCCAAAAACTATTATCACTTCAAATTCCATATTGCTTGAATTAGCCCAACATTCCAATGACATAATGGAAATGATCTCAATGTGTCGGATCTTGCAAATGAGATTAGGCCTATAAATAATGTTGACTTCCTTTCGAAATCTATATGCATGCATTGAATTAATTCAACATATATTAAAGACTAAGATCTAATCCTATTCTATTGATTTTTTTGGGAAAGAGGATAAAATGATTGCATGAAAGGAAAAAGGTGATGAAGAACCTATATTTTAAATGAGTTTTTTCTTTCTTATGATAGCATATAGGCTAACAAAATCATCTAAACTTGTACAAATATCCATTTAACAACTCCTACAAGTAGATATGAAGGTAGGGGATTTCATAGACACCACAAAGAATTAAATCTACATCTACATCTTGCAAATCATTTACACGCAACATACATGTGTAGAAAGAAATAAAATTATTCACATGCAATGGTAAGAGTAACTTTTAGAGCATAAAGAAATTGGGAAGAGGCAAAACAATAACATTTTCATTTATTTAGAGGCATGGGACTTGTTTTCAATAGTAGAGTTGCAAAGCTTGCAAGTCTTTGGTAAGAAACTAAAAGGGGAACCTTTACAAAATGAGCATGTTGAGCCTTTTACTCTAGAAGAGGTACCAAACTAAAGCAAATATGGAAATCAAAAGAGAAAACCTATTTTCCATCTTAGTTAATGATATGCAAACATGTGTACACTAAGGTATGGAGAATATGTTCTTCCATTAATGGATTATTACTAGATTAAATGCACCCGGGAAATTCACTATAGAACATGGCCTGGGGATGGAGAATTGACACAAGGAATGTCTATGATACTAAAAAAGGCATGGGCATCAACATCCTCCCTTTGGAATCTTGTCAAAATATAATAAAAAAAAGATCCTAGATTCTCCTTGGATCAATATATTGTGGTTTCAAGCATTAATGTAATTGCATAGTGTTTGGTGAGAGAAAATATGTTGTCTAAAGCATCCCTAGAGCTATTAATGGAGTTTTTGAATCTTCATGTATTGTCATACCCTCCAGATTTAATAAAAATATAAATTAAAACCTTTGATCCATTGAAAAAACCTTTATCTATTGGGCATCAAACCTCAAATTTTCCTTAGATTGCTTACTAATCAAAATTTGGATGTTGGAATGTCAATTTTTTTATTTCATGATGATCCACTCCTTTATTGATCACCAAGCATAAAGGATTCACCTTATTGTCTACCATAAAAAATAGAGAAAATATACTCTTGAATTCTAAGAATTGATGATGATGTCAAGAAAAAGATTATATCAATATGATGTCAAGATGACATCAATATGGGTAGAAATATCTTAGGATAGATGATGTCGACAATCTCAATAGAGGGGAATGGCATCAACTTATAAATGGTAGAGATTAAAACCTTTGAGGATGGATGGAAACAAATGAAGGCAAGGAAAATTCTAAAAATTTGAAGGAATTAAAAGAATCCAAAACATGGGAAGAGAAATTTTAGGAATCAAAGATTAGATACATTTCCTAACAATTTCCAAAAAAACGTAGAAGAGAGAGGGAAGCTCCAATCTCTAAAATACTTAAAGAAACATGAAGGAAAAGGGTGAACTTTCCAAGATGGTTGTGCTAGAGAGACAAGTTCAACAAGGATGAAAGGATAAAAGAATCTGAAAGATGATAGAGGATTTCAATCTTTAAAGAATGAGAGTGCCATTAAAGGGATTCTTAAAGAGGAAAGGGAATAAAGGGACCACTAAAGACTTGACAAACCAATAAATGTAAGAATTTGGAAATAATACACTTTGAACTTTAGGGGTCAAGAATGCAATAAAATGCATACAAAGGAGACATGAGTGTAAAGGGAAAGCCAAAACTCTGAACTGTAACATACTTGGGTAATTTTCAAGCAATAGATATTGGGATTCAAAACATTAAAAGAAGATGGAAGACATGATAGTAGGAAGGGTTTTGAAGGTTCATAAGGATGATGACATCGTTAAAAGAAAG